>NC_069503.1:1091116431-1091425360 GCF_027579735.1 Bombina bombina
GAGTAAAAATAGAAAGTTGCTTAAAATTGCATGCTCTATCTGAATCACAAAAGAAAAAATTTGGGTTAAGTGTCCCTTTAAGATTATATTGAATCAAACATCATTCGATTTTTAAAATCTTTGTCTAAAATATTACACTGTGTGTCCTAATGTCATCATCAATGTTTAATTTTAATACTAATTTCACATATACATACTGTCAAAGTATTATACACAATGTAACAAATGGCACTTACAAGTTCTGTTGAGTGATTAATGACACAAGTATCAAGCAATTTAATTAATTAGTGATAGACTATCACTAATGAATTAAATTGATTGATAGTATAAAATGAATATTTCAATCAGATTGGCTTATGTCATAAATCATGCGAGTATGCATATCCCATTCAAAAGTGGTGGAAAACTTCACTAGTTTGTGTATTGTTTAGGAGTTTGGGTCAAATTTGGTGCGAAAAGTGTTGCGTCAAATTTGTGTAAAGTGGAGTGGGACTTGTATTGCATGCGTTAAACAAAGTGCAAATAGATTTATCCAAAAAAGGAATTTAGCTATATTATGTAATGTATTTATTTAATTTTTTATCCCTATATCTATTAGTGCACCAAATTTGAAGCAATAATATTGTCCTCTTGCTTTGTAATGAGAGACAAATATGTAGCATAATCCATAAGTACTTTTATTATGTAATATGCTTCATTCTCTTGCAGCGTCGAACATAACCTTTCTGTGTTTTCAGACTCCCATTAATTTCTATGGCATTCGTGGCCTGAAGGGTGGCTGTTTGAAAGATAGGTACGCTGCGGCGGAATAGACGCAAGCGTACCTGTTGAATATTTGTGAAATTGGGAAGAGGGTCAAATAGAGTCAAATGTGAATTTGAAACATCTGGAATGATGCAAGCATCGATCTGCGTTTAATTGATATCGCGGGAGAGTATATTACGTCACACATTTCAATATTTGACAATCTTGATGCTTTGTTAACTACGGCGGATCAAATTTGCATCTAATTTGATGTGAGATTCCAACGTATTATCAGTAGACTTGTGCACCGCTAAAAAATTTGTTTAGTTTTGCTTTCAATTAGTTAAAAAATAATTTTGTTTCGGCAAATTAGTTTAGTTACGTTTAAAAAAAAATAAAAAATTGGCAAATTAGTTCCGTTCCGTTAAATCGGTTTTGGATCGTTGTTTTTTTTCGGATCCGTTGTTTTTTTCGGATCCATTCTTATTTCATATGTATTATTTGATTCTGAAGTTATAGAATAATGCATATGAAAGAATGGATCTAAAAAAACTAAAAATTTAACATAACTAATGTGCTGGCGATTGCCGAAACAAAATTATGTAAAACTGCCGGCACCACCCATGTCCATACTAAATAAAGCTATTAACCCCTAAACCACCGTCCCCCACCTAACTAACACTACCTAAATCTATTAACCCCTAAACCACACCCCCCACATCACAAACACTACCAAAACCTATTATCCCCTAAACCGCACCCCCTCACATCGCACCAACCTAAATTAAACTATATTAACCCCTAAACCTAACCCTAAACCTAACACCCCCTAACTTTAACATAATTAAAATAAACCTAAATTAAAGTTACAATTATTAACTAAATAATACCTATTAAAACTAAATACAAACTTACCTGTGAAATAAAACCTGATAGCTACAATATAACTAATAGGTTTAACTTTTATTGTATTTATTTAAACTAGGTATCGTAGTTAGTAAATTGTTATTAACTATTTACTAACTACCTAGTTAAAATAAATACAAACTTACCTGTAAAATAAAAGTAAAACCTAAGCTGCCTTACACTAAAACCTAACATTAAAAAAAAACAACTAACATTACAAAAATAAAAAAACCTACCCATTACAAAAAATAAAAAACACTAAAATTACAAAAAAATAAAAAAAAATACCATTACAAAAAATAACAACCGAAATGATCCAAAACAATAAAAATTATTCCTATTCTAATACCCAAAACCAAACCTAATCTATAAAAATCTACCCATTGCCCTGAAAAAAGGCATTTGTATGGGCATTCAGCTCTTTTACTGCCCATTAAAAATAAAAAAATGGCTATTCTAAAAAAACACCCAAAACAAAAAAATTAGACAAAATAACAAACAAATTATCCAAAATAATAAAAATTATTTCTATTCTAATACCCCATTTAAAAAAAGCCCACCCCAAAATAAAAGAACCCTAATCTATAATAAACTAAAATAGCCCTTAAAGGGCCTTTTGTAGGGCATTGCCCTAAAGAAATCAGCTCTTTTGCTACAAAATAAAAGCAAACACCCCCTAACATTACAAAGCCCCACCCCCGAAACCCATAAAATAAAAAAACCTAACTAAAAAAACCTAATCTCCCATTGCCCTGAAATGGGCATTTGTATGGGCATTGCCCTCAAAAGGGCATTCAGAAAACTAACTTATTCATTTTTGGAATTTTTCAGGATGTACCGATTCGGAAATTCAGATGCATCCGAATCTCCGAGTTTGCCAAAATTTTTCTGAAAAACTAATTCTGCCGAAACGAAACGCACACGTCTAATTATGAGTTCAAGCTTTGATAAATCGGCCTCATTGTCTAGGAAGAGGACAGATGGGACTAGACAAATTGAGGTCAAGGACAAATACTTCAATTTTTTTCTCAAAGAACTGGGAACAGGATGTATTCTTAAAGATAAACTACTGGAATAGGCATGGGAGGGTGGGCGGCATGACCAGTGATTTCAAATGTTCCACTTTGATTGGCTGCTTTAAGTTAGGCTTCAGTTTTATGCTATTTGAGAATGCCCTTCTAAAGGGAAGCTTTACATTCTTCATCTAAATGTTTTAAAGACAAACGTGCACACTTTGTAATGAATTATTTATAGATATAATTTGATTATTACTGAAATAAGACCAAGAACATTTTACTTTATTAACATTGAATATGTGTATCAAGATATTGAAATGCTTCATAAACTTCCAAAAAGAAGTAATTTATCTGTAAGCAGCTGCAATTTCTGAGAGTTTTTGAGATATATGTCAAAACTGTGTCCAAGTCTATTCTTTAGCCTGCAGGAAAAAGACCCTGAGGTTACTGGGGCCGACCGCTGAGAATATCACACATAAATGCAGCATTAATATTCTGAGTTGAGCAACAACTTTTTTTTCTGTTCTCTGGTTGCAATGTGGTGGTCATGAATATCTGAAACTCCTTTCTAACTGGAATGTACATTTCCAATATTCCTGCTGTGCATACATTATTATGTAAAGTCAAAACTAGTTCTAAACCCATGAAGAATTTATTATAGACTTTTAGAGTATATATAGACTTTTAGTTCACTCCTAAAGTCAGACCATATAAAATACAACCTGATTTTCTAAGCTTATTAAAAAAACATGTTATTAAATAAAAAAAAAACATTTTTCAAATGCTTATTTTTAATTTACATGTTTTGTTCTTTAAGTTGTGAGACACTAAGGTGCCGATTCGACAAAATTTGCAACTTCAGACTTGGGGGCCATTTTACCATTGTGCGGGAGGACATGTTCTGCTGTAGTCGATCATGTCCGAAATGCTTGTGCAATACTGTCCCCTGCAGATTTGTGGCCAATCGGCTGCTAGCAGGGGTTGTCAATCAACCCGTTCATATCTGATCAGGAAGATTGCTGTCCGTCACCTCAGAGGTGGAAGACGAGTTAAGGAGCAGCGGTCTTACAACCGCTGCTTCTTAACTCCTGTTTCGTGTGAGCCTCAAAGGCTCACGCGGAAACAGCTGCATACAGCTTAATAAATCGGCCCCATGGTTTTCGACATTCTATGACAAAAAAGGGGCTATCCCTGCGAGTGGTGAGTTGTCTTCCATGATAAAATATGATTTTTTTTTGTCAACAAATTTTTTTTGGTGCACCTTAACAATATATTACAAATTTTAACAATACAATTTTTTTCCTGAGTATTTTTGTGTGAATGGTGTAATGATTAATTTTGTATGATTTGTAAATTAAGATTTTCATTGTGCACCTTTGTAAAGTATGCGTCTCCTTAGCGAGGCATCGTGTATTCAGGGTAAAAAGTGACTTTATATTATTCGACCAAAGAAATAGAAGGACTGCCAAGCATGCTTATAGAATCTCACCAGCCCAGAGAGCTTTTTTAGAAAAATCCGGTTAGAATATCGAACACGTATTCTCAAGTGCGCTAGCCTGACATAAAAACATAAATATTTCACATTCCAATGTTCTTTACATAGAACAATATGTTCTATTTATTCATAAATAATAATTTCTACATATATCTGATACATATATCAGAACATTGAAATGTCACATATTTACAGTTAATAGATAGATAAAACACTTTATTAAATATGAATATTGTATAAATATGCTTTTACTTGTTTTCATCTACTTGACTGATAATGGCTCCAATGCACTTATATATATATATATATATATATATATATATATATATATATATATATATATATACTGTATATATATATATATATATATATATATATATATGTGTGTACATATGTATTTATGTGTTTATATGTGTATATATGTATGTAAACAATAGCGCACCACTCATAACCTGGCCCATATTGTGTAGTTGACATCAAATAACATGTTAATGGCTAGATTATGAGTACAGAGGCTTTTTGTAAGCATCGGGTTGGGCTGGTATTATGAGTTTAAAGTAAAAAGTTTGCGCATGAGTGAAAAACCAGCTAACAATTTAAAAAAAAAAAATATATATATATATATTGTGACCTCATTAAAGGAACATAGTACACTAGATTCATTTATATAGCCCATCTAGATGTGTTTTTGTAAAAATGTATAGTTTTGCTTATTTTTAAATAACATTGTGCTGATCTCCAGACTCCTAACCAAGCCCCAACGTTTTAGATGTATACTGATGTCTACAGACTCCTTTTTGCTACTATTTTCGTAAAGGGTCTTTTCATATACAGAGGAGGGAGGAGTGTATGCTCCTTCGACTTTTCCAGACCGTTTTACTGGGTGCCCAGCCTAACCTCATCGACAGTGCTAAACTGGGAACTTTTAAGTATGTTTTTAAAAAGTTTTATCCTGGATTATTATATCAGTATCTCCACATATTCTTCTTTATAGTAATGTATATTATATGCTGTTGTATTAAATATTGGTGTATACCTTCTCTTTTTAAATATTTTATATTTAATACTTTAATAAAGCACCTTAAGATTACTAAGTTTTCATGTGCGTTAACCTGAACGGGTTGAAATCTAAATTTCGAAATCCGATGTGCAAAACCATATTTTACATTACTGTGTTCTTTAGATAGAAAAAAATGTACTTCTTATTAAATATATATTTCTATACATTTATATATAAATATATATATATATATATATATATATCTAATACCGTTTATGTAAAATACATATCTATAGGAATAGATAGGTATATACAGATATATATATAGAAATATGTATTTACAAATAAAATGACATTATTCTGTAAGTGAAGAACATTAGAATGTGAAACATACATACATATTTAGTCATTTGTTAAAGTCTGTTGCAGCATGCCTTCATGCAAATCTTTGAACGTTTCCAAATGCAATTTTTTCCAAATATTTTTTATCCTAGACAGTGTTATTATGTGTGTAACTGTACCTTTAAACATATATATATATTTTTAAACTTTTTTGTCTTACGTAACAGTTAACCAGAGCTCTGAAGTCGCTCTAACATGACACAGGTTAAATTTAATTGCACACAAGCAAACACTTTACTTTCAACTTTCAATACACATGCTATTTGCAATGTGCACAAGGAGACACAAAATGCCCCTTATCAATCACAAGCAACAATTAACGTGCCACACATAATGTAGCCCAAAATAGGCTTCCCTTTGACAATTTAATTATATTAATAATATTAGAAATGTTAACAATGATCATTTTAGTTAATGAAATTCTGTGTTTATTTCAAAATCTCTAGAGAGCATATTTAACCCCTTCGCTACCAGGAATTTCAGAGAAAAACTTGACAAAAGTAAGAGAATTTTTAGCATTTTTGGTATCACTCCGTTTAAACAGAAATAGAGCTTTTTATTCTTAGGTACTAGCAGCTGTCTACCAGTGCACAGTTTCTATGTTTATTTTATTTTTTTATTTTTTTATTTCTATGTTGTTTTTTTCTGTAGCGTAGTGGTGCCTCCTACTTCCCCCTCCCCAGGGTCGTTTATTAAGGTTACTCCCCCTTCCAAATTCCCTTTTTTTCCTACTAAAGCTTCCCATACCTCCCTCTGCCTTCAAAATATTTTCTTCAGTTTAGGGCTCCACCCACTTCCTCCCCCTTCACTTCACACAGCTTTGGCCTTCCCTCCCACACAGTGTCACTGTCTGTAGCGCTCTGGCATCTGCCTTAACCCCTTAACGACCAACGACGTATGGGGTACGTCCTGCAAAAAAATGCAGTTAATGACCAAGGACGTACCCCGTACGTTGTTGGTCTTTGAAAGCCCTGGAAGCGATCCTAATCGCTTCCAGCCGCTTTCATGTTATTGCAGTGATGCCTCGATATTGAGGCATCCTGCAATAACAGTTTTGAGCAGTCCGATGCAGAGAGAGCCACTCTGTGGCCCTCTCTGCATCGGCCATTGATCGCAGTGTTCGTTGGTGGGTGGGAGCTTACCAAGGGAGGCGGGTGGGCGGCGATCAATGGAGGAGGGGGGCAGGATCGCGTGTGGGGTGCGTGCCAGAATGCGTGCGCGTGCACGGGAGCGTGCGCGCACGCGTGCACGAGGGTGGGTGCGCGCATGTGCGGGTGGGAACCCTACACTATGGAACAATTATAAGGACTCAGTGGAAGAGACTCAGTGGGAGAGATTGTATAAATAAATAAAATTAGTAATCTGGGAGAGGGTTGGGGGTTGGGGGTTGTGGGGGGGCAGCTACACTACAGAAAATAGTTGTTTTTTGAATAAAAATAAACCAAAACGTTTTTAATTTGAAACTGGGTAGTACCCAATATGGCGCACAATAAGGCAGGGGGAGGGGTTAGAGAGCTGTTTGGGGGGGGGATCAGGGAGGTTGGGGGCTAAGGGGGGATCCTACATAGCAGCATATGTAAATATGCTCAAAAAAAATAAAAAAAAATAAAAGATAGCTTTTATTTTAGTACTGGCAGACTTTCTGCCAGTACTTAAGATGGCGGGGACAATTGTGGGTTTGGGGATGGAAGAGAGCTGTTTGGGAGGGATCAGGGGGTGTGATGTGTCAGGTGGGAGGCTGATCTCTACACTAAAGCTAAAATTAACCCTGCAAGCTCCCTACAAGCTACCTAATTAACCCCTTCACTGCTAGCCATAATACTCGTGTGATGCGCAGCGGCATTTAGCGGCCTTCTAATTACCAAAAAGCAACGCCAAAGCCATATATGTCTGCTATTTCTGAACAAAGGGGATCCCAGAGAAGCATTTACAACCATTTGTGCTATAATTGCACAAGCTGTTTGTAAATGATTTCAGTGAGAAACCTAAAATTGTGAAAAATTTAAAGTTTTTTTTAATTTGATCGCATTTGGCGGTGAAATGGTGGCATGAAATATACCAAAATTGGCCTAGATCAATACTTGGGGTTGTCTACTACACTACACTAAAGCTAAAATTATCCCTAAAAGCTCCCTACATGCTCCATAATTAACCCCTTCACTGCTGGCCATAATACACGTGTAGTGCGCAGTGGCATTTAGCAGCCTTCTAATTACTAAAAAGCAACACCAAAGCCATATATGTCTGCTATTTCTGAACAAAGGGGATCCCAGAGAAGAATTTACAACTATTTGTGCCATAATTGCAGAAGCTGTTTGTAAATAATTTCAGTGAGAAACCAAAAGTTTGTGAAAAAATTAGTAAAAAAGTGAACAATTTTTTGTATTTAATCGCATTTGGCAGTGAAATGGTGGCATGAAATATACCAAAATGGGCCTAGATGAATACTTTGGGATGTCTACTAAAAAAAATATATACATGTCAATGGATATTCAGAGATTCCTGAAAGATATTAGTGTTCTAATGTAACTAGCGCTAATTTTGAAAAATAATGGTTTGGAAATAGCAAAGTGCTACTTGTACTTATTGCCCTATAACTTACAAAAAAAGCAAAGAACATGTAAACATTGGGTATTTCTAAACTCAGGACAAAATTTAGAAACTATTTAGCATGGGTGTTTTTTGGTGGTTGTAGATGTGTAACAGATTTTGGGGGTCATAGTTAGAAAAAGTGTGTTTTTTTCAATTTTTTCCTCATATTTTATAATTTTTTTTATAGTAAATTATAGGATATGATGAAAATAATGATATATTTAGAAAGTCCATTTAATGGCGAGAAAAACGGTATATAATATGTGTGGGTACAGTAAATGAGTAAGAGGAAAATTACAGCTAAACACAAACACCGCAGAAATGTAAAAATAGCCTTGGTCCCAAACGGACAGAAAATGGAAAAGTGCTGTGGTCATTAAGGGGTTAATATGGTTAGGGAGCACCGATCGTGCTCTGTTACCATATGAAGACAGATTCCTGCAGCTCAGGAAAAGCAGCTGGAGCTTCCTGAAGCTTATGCGGTACAATGTGCTTCAAACCTCATAACTTAGATCTACGTCAATTTGGGTTAAAGGGTTAAAAAGAATGATTGATAAAGAGCGCACTTCCATAGGTTTCAATGGGAGCCTTGTTCTGATGCCGATAGACACGGCAGAGAACCTAGATAAGCGAAGGGGGTAAGTTTTGCAACAATGTGCAGCATATTTAAAATATATATGTATGAATATATATATATATGTATATATATATATATATTAACACATAAATATATATGTATATAAACAAATACATTTATATTTTGAGTGGTAACACAGTCCCCATAGACAGCAATGTAAAGGCACTGCTCACTTTAACCCCTTATAACTGCTTTGTTATATATATACAGTATATATATATATATATATATATATATATATATATATATATATTGTATTAATTAAAAGGAACTATACTCTTTATTTTGGGGGGCAATTGGGGGACATTTTTTTAATGAACCAAAGGTCTGACCTCTGGTTAATTTTCCTAGCACAAAGTGATACCGCACGCTCTCCATAGCATTAACCAGCCACTTGGAATGGCTGGTTATTTAATGTGCGCCCGCAATTGGGCAAATTTGCCCATTTACGGTGCACCTTAAATTAGTGCTCCACTTGTAATCTAGCCTATAATCTTTTATCTTTTATAACTTTGGCTGCAGTAATGAAGAAGCTTGTGAACTTGACTGCAGCCATCTTCAGCAATCACAGGGTTATATTAACTTAAAAATATTTTAATGGCAGCTGAATACTGGAATGTACAATTTGGTCAGTTCATTTTAAATAAACTCAAACGTCTATGACAAAAGATATAATGAAAGACTTAAACACATATATAGGTGTTCAATATATATAATGATAACATCCACGAAAACTTTTTCAATGGGATTTGTAAGTAATACAAATTTGCAATTCAAAAGTTCTCCTTAAAAATTAGAACACAATTAAAACACACATTTTCATACACAAATATTCTTAAAAGATAAATTAAATTATTAAAGTGTTCACAGTTATAACAAATAACCAAGACAATACATGTGTGTGGTGTCATATTAAAAGAAACAGTGATGCACCCTTAAAGGGACATTATACACTTGTTTTTTCTTTGCATAAGGACTGAATAGCCTACTCCGGGATACCAGTGAAATAACACACACTTACTCAAACTTTATTACCCCCCATTATTTCCCGAAATAAGGACACAACAACAGAGCTGGGAGGAAGACCCTCAGGTCGCATTTATTTAAACGGCTAGTGTGCATGATCACACTAGCAGGTTACTTAGTAACCAACAGCATATGCAAATAGATAATAGATAGAGGCCCAACTTCAGTTCGGGATATGACGGAGTCCCCCAGATGACTCGGCCCCATCAGATGTTAGTCAAGGGGGTTAGGATGATGTTTCCGGCCTGCCTACCTGTGAGGAGAAGGCACCCTAGGCTCAGACCTAGTGACGTCGCCTTTCCTCCAGCCTGACCAATCACTCCACCCCAAGGCTTCAAAATTAGATCACTACCTCTCGCAGATAGAGCAAACTATACCTCCTGCCCTTAAGGGGCCCAGCTTTTGACAGCCGAAAGAGCCGAATAAGAGGCTGGTGGAGACCGAAACATTACAAAACCAGGGGGCCAAAAAGTAGAACTGCTGACTCATACACTCTAACCTGTTGAAGCAGAACACCTTTCCCTGACACCTTAGCCACTGGCGCTACGAGTTCACTCACGCGCAACGCGTCTGCAAATGCCATTACGAAAGCCGCCCGAAACAAAGAGCACTCATATGGGGATGAACAAACCCCTTCCAGCCCAAGCAAAAGTCACTCTAGCCTCTCGCTCATTATAGGTTCCCTAACATCTGGCACCTTGATTTCCATGCATCCTCAACCCTGCGCCATCTGCATCACTAGAAATGACCCTGCCGGGTCGGGACAACCTGCCAATTTATAAAAATATGAAAGGACCGCCAATCACGCCTACACAGCCCCCATTCGCATCCCTTGCATCCTAAGCACAGATAACCACTCCAGCAACTTTACCTGAGACCCATCCTGCACAGAAACCTGCCGGTTCCCGCAGAATTCTTCCCAAGCTTTCCAGTAGGACACGTGAGCCGCCCAGGTTGCCGGAGCTAAGGCCGAGCCCACTAATGACAGAATGGCTCCCCTAGTTCCACCAGCTGCCAGAGAAAAGGAGGACAGGTCAGTCCCACTGCCGCAGTATCTGGAACTAACTTCCTAAACTGATCCCATTGTAAATGTGATAAGGCATCCACCACCACATTATCCACCCCTGGCATGTGGCATGCTGAGAAGTGAATATTGCTGCGGAGGCAACGCAACACTTGGAAATGCAGATACCACACCACTACAGGAGAAGCAGCTGACAAGTTGTTGACAGCATGCACCACGCTCAGATCATCAGACCAGAAAGTGACCACCCTATCTCCGAAGCAGTCGGCCCACTGCTCTACCGCTACCACAATAGGGAATAGCTCGAGCAGGGTCAAATTTCTAGTTAGCCTCTGTTCGCGCCACTCCACTGGCCAAGGACCTGTGCAACACTCACAGTCAAAGAAGGCACCAAAGCCAAATGCTCCTGCCACATCCATAAACAGCTGTAACTCCTGACTGGTCACCTTCTGCCGAGGCCACAATCATTCCCCATTGAAAACTGTCAGAAACCTATCCCAGACCTGCAGATCCTCAACAATATCCCTGGAGATCCGCACTCTACCTGCCTTAGCCGGTTCCAAACACCCCTCCATCCGCCGGTTGAATACTCTGCCCATAGGTATAACCCTGCAGGCAAAATGCAACATTCCAAACAATTATTGCAGCTCCTTCTTCTGCAACCATTCTCCTGCAGCAGCCACCCTAACCACTTCCAGGAGTTTAATGACCTTTTCACTCGGCAGGCAGCACAACTCTGTGTCGATTTCTATGCAGAGGTACGTCAGGCATGTACAGAGCCCCTGGGTCTTGTCCTCGGCAAGCTGCACCCCAAACTTAGCCATCAGGAAATGCATAGTTTGCATTAGCCTGGCACAAATTCCTGATCCTGGTGTGCCCACCGGAGGAAATCATCCAGATAATGTGCCACCGCATTATCCCCTGCCACCGAAACCAATGCCCAGTGGTTTCGGTGGCAGCCAAAAGGGAACACCCTGCACTTATCTTTACCCTCAAGCACCAAGGACTGATCACTGTCTGACGATGAGTCTGAACCCCCACCCCCCAGTGTAAGTGTAGTTGTCTCACTGCCTCCCAAAGTCCCAGCGGAGCGGGTCCATCTTCAAGACATCCGACGTGGAGCATCCTCTTCAAATGACGGCTTCTTCATAATGAATATCTCTTTAAGTGATGTCATCCAGATGGCGTCCCTTAGATTCCGATTGGCTGATAGCCAATCGGAATTAAGGTAGAAAAAATCCTATTGGCTGATGCAATCAGCCAATAGGATTGACCTGGCATTCTATTGGCTGTTCCAAACAGCCAATAGAATGCCAACTCAATCCTATTGGCTGATTGGATCAGCCAATAGGATTGGAGTTCAATCCTATTGGCTGATCCAATCAACCAATATGATTTTTTCTACCTTAATTCCGATTGGCTGATAGAATTCTATCAGCCAATCAGAATCTAAGGGATGCCATCTTGGATGACGTCACTTAAAGAGATATTCATTAAGAAGAAGCCGTTGTTTGAAGAGGATGCTCTGCATCGGATGTCTTGGAGATGGACCCACTCTGCGCCGGAAGGATGAAGATAGAAGATGTCGTCTGGATGAAGACTTCTGCCCATCTGGAGGACCACTTCTGCCCGTCTGGAGGACCACTTCTGCTGGCTTCGTTGAAGACATCTTGCCGCTTGGATGAAGACTTCTCCCGGTAAGTGAATCTTCGGGGTTAGTGTTAGGATTTTTTTAAGGGTGTATTGGGTGGGTTTATTTTTTAGGTTAGGGCTTTGGGCCTGCAAAAGAGCTAAATGCCATTTTAAGGGCAATGCCCATCCAAATTCACTTTTCAGGGCAATGGGGAGCTTAGTTTTTTTAGTTAGTATTTTATTTGGAGGGTTGGTTGTGTGGGTGGTGGGTTTTTACTGTTGGGGGGTTGTTTGTATTTTTTTTACAGGTAAAAGAGCTGATTACTTTTGAGCAATGCCCCACAAAAGGCCCTTTTAAGGACTATTGATAGTTTAGTTTAGGCTAGGGTTTTTTTATTTTTGGGGGGCTTTTTTATTTTGATAGGGTTATTAGATTAGGTGTAATTAGTTTAAAGATCTGTAATTTGTTTTTTATTTTCTGTAATGCAGTGTTTGTTTTTTGTGATTTATCTAATTTAATTTATTTAATTGTATTTAATTTAGTTAATTTATTTAATTGTATTTAATTTAGTTAATTTATTTAATTGAAGTGTAGTGTTAAGTGTTAGTGTAACTTAGGTTAGGTTTTATTTTACAGGTAAAATTGTATTTATTTTAACTAGGTAGTTATTAAATAGTTAATAACTATTTAATAACTATTCTACCTAGTTAAAATAAATACAAACTTGCCTGTAAAATAAAAATAAACCCTGAGATAGCTACAATGTAACTATTAGTTATATTGTAGCTAGCTTAGGGTTTATTTTATAGGTAAGTAATTAGTTTTAAATAGGAATAATTTAGTTAATGATAGTAATTTTATTTAGATATATTTTAATTATATTTCCATTAGGGGGTGTTAGGGTTAGACTTAGGTTTAGGGGTAAATACATTTAATATAGTGTCTGCGACTTTGAGTGCGGCAGATTAGGGGTTAATAAGTGTATGTAGGTTTGCGGCGACATTGGGGGTGGTAGATTAGGGGTTAATAAATATAATGTAGGTGGCAGCGATGCTGGGAGCAGCAGATTAGGGGTTAATAAGTATAATGTAGGTGGCAGCGGTGTCCGGAGCGGCAGATTAGGGGTTAATAAGAATAATGTAGGAGTCGGTGATGTCGGGGGCGGCAGATTAGGGGTTAATAAGTGTAAGATTAGGGGTGTTTAGACTCGGGGTTCATGTTAGGGTGTTAGGTGTAAACATAAAATGTGTTTCCCTATAGGAATCAATGGGGCTGCGTTACTGAGTTTTACGCTGCTTTTTGGCAAGTGTTAGACTTTTTCTCAGTTGGATCTCCCCATTGATGTCTATGGGGAAATCGTGCACGAGCACGTACGACCAGCTCACCGCTGACTTAAGCAACGCTGGCATTGGAGTGCGGTATGGAGCACAATTTTGCTCTACGCTCACTTCTTTTCTTTTAACGCTGGGTTTGTAAAAACCTGTAATACCAGCGCTGCAGGTAAGTGAGCGGTGAGAAAAAACTGCACGTTAGCACCATACAGCTCCTAACGCAAAACTCGTAATATCGCCATATATTATGTAAAATAAAAAAACTCAAAGATTACAAAAAAGTATAAACAAAATGATCAAAAATAAAAACAATTACACCTTATCTAATAGCTCTATAAAAATAAAAAGTCCCCACTAAATAACCTAACAAACTACCAATAGCTCTTAAAAGGGCCTTTTGTAGGGCATTGCCCTAAGTTAAACAGCTCTTTTACCTTCAAAAAATTACAAAGTCCCCTCAACAGTAAAACTCCCCACCATACCAACCCCCCAAAATAAAAAAACCTAAGTCTAAAAAAATCCTAAGCTACCCATTGCCTCTAAAGGGGCATTTGTATGGACATTGCCCTTAAAAAGGCATTCAGCTCTTTTACTGCCCTTAAAAGGGCATTCAGCTCTTTTACTGCCCAAAGCCCTAATCTAAAAAAAAAAACACCCCAACCCCCACACTAACCCCATAATATCTACTTATGGTTCCTGAAGTCCGGTCATCCATCCTCATCCAGATGGCGAGAAGTCTTCATCCAGGCGTCGACATCTTCCTCCATCGTGGAACCATCTTCTATCTTTATCCCGGTTGCGCGGATCTGTGGAGGTGCGGAGCGGAGCTTTCCAGGACCTGCAATGACATCCAGCTTGGAGTGTCCTTTTCATACGATCACCGCCGTACACTGAAGCTTGAATGCAAGGTACCTGTTTAAAAATGGGGTACTTTGCATTCCTATTGGCTGATATTTTCAAATCAGCCAATAGGATGATAGCTACTGAAATCCTATTGGCTGTTCAGTTTAGGGGTTAATAGGCTTAGTTTATTAGTTATGATGTGGGGGCTGGCGGTTTAGGGGATACTAGGTTTAGTTTATTAGTTACAATGTGGGGGGCTGGCAGTTTAGGGGATAATAGGTTTAGTTTATTAGTTACAATGTGGGGGGCTAGAGGTTTAGGGGTTAATATTTTATTATAGTGTTGGTGATGTGGGGAGCCAGTGGTTTAGGGGTTACTAAATTTATTTTGTGTTGGCTATGTGGAGGGTCGACGGTTTAGGGGTTAATAGGTTTAATATAGTATTTGCGATGCAGGAGGGTGGCGGTTTAGGGGTTAATAGATAGTTTATGGGTGTTAGCTTACTTTGTAACATTTTAGTTCTGAGTTTTTTTAAAACATTTTTGTTTCGCAAAATCCATAACTTCTGGTCTCAGATTGCGGAATGGCTTGTGTCGGTATAGGCAGTAACGCAAGCATTTTAGCCAGACTGTAAAACTTGTAATACGGCGCTATGGAAAATCCCACACTCAAACGTAATTTTTTGAAGGTGGAATGGAGGGTTACGTTAAGGCTAAAATGCTTGCGGTATAGCCGTACCTCAGTGACTTCTAATATACGTTACTGACCATTCCACACGCATTGGCCAATTTTTCAGCGAGTAATGCTTTGTTAGGAGCTTTTCATAACAGGGGACTGCTAGCTCATGTGAGTTATATAGATAACATTGTGCTAATGCCCATGGTTTGTGGCAGACACTTCACTAATTGGATAAAATGCAAGTCAATAGATAATAAATAAAAAAGTCATGTGATCAGGGGGCTGTCAGAATAGGCTTAGATACAAGATAATCACAGAGGTAAAAAGTGTATTAATATAGCCATGTTGGTTGTGCAAAACTGGGGAATGGGTAATAAAGGGATTATCTATCTTTTCAAACAATAATATCTTTGCTCCTTTAATAGTGCTTTTATTCTTGTGCTCAAATTTTAGAAAGTAAAATTAAAGTGCTCAAGCAAGAATCTCAGTTGCACTAATATCTGGATAGCTTGGCTGTGCTAAATTCCTCACCTAATAGACCTTTTTGGGGAACACAAAACTTGGTTTTGGCTTTCTCTCAAGCGTTAACCTAAAAGTACTCTAAGCTAAAGTGCGCTAAGCCGAAAGTGCACTACAAAACAGTTTAAATAGTTTTGTCCTTCATTCAATAGAAAATGTTATTTTTATATATATTTATATGTATTTATATATTTATATGTATTTATATATTTATATGTATTTATATATTTATGTGTATTTATATATTTATATGTATTTATATATTTATGTGTATTTATATATTTATATGTATTTATATATGTATATGTATTTATATATATATATATATATGTATTTATATATTTATATGTATTTATATATTTTTCTATCTATTCATTTTGTTTTGAATATATATAGTAAAATAAAATAAAAATACTAACTGAAGAACAAAACAATTTGAATGTTTTTTTTATTTTTAAACTAATAAAAGTGGTGTTAACATTGCTTTAAAGGGATATGGTATATAATTAAAAAGAACATTTTCTTCTACATAAAGAAATAAGGTATTTCAAGTGTTACTTAATGTAGCTTCAGCTTTAGCGCACTTGGCCTAGCACGCATTTGGATTAGCGCAAAAACCAGAAGAGGCTTTTGTAGTGCACCCCATAGAAGACTATAGGGAAAGAGAGTTAGTGTGTACACACTATCCAACCTTTAGGTGTTAGTGTGCCTCAGTCTTTTGCTCACAGGCTAACCTTCTACTTTTTACTTAATATTGAGGCAAGATTAGGAGCACTACTGTTTTAACTTGAATGCTGTTAATGCTCAATAGTGCTAATATTTTTGCGCTCCACTTGTAATCTAGGACTTTATTTTTTATTTATTATTGATTGCAGTAAAGTGTCCCTCTCCACAGATTCAGGTTTGGGAGTTGTCCTAATCACCCAGTAATCATTACACGGAATAAAGCTAATAATGCTGATTTAATTTTAAACCAATTATTAAAGGGACATAAAACCCAAAAATCTTCTTTTATGATTCAGATAGAGAATACAATTGTAAACAACTTTACAATATACTTCTATTATTTATTTTGCTTCCTTCTCTTGTTATCTGATTGTCATTGGCTCACCCAAAGTTGCTTAAAATGATTTCATGATTCAGATAAAGCATATCATTTTAAACAACTTTCCATTTAACTTCTATTGTTCAATTTGCTTTACTCTCATTGGGGCTGTAGCGAATCATGTCTGCTGAATATCAATAAATGCCGACAGTATACGATATTGGCATTTATCATTACACAATCATTGCACAAGAAATGTTTGTGCAATGCTGCCCCCTGCAGATTTGCAGCCAATTGGCCGCTAACAGGGGGTGTCAATCAACCTGATCGTATATGATCAGGCTGATTGCTGTCTACCGCCTCAGAGTTGGTGGACGAGTTAAGGAGCAGCGGTCTTAAGACCGCTGCTCCTTAACTCCTGAAGGCTCGCGCGAAACAGATGCATTGGGGGCAATAAACGGCTTGATGAATCAGCCCCTTAGTATCCTTTGTAGAAAAGCATGCCTGGGTATGCTCACAAGCTGGGAACTAGCTGCTGATTTCAGGCGGCAAATAAACGCCCCTAGTCATTGGCTTACTTATGTTTTCAGCTGGTCCCAGTAGTGTATTGCTGCTCCTTCAATAAAGGATACCAAGAGAAAGAAATAAAAATGATAATAAAAGTAAATTGGAAAGTTGTTTAACATTGTATGTTCTATCTGAATCATTAAATCATTTTTCATGTGTTTCATGTCTCTTTAAGATCTTTTACTTAACATTTTTCAGAACCAAGTTAATTTTTAGACATCAAACACATTTTTCTATACATTTCATTGGAAAAAAAAAATCTGGAAGTACTTTCTTAGAGTGAAAATAAACAAAACAAATTATTATAAGTCTACAGAGGAATATGCATCTGGGAAAAATTTAGCAGTGTTGATTGGTGGTTTTTCTATTTATTTTGGCAAATGTTATTTGCTGATAGAATTATTCATAAGCTAAAGTTTGTATGTTTATCTGATATTCATTTTATGAACTAATAAAAAGAATCTCAAATCAACTCCATATAATACATTAACTTTGCATCAGATCATTAAAATTTTAATATGCTATTAAAATCAAAGATAATATACCCCAAAACTTTGCAAATTCTCTATTACTAAATAATAAAACGCAATCTTTCTGCCCAATAAAAAGTAGTTTTTTTTAACTGTTCCTAGTAAAATGCTATCACTTATGTAGAAAAGGGACTTTCTGTTATGTACTATAAAATCATTATAAAAAAAATAAACTTTTGAAACTGGTTAATACAGTTGCATACTATTCTAGTATGGTAAATAAATTTAATTATAAAAATGTTTATCTGAAAAGCATTCTTCCAATTAGAAATATAGTGCTCTATTATTATATATATATATTGATATTTAAATAATTGCATAGTATTTGTAATAAAAAAGATACATTTTTTAGTTTGCTGTTTAATTTAAGAGCCTTTAAGTAAATATATTAAATAATAATAAAAGTGAAAATATTTTAACCTGGAATTAACTTTCTGCCTTTCTGAAGCTGAAGCAGAAGGGTATCCAAATACCATAATGGACAGTGACTATCTATAAGCAATTCAAATTTGTATCCTCTTGTAACTAGATTGTTTTATCATTTTAGATGTGTGTGTAATATATGATATTGTGACTCTTGAATGTACTTTTTATCTTTTCTTTCCAACAGTTTTTTTTTTAATTATTACTATAGGGAGGAGATGCAGCAATCTATCAAGGTGCATAGGAACATGTATGGTGATAAACTATCTAATCTAACCTTAAATGTCCATGAAAACCAAATATTTTCTTTTGTGATTTAGACAGAGCATATCAGTTTTAACCCCTTAATGACCACAATGTTCCCTGTATGTCACTGGTCGTTAAGGTTTTTTTTAGGACATAATAGCACAAGTCTAGCAAGAACACGCTATTAATGCCCTCCCTCCAGCAGGCTTTGTGGAATAGAGCAGTCTCAACGCTGGTGGCAAGACCGCGCTATAAAACAATCAAGTCCCAAAAAAAGGCCAGTGACATACAGGGTACGTCGCTGGTCCTTAAGGGGTTAAAAAAGTTTCCAATTTACTTCTACTGGCAAATTTGCTTTGTTCCCATGCTATTTGTGTCTGGAGCACTACATTGCAGGAAATAGTGTTCCCAACTAGTGCTCTTGCAAATGGATAACATTCTTACAAAACTGCTGCTATATAGTGCTCAGGACACGTGCACATTTCTTAGCTTTTAACAAAAGATACAAATAAAACAAAAAAAAATTGATTGATGAAAATGAGAAAGTTATTTAAAATTGCATGCTCTATCTGATTATGAAAAAAAAAATTGAGTTTCATATCACTTTAATCCATTGATGGATGGGCTGAGGACTGGCTTTGGATGAATTTGAACTAATTTCATGGTTGTAACAAACTATGGCCTAGATTATGAGTTTTGCTTTAGAGGCTGTGCGGTGCTAACGAGCAGTTTTCCCTCACCGCTCACTTACCTGCAGCGCTGGTATTACGAGTTTTCAGAAACCCATCGTTAAAAGACAAGAAGTGAGCATTGAGCAAAATTTTGCTCATTACCACACTCCAATACCAGCGCTGCTTAAGTTAGCGGTGAGCTGGTCGTACTCGCTCTTGTACGATTTCCCCATAGGAATCAACGGGGAGAGACGGCTGAAAAAAAGTCTAACACCTGCAAAAAAGCAGCGTAAAACTCCTTAACGCAGACCCATTGATTCCTATGGGGAAATAAAATTTATGTCTACACCTAACACCCTAACGTGAACCCCCGAGTCTAAACACCCCTAATCTTACACTTATTAACCCCTAATCTGCCACCCCCGACATCGCCGCCACCTGCGTTATATTATTAACCCCTAATCTGCCGCTCCGGACACCGCCGCCACCTACATTATACTTATGAACCCCTAATCTGCTGCCCCCAACATCGCCAACACCTACATTATATTTATTAACCCCTAATCTGCCGCCCCCAATGTCGCCGCAACCTACCTACATTTATTAACCCCTAATCTGCCACCCCCAACGTCGCCGCCACTATATTAAAGTTATTAACCCCTAAATCTAACACTAACCCTAACCCTAACACCTCCTAACTTAAATATAATTACAATAAATCTAAATAAATATTCCTATCATTAACTAAATTATTCCTATTTAAAACTAAATACTTACCTGTAAAATAAACCATAAGCTAGCTACAATATAGATAATAGTTACATTGTAGCTATCTTAGGGTTTATTTTTATTTTACAGGCAAGTTTGTATTTATTTTAACTAGGTAGAATAGTTATTAAATAGTTATTAACTATTTAATAACTACCTAGCTAAAATAAATACAAAAAGTACCTGTAAAATAAATCTAACCTATGTTACACTAACACCTAACACTACACTACAATTAAATAAATTAACTAAATTAAATACAATTACGTAAATTAAATTAGCTAAAGTAAAAAAAAAAAAAAAAAAACACTAAATTACAGAAAATAAAAAAACAAATGACAGATATTTAAACTAATTACACCTAATCTAATAGCCCTATTAAAATAAAAAAGCCCCTCCAAAATAAAATAAACCCTAGACTAAACTAAACTACCAATACCCCATAAAAGGGCCTTTTGCGGGGCATTGCCCCAAAGTAATCAGCTCTTTTACCTGTAAAAAAAAATACAAACAATCCCCAACAATAAAACCCACCACCCACACAACTAACCCCCCCAAATAAAATACTATGTAAAAAAACCTAAGCTTCCCATTGCCCTGGAAAGGGCATTTGGATGGACATTGTCCTTAAAAGGGCAGTTAGCTCTATTGCAGCCCAATGTCCCTAACCTAAAAATAAAACCCACCCAATACACCCTTAAAGAAACCTAACACTAACCCCTGGGCCGAAGTCCTCAATGAAGCAGGGAGAAGTCTTCATCCAAGTCGGACAAAGTGGTCCTCCAGACGTGCAGAAGTCTTCATCCAGACGGCGTCTTCTATCTTCATCCATCCGGCGCAGAGCGGGTCCATATTCAAGACATCCAACGCGGAGCATCCTCTTCATCCGACGACTAAAGCCAAATGAAGTCTTCATCCAAGATGCAATCAGCCAAAAGGATTGAGCTCACATTCTATTGGCTGATTGGAACAGCCAATAGAATGCAAGCTCAATCCTATTGGCTGATGCCAATGAATCCTATTCATCAGCCAATTAGGATTTTTCTACCTTAATTCCGATTGGCTGATTGAATTCTATCAGCCATCGGAATCTAAGGATGACATCACTTAACGATACCTTCATCTCAGCTTTAGTCGTCGGATGAAGAGGATCTCCGCGTCGGATGTCTTGAAGATGGAACCACTCTGTGCCGGATGGATGAAGATAGAAATGCCGTCTGGATGAAGACTTCTGCCTGTCTGGAGGACTACTTTGTCTGGCTTGGATGAAGACTTCTCCCGGTTTCGTTGAGGACTTCGGCACAGCTTGGATGAACACTTATCCTGGTAAGTTGATCTTCAGGGGGTTATTGTTAGGTTTTTTAAAGGTGTATTGGGTGGGTTTTAGTTTTAGGCTAGGGACTTTGGGCTGCAATAGAGCTAACTGCCTTTTAAGGGCAATGCCCCTCCAATGCCCTTTTCAGGGCAATGGGGAGCTTAGGTTTTTTTAGATAGTATTTTATTTGGGGGGTTGGCTTTGTGGGTGGTGGGTTTTACTGTTGGGGGATTGTTTGTATTTTTTTTTATAGGTAAAAGAGCTGATTACTTTGGGGCAATGCCCTAAAAAAGGCCCTTTTAAGGCTATTGGTAGTTAGTTTAGGCTAGGGGTTATTTTATTTTGGGGGGGCTTTTTTATTTTAATAGGGGCTATTATATAGGTGTAATTAGTTTAAATATATGTAATTTGTTTATTATTTTCTGTAATTTAGTGGGGGGTTTTTTGTACTTTAGCTAATTTAATTTAATTTAGGTAATTGTATTTAATTTAGTTAATTTATTTAATTGTAGTGTAGTGTTAGGTGTTATTGTAACTTAGGTTAGGTTTATTTTACAGGTACTTTTGTATTTATTTTAGCTAGGTAGTTAATAAATAGTTAATAACTATTTAATAACTATTCTACCTAGTTAAAATAAATACAAACTTGCCTGTAAAAATAAAAATAACCCTAAGCTAGCTACAATGTAACTATTAGTTATTGTAGCTAGCTTAGGGTTTATTTTATAGGTAAGTATTTAGTTTTAAATATGAATAATTTAGTTAATGATAGGAATATTTATTTAGATTTATTTAAATTATATTTAAGTTAGTGGGTTTTAGGTTTAGGGTTAGACTTAGGTTTAGGGGGTTAATAACTTTAATATAGTGGCGGCGACGTTGGGATGGCAGATTAGGGGTTAATAATATTTAACTAATGTTTGTAAGGTGGGAGTGCGGCAGTTTAGGGGTTAATATGTTTATTATAGTGGCGGCGACGTTGGGGGCGGCAGATTAGGGGTTAAAAAGCGTAGGTAGGTTGCGGGGACATTGGGGACGGCAGATTAGGGGTTAATAAATATAATGTAGGTGTCAGCGATGTTGGGGGCAGCAGATTAGGGGGTTCATAAATACAATGTAGGTGGAGGCGGTGTCCGAGCGGCAGATTAGGGGTTAAAATTTTTATTATAGTGTTTGTGATGCGGGAGGGGCTTGGTTTAGGGGTTAATAGGTAGTTTATGGGTGTTAGTGTACTTTTTAGCACTTTAGTTATAAGTTTTATGTTACGGCGTTGTACCATAAAACTCCTAACTACTGACTTTTAAATGCATTAGGGATCTTGACAGGGTAGGATGTACCGCTCACTTTTTGGCCTCCCAGGACAGACTCGTAATACTGGCGCTATGGAAGTCCCATAGAAAAAATACTTTACAAAGTTTACGTAAGTTGTTTGGCGGTAAGGCCAAAGAAGTGTACACCTAAACCTTAAAGACTCGCAATACCAGCGGGTGTAAAAATGCAGCGTTAGGACCTCTTAACACTGCTTTTTTACCCTAACACACAACTCGTAATCTAGCCGTATCTTTGCTAATTATTGCTTTGGTATTGGATGTAGATGAGCCATTGTTGATGTTTACACACTGACAATCAGACATTTGCATTGTTTCACTGAAAAACATAAGTGGGGACCACATAGCATATTTGCTTGCAATAAAATTAAATTAATCCATAACTGTCTACTCTCATAACATTAGACAACAAGCTAATGGTGTCTATGGGCAGACCTCCAGTCCCCTATCAGGTTGACGGTTGAAAATCACTATAATGAACAGATATTTGAATAATTCAATAAAAAACATTATGTATGCTTAAGCAGTCACAGCAGGGGTGAACTACAGGGGGGGTGCAGAGGTCGCAATTGTGACTGGGGGCCCAAGGGTGGGGGCCCAGAATTAAAAAAAAATAGTAATAACAAATGTTGATCTGCCGCTGCCTGCACTGATATCATGTGAGTGTGACATGATGTTTCACTAGTGTCTCTGACTACGGGGGTTAGTCTTTCTGTTTTACCCATTGGTGTGTATGTGTGTGTGTGTATGTATGTTATGTATGTGACTGTGTGTGTATTTATACATGTATATGTGTGGTATGTGTGTATGTTTGTGAAACCAGCAAATTACAGACCTTGTTACTACAGGCATGGGGGGAGGGGGGTAACAGTGTACTATGTTACAGACTACTGTGGTCACTTTATAAAGTACTGGGGTGATTAGGGTCAGGCCAGACATCTCACCGACAGATTACAGACTTTGTCACTGACTCGCTATATACAGGGAGTGCAGAATTATTAGGCAAGTTGTATTTTTTAGGATTAATTTTATTATTGAACAACAACCATGTTCTCAATGAACCCAAAAAAAACTCATTAATATCAAAGCTGAATAGTTTTTGGAAGTAGTTTTTAGTTTGTTTTTAGTTATAGATATTTTTAGGGGGATATCTGTGTGTGCAGGTGACTATTACTGTGCATAATTATTAGGCAACTTAACAAAAAACAAATATATACCCATTTCAATTATTTATTTTTACCAGTGAAACCAATATAACATCTCAACATTCACAAATATACATTTCTGACATTCAAAAACAAAACAAAAACAAATCAGTGACCAATATAGCCACCTTTCTTTGCAAGGACACTCAAAAGCCTGTCATCCATGGATTCTGTCAGTGTTTTGATCTGTTCACCACAACATTGCGTGCAGCAGCAACCACAGCCTCCCAGACACTGTTCAGGAGAGGTGTACTGTTTTCCCTCCTTGTAAATCTCACATTTGATGATGGACCACAGGTTCTCAATGGGGTTCAGATCAGGTGAACAAGGAGGCCATGTCATTAGATTTTCTCTTTTATACCCTTTTCTTGCCAGCCACCGCTGTGGAGTACTTGGACGCGTGTGATGGAGCATTGTCCCTGCATGAAAATCATGTTTTTCTTGAAGGATGCAGACTTCTTCCTGTACCACTGCTTGAAGAAGGTGTCTTCCAGAGAGCTGGCAGTAGGACTGGGAGTTGAGCTTGACTCCATCCTCAACCCAAAAAGGCCCCACAAGCTCATCTTTGATGAAACCAGCCCAAACCAGTACTCCACCTCCACCTTGCTGGCGTCTGAGTCGGACTGGAGCTCTCTGCCCTTTACCAATCCAGCCACGGGCCCATCCATCTGGCCCATCAAGACTCACTCTCATTTCATCAGTCCATAAAACCTTAGAAAAATCAGTCTTGAGATATTTCTTGGCCCAGTCTTGACGTTTCAGCTTGTGTGTCTTGTTCAGTGGTGGTCGTCTTTCAGCCTTTCTTACCTTGGCCATGTCTCTGAGTATTGCACACCTTGTGCTTTTGGGCACTCCGGTTATGTTGCAGCTCTGAAATATGGCCAAACTGGTGGCAAGTGGCATCTTGGCAGCTGCACGCTTGACTTTTCTCAGTTCATGGGCAGTTATTTTGCGCCTTGGTTTTTCCACACGCTTCTTGCGACCCTGTTGACTATTTTGAATGAAACGCTTGATTGTTCGATGATCACGCTTCAGAAGCTTGCAATTTTAAGAGTGCTGCATCCCTCTGCAAGATATCTCACTATTTTTACTTTTCTGAGCCTGTCAAGTCCTTTTTTTGACCCATTTTGCCAAAGGAAAGGAAGTTGCCTAATAATTATGCACACCTGATATAGGGTGTTGATGTCATTAGACCACACCCTTCTCATTACAGAGATGCACATCACCTAATATGCTTATTTGTAGTAGGCTTTCGAGCCTATACAGCTTGGAGTAAGACAACATGCATAAAGAGGGATGATGTGGTCAAAATACTCATTTGCCTAATAATTCTGCACTCCCTGTACAGTACTGGTAGGTTAAGCAGTGTCACTCCTACAGTAATAGGGGGGTCAGACCATCTCACAGACTGTGGGCGCAGGGGTACCTTCTTTTGCAGTCATGTAATCTGATTCACATATTGTTTCTGTGTTAAATGTTTTTTTTTTAAAAAAACATATGTATCAAATTCAATTCTTTTTTTGGGGGGGGGGGGGGCTTCTTAGATTCTTGCACCTGGGCCCTGTGGTTTCTAGTTACGCTTCTAAGTCACAGCAGCATATAACTTAAACAAAATAGATCAACGCGTTTCTCGCCCAAGTAGTTTTTCATTGTTTATATCCTCACTTTCAATATTCTTCTAGCAAAAGCAGTATAACTTCAGACCTTTTTTTCCATGATCACAATCTAAAATTCTCAATAATTAAAGATATATTTAAGGAGTCATTGCCACAATTCTGCCCAAAAAGGACTTGATTAACCCCCCGACAACACATTATTACCGCAGTACCCTAACACATTTTTCTAATCCAACACTGATTGTGTGCATGAGCAAAAACACTGACATCGCTGCACCATGTTAAGATAATGTTAGGAAGCAACATTCACCAAATAGATACAAATGTTAATTGAGCAATATAATTAAAGTTAAAAATAAAAAAATATCTTAATCAACAACCCAACAAACATGTAAACATACTGACAATGTTTCCTGTTAAAATCCCTTAAAAAGATATACACACATTGGGATCAATTAACATATAGGCCCTCAATTTGTGATGTCATCCACTATAACCAATAACATTGCCATTTTGTTTGCAGTTAATCGTGCACATTTAATGTGTTGTTTTTGAAAGGTAACAATTTTGAGCTTCTGGGGTAATTAATGGCAGAAAGATTTTGGGATTGTGATCACTGGAGAAAAACGACAGACGGACTATACCGACTGAAGTTCAGAATCAGATGTGCATTTTTTTGTTATGAATAGCATATTCCTAACAAAATACGAATATTCACATAGTTTTTCATGAAACAAATATCCACCGATAGCACAAACTAATTAAAGAAAAATAAAATATATATACTAAGGACCAGATTACAAGATGACGCTAAATATTTTCTTACTCTAAAGTGATATTTACACTCAATTGGTCATACCAGCTCTCACTAATGTGCAACGGTAGTACAAGTGAGGTGCAATGCGAAATCGTTTCGCATTTGCATTGCATGGAAGCATTGTGCTTATGGAGAGCGCACTTCCATAGACTCCAATAAGAGCCTTGTTCTCATGCCGTAAGACACGGCATGAGAACTAGCGCAGCGAAGGAAGGAAGTTGCGCAGCGTTGAGCAGCAAATATAAATATATGTATATGATTATATACATATATATTTATGTATTTAAGTGTATAGAAGCATATTAACACATAAGCATATACATAAATATTTACAGGACACACTCAGTTTCCCATAGACCGCAAAGTAAAAAGTACTTTTTAGTGCCATTTTGTTTCTATCTCCCCATGCCCGCTGCCACTTTTAACCCTTAGAAACTGCTCTGTGCAGTATTTTTTTTATGAAAAAATGCTACATTTTATTTCATAAAAAAATAAAAGACTCTTTATTTTGGAGACATTTGGGTCACTTTTAGAAAATGAACCATAGTTCTGATCTCTGGTTAATTTTCTGAGTGCTAATTGCTACAGTGAGCTCACAGTAGCAATAACCATCACTTGGTAATTTGGCCACTTGCGGGAGCGCAATAAATTAGCGCCTCCACTTGTAATGTAGCCCAAAATTTGTAAGCATACATTTGTTTCCTTTAAATTAACAATAAAAGGTAAAATACTTACCCATAGTGAGCTGGGGAGTCATGCTATTTCTGACCCTTCTTCATAGTTTCCAGAGCCACACTAATAGTTGGCTTAACACGCAATGAGGCCTAGTTATCAAGCCGTCAACCTCAAATACGCTGGAATTCCGAAGTGTATTAGTGGCGAGCCTGATCGCCTTAGTTATCAAAGGCTAGAGACCGGCAAAAGTAGAAGTTAGTGACGTAAGCTTCGATCCGCCGGACTCAGTCTGACACAGATCGATTCTATACGTCACTCCAGATGTTCTGCACATAAGTGCGGCACAATCTGACTACTTTTTGCTAGTTATCAAAAAACTAGCAGGTACGCTCGGCACTTTTCCGGCCCAGCGTACCTGGTTTTCAATCCGCCGCCCCTGGAAGCGGTGGATCCCATAGGAATCAATGGGAGTCTGACCATAGCGAAAGTTCATGTTTGCTGCTGCCAGACATCCCATTGATTTCTATGGGAGCTGTCTACACCTAACACCCTAACATGTACCCCAAGTCTAAACACCCCTAATCTGTATTACCCCCTAAACCGCCGCTCCCGGAGCCCACCGCCACTCTAATAAAATGATTAACCCCTAAACCGCCGCTCCCGGAGCCCACCGCAAGCTATAATAAACTTATTAACCCCTAATCTGCCCCCCCCTACACCGTCGCCACCTATAATAAATTTATTAAACCCTATCCTGCCCCCCCTACACCGCCACCACTGTAATAAAATTACTAACCCCTAAACCTAAGTCTAACCCTAACACCCCCCTAACTTAAATATTAATTAAATAATTCTAAATAATATTTCTATTATTAACTAAATTAATCCTATTTAAAACTAAATACTTACCTATAAAATAAACCCTAATATAGCTACAATATAAATAATAATTCTATTGTAGCTATCTTAGGATTTATTTTTATTTTACAGGGTAACTTTCAATTTATTTTAACTAGGTACAATAGCTATTAAATAGTTATTAACTATTTAATAGCTACCTAGCTAAAATAAAGAGAAATTTACCTGTAAAATAAATCCTAGCCTAAGTTACAATTACACCTAACACTACACTATACTTTAATAAATTATTTCTATTTAAAACTAAATACTTACCTATAAAATAAACCCCTAAGATAGCTACAATGTAATTAATAATTAGCATTGTAGCTATTTTAGGATTTATATTTATTTTACAGGTAACTTTGTATTTATTTTAGCTAGTTAGAATAGTTATTAAATAGTTATGAACTATTTAATAACTACCTAGCTAAAAGAAATACAAAATTACCTGTAAAATAAATCCTAACCTAAGTTACAATTATACCTAACACTACACTATCATTACATTAATTAAATAAATTAAATACAAATAACTACAATTAAATACAATTACATAAACTAACTAAAGTACAAAAATAAAAAAAGTTTAAGATACAAAAAATAACAAAAATAAGTTACAAACATTTAAAAAATATTACAAAAATTTTAAGCTAATTACATCTAATCTAAGCCCCCAAATAAAATAACAAAGCCCCCCAAAATAAAAAATTCCCTACCCTATTCTAAATTAAAAAAGTCAAAGCTCTTTTACCTTACCAGCCCTTAAAAGTGCCTTTTTGCGAGGCATGCCCCAAATAATTCAGCTCTTTTGCTGTAAAGAAAAATACAACCCCCCAACATTAAAACCCACCACCCACATACCCCTAATCTACCAAACCCCCTTAAAAAAACCTAACACTACCCCCCGGAAGATCATCCTACCTTGAGTTGTCTCAGGCAGCCGACCCACCGATGGAACCGAAGAGGAGATCCGAGCGGCAGAAGTGATCCTCCCAAGGGGCGCTGAAGAAGTCTTTCCATCCGATGAAGTCATCATCCAGGCGGCGCTGAAGAAGTCTTCCATCCGGGCGATGTCATCTTCCAAGCGGCGCTGAAGAAGTCTTCTATCCGGGCAATGTCATCTTCCAAGTGGGTCTTCAATCTTCTTTCTTCAGGATCCATCTTCATCCCGCCGACGCGGAACATCCTTCTTCCCCGACGGACATACCAAAGAATGAAGGCTCTTTAAGGGACGTCATCCAATATGGCGTCCCTTTCCAATTCCGATTGGCTGATAAGATTCTATTAGCCAATCGGAAATTAAGGTAGAAAAATCTGATTGGCTGATGAATCAGCCAATCAGATTGAGCTTGCATTCTATTGGCTGATCGGAACAGCCAATAGAATGCGAGGTCATCTGATTGGCTGATTGGATCAGCCATCGGATTGAACTGCAATCTGATTGGCTGATCAATCAGCCAATCAGATTTTTCCTACCTTAATTCCGATTGGCTGATAGAATCCTATCAGCCAATCGGAATTGAAGGGACGCCATCTTGATGACGTCCCTTAAAGGAGCCTTCATTCGTCGGTAGGGTCCATGGTGGAAGAAGGCATGTTCCGCGGTCAGCGGGGATGAAGATGGATCCTGAAGAAATAAGATTGAAGACCCCGCTTGGAAGATGACATCGCCCGGATTGAAGACTTCTTTCAGCGCCACTTGAAGATGACATCGCCCGGATGGAAGATTTCTTCAGTGCCGCCGGGATGATGACTTCATCGGATGGAAGACTTCTTCAGCGCCCCTTGGAGGATCACTTCTGCCGCTCCGGATCTCCTCTTCGGTTCCATCGGTGGGTCGGCTGGCTGAAGACAACTCAAGGTAGGATGATCTTCAGGGGGGTAGTGTTAGGTTTTTAAAGGGGGGGTTTGGGTTAGATTAGGGGTATGTGGGTGATGGGTTTTAATGTTGGGGGGGGTTGTATTTTTCTTTTACAGGCAAAATAGCTGAATTCTCGCAAAAGGCCCTTTTAAGGGCTGGTAAGGTAAAAGAACTGTTGAACTTTTTTAATTTAGAATAGGGTAGGGAATTTTTTTTTTGGGGGGCTTTGTTATTTTATTAGGGGGCTTAGATTAGGTGTAATTAGCTTAAAATTGTTGTAATATTTTTTAAATGTTTGTAACTTATTTTTGTTATTTTTTGTAACAGCTTTTTTTATTTTTTGTACTTTAGTTAGTTTATGTAATTGTATTTAATTGTAGTTATTTGTATTTAATTTATTTAATTAATGTAATGATAGTGTAGTGTTAGGTTTAATTGTAACTTAGTTAAGGATTTATTTTACAGGTTATTTTGTATTTCTTTTAGCTAGGTAGTTATTAAATAGTTCATAACTATTTAATAACTATTCTAACTAGCTAAAATAAATACAAAGTTACCTGTAAAATAATATAAATCCTAAAATAGCTACAATGTAATTATTTAATTAGTAATTTATTAAAGTATAGTGTAGTGTTAGGGTGTAATTGTAACTTAGGTTAGGATTTATTTTACAGGTAAATTTCTCTTGTATTTTAGCTAGGTAGCTATTAAATAGTTAATAACTAATTAATAGCTATTGTACCTAGTTAAAATAAATTGGAAAGTTACCTGTAAAATAAAAATAAATCCTAAGATAGCTACAATATAATTATTATTTATATTGTAGCTATTTTAGGGTTTATTTTATAGGTAAGTATTTAGTTTTTAAATAGGATTAATTTAGTTAATAATAGAAATAGTATTTAGATTTATTTAATTAATATTTAAGTTAGGGGGGTGTTAGGGTTAGACTTAGGTTTTAAGGTGTTAATAATTTTATTACAGTGGCGGCGGTGTGTAAGGGGGGCAGGATAGGGATTAATAAATTTATTATAAATGGCGATGGGTGTAGGGGGGGCAGATTAGGGTTAATACGTTTATTATAGCTTAGGTGGGGCTCCAGGAGCGGTAGTTTAGGGGTTAATCATTTATTAGAGTGGCGGTGGGCTCCCGGGAGCGGCGGTTTAGGGGGTATACATTTATAAGAGTTGTGGCGGGTCTAGGAGCGGCGGTTAGGGGGTTAATAACTTTATTTAGTTGTGGGGGGGCTCTGGGGGTGCCGGTATAGGGGGTAGAACAGTGTAGTTTAGTGTGGGTGCTTAGTGACAGGCTAACAAGAAAGCTGTCAAAAAGCCGAAGAGCAGCGAGATCGGATGAGTGATAACTATCACAGTCCGCTGCTCATCACCCCGTACTTGGTGCGCGGCTTTTTGACAGATTTTTTGATAACTTAAGCGAAATTTTGCAGGTCTGCGGCGGCGATGGTAGGCGAGCTTAGGCGGGCGTATTGGGCCGGCGAAGGCAGGTAAGTTGACACGTTGATAACTAGGCCTCTGTATCCTTTAGAAGTTCCTTTAGCACAAGCTCTTTGAGCCCTACACTAAGCAATAAAGGAACATTTACATTCATTTTAATAAAAGCAAGTGTAAAGTTTACTGAATATTCAGTATTCGTTTATTTTTAAACTAAATTAATACCAAATAGTACAGTAAATGAATACTCTGAAAAACTAACGGCTAGATTTAGAGTTTTGTCGGTAAAGACCCGCGTAGCCAACACTGCTTTTTTTCCCAACGCACCCTTCCAACAACGCTGGTATTTAGAGTTGTCTGAGGGGCTTGCTTTAGGCTCAGAAAAGGGGAGCGTTGAACCTAATGTGCTCCACTTCAACCCTCAATTACCAGCGTTGCTTACGGTAGCGGTAAACTGGAAAAACGTGCTTGTGCACGATATCTCCAAAGGAAACAATGGGGCATTTTAGGCTGAAAAAAACCTAACACCTGCAAAAAAGCAGCGTTCAGCTCCTAACGCAGCCCCCATTGTTTCCTATGGGGAAACACTCTCTAAGTCTGCACCTAACACCCTAACATGTACCCCGAGTCTAAACACCCCTAACCTTACACTTATTAACCCCTTAATCTGCCGCCCCCGCTATCGCTGACACCTGCATTATATTATTAACCCTAATCTGCCGCTCCGGACACCACCGCAACCTACATTATCCCTATGAAACCCTTAATCTGCTGCCCCTAACACCGCCGACCCTATATTATATTTATAAAACCCCTATCTGCCCCCCCAACATCGCCGCTACCCTTACCTACACTTATTAACCTCTAATCTGCCGACCGGACCTTGCCGCCACTATAATAAATGTATTAACCCCTAAACCGCCGCACTCCCGCCACACAAACATTATAATAAATAGTATTAACCTCTAATCTGCCCTCCCTAACATCCCCGTCACCTACCTACAATTATTAACCCCTAATCTCCCGCCCGCAATGTCACCGCTACTATAATAAATGTATTAACCCCTAAACCTAAGTCTAGCCCTAACCCTAACACCCCCCTAACATAAATATAATTTAAATGAAATTAAATAATATTCCTAAAAATAACTAAATTATTCCTATTTCAAACTAAATACTTACCTATAAAACAAACCCTAATATAGCTACAATATAACTAATAATTACATTGTAGCTATTTTAGGATTTATATTTATTTTACAGACAACTTTGTATTTATTTTAACTAGGTACAATAGCTATTAAATAGTTAATAACTATTTAATAGCTACCTAGTTAAAATAAGTACAAAATTACCTGTAAAATAAATCCTAACCTAAGTTACATATACACCTAACACTACACTATCAATAAATTAATTAAATAAATTACCTATAATTACCTAAAATAAAATACAATAAAATAAACTAATCTATAATACAAAAAAAAAACAAACACTAAATTACAAAAAATAAAAAATGAATTACAAGAAGTTTATAAACTAATCTATTGGCTGATCGGAACAGCCAATAGAATGCGAGTTCAATACGATTGGCTGATTGGATCAGCCAATCGGATTGAACTTCAATCTGATTGGCTGATTGCATCAGCCAATCAGATTTTTTCTACCTTAATTCCGATTGGCTGATGGAATTCTATCAGCCAATCGGAATTGAAGGGACGCCATCTTGGATGACGTCCCTTAAAGGATCCTTCATTCGTCGGGAAGTCGTCGGTTGAAGAGGATGGCTCCGCGTCGGCTCCGTTGAAGATGGCTCCGCTCCGGATGGATGAAGATTGAAGACGCCGCCTGGATGACACTTCTCTACGGATGGAGGACCTCTTCTTTGTCGATTGGATGAAGACTCTACTGGATCAAGGACCTCCTCTGCGCACCTTGATGAAGGAATTCGGCTCGGCTGGGTGAAGACGACTCAAGGTAGGGAATTTTTTATTTTGGGGGGCTTTTTTTTATTAGGGGGCTTAGATTAGGTGTAATTAGTTTAAACTTCTTGTAATTCTTTTTTATTTTTTGTAATTTAGTGGGGGTTTTTGTATTATAGATTAGTTTATTTTATTGTATTTTATTTTAGGTAATTGTAGGTAATTTATTTAATTAATTTATTGATAGGTAGTGCTATGTGTATTTGTAACTTAGGTTAGGAATTATTTTACAGGTAATTTTGTACTTATTTTATAACTAGGTAGCTATTAAATAGTTATTAACTATTTAATAGCTATTGTACCTAGTTAAAAATAAATACAGGGGGGTGGAGGCCAACAGCCGAGGTGATCAGACATGTGTCTTCTGAGCTCCTAGGCCATGACCAACTAAAGTACCTAAATACAGCAATAGAATAAGTTAAATTCATGTGAAATTAACTACCAGCCGAGCTATAAAGGAGAGACAACCCTGCCTGAGCTAATTTGTGCTACTATTCCCGTATTTGGCACCCATATTATGAAGAGGCTGCTATACTGTGTGAGGCTAGATATTGGTGCTAACTCCGCTATTGCAGCGATACAGGTTTGCGTCTGAAACCGCTCTTAAAATGGAGGGAAACTCCAGGAGCAACTCTACTCTATATTGCAAGGGCTAGATCGGCAGATGGAAAGCTGCTTTATTGATCTCGCAGACACTCTGAGATCAGCGATGCGAGAAAATGCCAAGAAACGGTGCCGCGGAAACGCGCGGAAAGGTCTCCCCTCAGCAGACCGTTTGACAACACATTTCCAGCTGCCACTAGGATATACCGGTCAGAAAAGATCCAGATTGCCCTTCACAGGAACAATGCAGCAGGATGTCCCGCCGATTATACAGCACCCGCGGCGAGATCTGCAAAAACACCGGGATGGTTTATCTCAGAAAGAGGCCGTGAGGCAGCCATTAAACCCCATGCCGTTTCCCTACAGCAGCGGAGATGACTCATCTCCCGACAGCGGTTTACATGTGAAGAAATGCATGGCCGTTGGGATAGAGGCACACAGCTCGCTCTTTCACTTGCTCAGGATAGCGTCAAGAAACTCGATTTGTTTTTGTGGGCTGGGGCCCTCACTGCGCAGATATAGTGCAAGCTTTTGTTTATGCTCCCGGGGATGGTTGAGACCTCGCACCCACAACCCACAAACACTTCGCAACATAGACAAGTATCTTTTGCTTCATTCAAGCCTGTCTGAGCTTGAAATATAATGCCCTCTGGACACTAAGAGACTTACTCATAATCTTTTGGTCGCTATTTTGCAGAAGGTTGGTATAGGATGACTCTATGTCGGCTAACTAGAGCTGTTAGAGGGTACATTGACATTATTTTCAGTGACCTCTCCTTCGTTACAGCGTAGGTTCACTTATGATGAAAGACAATGTCTCCTGGGATTTCTGCTAATCTAAATTTTACCAAATGTAGCTTGTATTGCCTTGACTGTATACCTTTGGAATAATGTTTGTTTGTTTTTTTTTTTGTTTTTTTTTCTATATTATTTATATTCTGCAATCTATAATTTCAGGATCGCATTATGTGTTTAGCATAACTTTTTTTTTACAGAGAGACTTGTTACTAACGTTCAGGTTTGTCAAAGGTTCATGAACAGTATATATTAAGTTCACTTTGTCACTGTAAATTACTGTATACTCATCTCTATCAATTGCATGCCATCCCTAGAGGATCTATATACAGGATGGTAAATTATTTCATTTTATGTGCATAAATGCAATCTCTAATATACAGGTTATATCATCACTTTTAAGTTTATATGGTCACATCTTGTTTTTTTTTTTTCTCTCTCTCTCATATTTCTTAAATTTTAAATTCCCCATATAAGATCTATGCATATAGTTCTTTTCACTGATATACCCATATCTGCAAAGTTAAATCCCTGAGCATTTTGTACTCTGTATGGAACTGTTACTACATTGTTTAATGCACCTATGTTGATATGTGTGTGTTTTCTTATTTTATCTCTATAATCATTGGTGACTGGCTATGCTATGTAACTATATATGTTTTAGAGATAGCAGCCTAAGTGATAGCTATTACTTTACATGTGTGTCTATATGTGTATATGGTTCTGAGTGCAGGTGTATAAGTGTGTGTTTATTTATTCTGACTGGATTAGCGTTAATTCTCACTCAGATATGGACTTCTATTCCAGTTGAGAACAAAGGGCTTAGTCCTGGTAACTCATGCCTCTACCTTTTGAACCCTCCCCTTGGCCATTTGACAGGTAGTTGTAGCCTAAATCCCTCCTAGCATGGATAGAAGTGAGTAGCGTATTTTTGCTATATAGAGCTTCTGACATAGCTTTTGTGCTTACCTTAATACTTCCTTTTCATATCCCCTAGACACATTGATGCCAGTATACTAACCTTGACTATACGCTAGTATTTTGGGGATGTGACATAAACAGTTATAACTCACAACTTTAAAGTTTAAGTGGCCTTAGGTTACACCTTGTAGAGTATGTTATACTATCCCTCTAATCTCTTAGAGGGTCCTGGCTACTATATGTGACTGGAGCTCTTAGATGTATATTATACTAATCAGCCCGCATCTGTATTTAAACCTCTGCATTTAAGTCCTCACATGGAATTACTAGCTCTCAAGTCCCTCTAGACACAAAGTTCTCATGTTTAGAAGCCCCAATCACTCGAAAGAGGGACCCTGGCTCGTTACATCTAGACTCCATTATCATTTGCAGCCCTATTTTGACATTCTTAGCCTAAAGTTAGAAATATCTGTCACCCCTACTTCGTTTAGATATTTTAGAACTTATACACTTTGGGCCTTGTAGGAGATTAGTATCTTAGGCCCTCTGAACATTATGCATTGTAAAAGATGGGTATATATTGTACTGTTCACTGGGACAACTTTAGATTTCAGTTGCCCACGGGTCCCCCTGAACCCTCACGGAGGAAATAGCTTTGTGCTTCCCCTGCTACAAGTAGTGGGTATTGTGTGTAACAAAGCCCTCACTGCTTTATATAGCCACCTAAGCCTGTTCTGCTGGTAGCGGCCGGACCAGCGGATTTGGTATTACCTCTTTCCAACAAAGAAGGGCGAAGCACAATTAGGAGTTAAATTAGATATTAAAACTAATTCTCTATAGACTCAGGTAAATCTATAACCAATAACAATCATACTATTATAGCCATACTCCTACAGGGTGACAATGTATACATATATTCGTCATCTTTAGTCTATGCCTCTCCTTTTCTCACCTATAACCTGAAAACCTATGACCAGAAACTAGTATATTAATGGTCTTGCCTGCAACATGCCACTATCCAGGTTTCCCACATGGCTCCGCCCCCCCATCACATACCAAGAAGTAGATAACAATTATTATTTAAACTGTTTATATAAAGTTCAGCTACTTGGCTATTGTTCACCCCTATTCTTTGTGAACAAATCAGCGGTATTTATCCGCTGTCGTTACTATATTGTCATAAGTTGCTCCTATACCATTTCCTTATTTATCTGGAATCTGATGACGGTTTATTACATATTTCATAACTTGTTTACCTACCGTATCTATCAAATAGGAGCAACATATTATGTTTTCCTATATTATGTATAGTTTTAGATAATAAATACACCTTTATATTATGTTTAGTCTATCACTCTATCGGATGTATAAGTTATTCAGGATGCTTGAATTACTGAAAGACTCTTTTTGCGTTATGACATAGGAAACGAAATAGAAAAGAGGTACACTCAGAATGTAAAAGTTGTATTTCGTATTTACAGCCAATGTTTTATTAATAACATATGTGTTATGTATTATAGCAAGAAGCTGAATGTATACCGTTTGATGTTTTGTATATTTGATATTACCTCAATAAAAGACTTTGATTATTAAAAAAATAAAAAATAAATACAAAGTTGCCTGTAAAATAAATATAAATCCTAAAATAGCTACAATGTAATCATTAGTTATATTGTAGCTATATTAGGGTTTGTTTTATAGGTAAGTATTTAGTTTGAAATAGGAATAATTTAGTTATTTTTAGGAATAATATTTAGTTTCATTTAAATTATATTTATGTTAGGGGGGGTGTTAGGGTTAGGGTTAGACTTAGGTTTAGGGGTTAATAAATTTATTATAGTAGCGGCGACGTTGCGGGCGGGAGATAATTGTAAGTAGGTGGCGGAGATGTTAGGGAGGGCAGATTAGGGGTTAATACAATTTATTATAGTGTTTGCGAGGCGAGAGTGCGGCGGTTTAGGGGTTAATACATTTATTATAGTGGCTAATATAGGGGTTAATAAGTGTAGTTTGGTAGCGGCGACGTTGGGGGGCAGATTAGGGGTTAATAAATATAATATAGGGGTCAGCGATGTTAGGGGCAGCAGATTAGGGGTTCATAGGTATGATGTAGGTGGCGGCGGTGTCCGGTCGGCAGATTAGGGGTTAAATTTTTTATTATAGTGGCGGCAATGTGGGGGGCCTCGGTTTAGGGGTACATAGGTAGTTTATGGGTGTTAGTGTACTTTGTAGCACAGTAGTTAAGAGCTTTATATTCCTGCATTAGCCAATAAAGCTCTTAGCTCCTGACTTTTTTTGGCGGTAGGAGTCTTGTCGGTAGAGGGTCTACCGCTCACTTCTCCCAAGACTCCAAATACCAGCGTTAGGCAGATCCCATTGAAAAGATAAGATAAGCAATTGGCGTAAGGGGATCTGCGGTAGCCTGCAATCACGGAAGTGAGCGTTAGACCCTTTCCTGCCTAACTCTAAATACCAGCGGGTGGCCAAAAGCAGCGGTAGGACCCCTTAACGCTGCTTTTGACGGCTAACGCCAAAGTCTAAATCTAGGTGTAAATGTTTCAGAATATTTGTTTCTAATTATTTGTCCAAAACAAATTATTTAGAGCTGCACATATCTAAAAATCATTATCTACCAGAAACAAGCTGAAGATTGTGATTAACCCCTTCATTTACTATTCTTATGCTAAACCGCCTTAAAAACAAAAATACTATAATAATAGATACATTACCAAGGATTAAAGCTTGAATTTAAAAAATAACACATGTATTTATTCTTTGCTTAGTCTATATGAACAAATAAATGTACATGACTAAGGGCATATAGTAGGCCTGAAATGTTGTAGTTTGTTCCTATGGACCCTACAAAGAAGAAATAAAGGTATTTTTTACTTGAAGATTAAATCCATTTATTTATTTTGTTGTTGAGACTTGGCAGTCTGATTCTGTGGCCATAACTGCAGGTGTGCTGTTTTCCGTTGTGTCGGAAACCTTATGTACTAAGAAGCAGAGGCTGTTTTGGAGCCCTTTGTGTAATGTAAGAAGGAGCTGTCATATGAGTCTCCAAACAGAAAGACAATGGTGTGAGCTAGAATCTTGCAAATGAAGAAAGAAAGTGAAATGTAATTGAGATATGGAGGATGTTAAAGGGGAAACTAATCCCAATTTTTTACAACTTTCTAATTTACTCCATTTAGTAATTTTTCTTCGTTCTCTTGCTATCTTTATTTAAAAAGCAGGAATATGATGCATAGGAGCCGGTCCATTTTTGGTTGAGAACCTGGGTTATGCTTGCTTATTGGTGGTTAAATGTAAGCCTCCAATAAGCAAGCGCTATCCATGGTGCTGAACTAAAATGAGCTGGCTGCTAAGATTTACATTCCTGCTTTTAAAATACAGATAGCAAGAGAATGAAGAAAAATTGATAATAGGAGTAAATTAGAAAGTTGCTTAAAATTTTATGAAGAAAACAATGTGGGTTCAGTGTCTCTTTAAGTTTCTTTCAGAAGGTTCTTGCTAATACCAATAAAAATGTCATTTAATAAAAAAATCTTATTAGCAGAAAAGCAAATCTTGTCAATTGATCATCTTGGAAATGTTACAGTTCAAATAGTTTTGCTAAATATGGAATAGCTCAAAGCACATAGCAACATTCATATCATTTTCTTTAATATTATCTATGTAAGGGCATGAATTATGGAGAATACAACCAATTACAGAATTTAGCTATTGGGCCTCAATCACAATCCTTCCAATATTGGCCTAGATTACAAGTGGATCGCTATTGATAGTGCAGGGTCTGCTATCAAAAGAATAGAGCACAATATGGTATTACAAGTCAATGGTAAAACAGAATAACCAGAGACTGTTCAGTGTGGCCAAAATTTATCATTTAACACATAATAATAATAATAATAATAATAATAATATGCGCAATAAAAAATATCTGGTATGTCTAAAGTTTATTTTCTAGTAGACAAGTCACTCTCTTAAAATAAATATATGAATTTTGTCTGCATAGGCAGGTGATCACTATGGCAACAATGAACACATTGCAAGACAAAAAGTCTTTCTATTTCTGTACTGCACAAATGTGCCACTTTATATTATAATCCCCAAAGGCCCATATGGGCCCCTAATTCACAAGTGGCTACCCATGATGACAATTTAGTAAGGTGATTATAGTAACAGCAGTGACATTTTCAAAATGATTTACTAAAATCTAAGCATATATATATATTTACAGTTTTTGCTGCATCTATCGCATATGCCTGAATTTTAAAAATAATAATAACATATTGTGAATCTGATGGGCAGCCTGAATTTTTTTTAGATTTTGTGTGGCTCACTTCAATTAAATTAGACTTGCAAAACAAGGGGTTTAATGTAGGTAGCAAAAAAAAATCTCAAAATTTCCCAGCACAGGGATGTAAAAAAAAAAAAGGCTTAGCAGCAGAGGGGTTAAAAGTAATTTAAACTATAGTAATTTTAAGTGATTCTAACCAAATAGAGTGGGTAACCATGAGTGGAGTTAATCACAATCCTTTTAACTAATGATGTTTCATCATTAAAGCCTCTGGAATTTAAGTTTTCTAAAGGGTTGAGATTGACCCATTGTTAACAGTAAGAACTATGGGGGTCGATCGCAATGCTTTAGAAAAACTTATCAAATGATTTATCTACAAAAATCTATACATAGACAGTAATGGTGGTTTTCTGTTGAAAATAATTTGCTATGTTTTTCTAAAGGATTGAAATGGACCCCTATATCTTTACACTAAATAATATGAGTAAAATATATTTAAACTGATCAGATTGATTTAAAAATACTAAGTAGCATTTTTACCTTCACAAATTGTACTAATGCCCACAATTTTTTGAATAAGTTTCTTGAATTTATTTTAGTATTGATTGGAGAAAATTAGGATTTGGTAGCTTGGTGGCGTGATGCTCTAAATTTGAATATAGTCAAACCTTGAAACAGTCTATTTAGACAAAATAGGAAAACTGGGTGACGCGATCATCTTTATGTGAAAGAACATTTAGAGGTGACTGAAATCTGTTGACCATTTAGAATGTAGAAATGATTTAGGGGAATAGAAATTGGCGGAGAGCATTTTCTAAGGTGATCACTTCAGCAGTTGTAATAGGCTAGATTTAGAATTGATGACTTGATATTTAGCAATAGCCAACCGTTAATGACACTAAAATAGAAGGTTTTAGAAGTTATTTTAGAAGATTTTTGAAATGTTTATTTCTTTCCTCTGATACAATTGTGTCCTAGTTGGGGAGGCAACTGGTAGCGCAGGTGCGTTATCCATATCTCGACCTTGCGCTATGAATAGCACACAATCTGGTATTACTAGGGAATGGCAAAAAAAAAAAGATTTACCAGAGAGAGACAGTTTTTAGCGCAACCTATACTTTGATGATTAGAGGCGTGGTGCATTATTATCCCTCATATTACAAGTGGGGATTTATGTGTAGCGCTCAAGTGCAAACAAATAATAGATCTGGAAAATGTAGCTCTCTTGGAGTGTTAAAGCTTGTTTATAGGACATAACAAAGCACATATACTGTATAATATATTAAAAAAAAATTCACTTATATATCTTTTTTTTTAAATAAACGTTTTTAAACAGTGATTTAACCCCTCACTAACCATGAATTTTAGAGAAAAACTTGCCCAAAGTACCAGAGAATGTAATAATTTGTATCATAAATAGAGCCTTTGTTTGTTTTTTTATTTACCAATGGAAACTAAATCATCCTTTCAGTGGATGACAGTTTAATTAAGCTATTTATTCTAAGAATAGAAATGATTGTAAAATTACCAAAAAAAAAGTAATCAAATAAATAAATAAAGATTATCATGTGCCACAAAAACCTGTAGTAGCTTGCTAACTGTAAAAAAAATCTCTGATTCAGAGCAAACGTATATATTTTTCCTTGTTTTTTATTATTTTAAATGTCTGAATCTGCAACTATAACAAAAATGATGCAATGGAGTAGTCTCAAATATCACAACCCAATCGTATTGATCTATGTCCATTTTGGTATATTTCATATCATCATATGATCTCCAAAATGCCATCATATAAAAATATAGTTAAAGGGACATGAAACCCAAATTTTTCTTCATGATTTAGAAAGAGCATACAAATTTTAAACAAATGTATTATTTACTTCTTTTAATCAAATTCGCTTCATTCCCTTGAGATCCTTTTCTGAAAAGCATATCTAGATAGGGCTCAGTAGCTGCTGATTGCACATAGATGCCTCATGTGATTGGCTCACCCATGTGCATTGCTATTTCTTCAACAAAGGATATCTAAAGAAAAACGCAAATTAGATAACAGAAGTAAATTTTAATGTTGTTTTAAAATTGTTTTCTCTGTCTGAATCATGAAAGAAAATTTTAATTTAATGTCCCAAAAACTTTTTCACAAACTTTGGGCTCATTTCCATTGAGCTGCAATTAGGGTTTGCAAGAGGTTGCAAACCGATAAATATTTTGTTTATCCACTGCTACCGATGGCACGTTATACCTCAATATCGGCAGGCAGGTTCGGCTGCCGAAAATAAAGTATTAGAAGCTGTTAAGTGATAACTTTTTACCAGGTTTCCAATTAAACCATTAATACACTGTCTGAGGCTGTTAATACTTAGAGAAAAAATACACCCAGTTCAACTAGGTGTAAAAGAGGAAAATTTTGCTTTTTGAGACCTATTTCCATTAAAAATTTAAATTTTAAAAATTGTAACGTAAATTTATTGTTGTCCCATGTATAGGAATAGTTGCACTTTTTTTTGATTTATCAGTATGTATTTAAATATAAAAATATATGCAAGCAAATATATACAGAAATTAAAACTAGACCTATGAAAATTATAATTATAATAAAAAATAGTATTTGCTTATAGTTATAAAAATATGTATAATAAATTAGTATATCTTTGTTTTTGTTTCTCTTTAGAGGTGATTATAGGTAAGGAGCTCAACGATAGACGTAAATTTTATAGTGTAAGATCAGGTTACCATAGCAACTACTTGATTTTCAAGAAATCAGGACGTTGAACGTAACTTGCACCAACACGAAAACAGCGACTGCACGCAATGCACAAAATAGTTTCAGTGGGTAACCTGGTACTAAATGAGCTGTAAACTACTTTTAGCTGTCGCCGCTTCGGTAGCTTACGGCTCCATTTTTAAACGACTCAATGGAAGCGAGCCCTTTGTGTTTCAACTAAATTATTTACACATAAGACAAATTGTTGTAAACGTTTCTCTATGCTTAGAAATGGCAGAAATGCATGGGCTTTGCCACTGATTTTTGGCAATTACAAGGCAGCTAATTGCTTCTGCACACCACACCTTTGAAATTCTCAGCATTGATGAGGTTATTCAGTCAGCTATCAAGAGTAAAATATATTGTACTGCAGGGATTACCCCTCCCACCTGACACCTACAACCTCCTGATCACTCCCAAACAGCTCTTTTTCCCTCCTCCCCTCACCCCTCCCACTGGTCCCCCCTTCTTCCACCATCTTAGGTACTGGCAGCCAGTCTGCAGTTATGAATTTCAGAGAAAATCTTGCCCAAAGTACCAGAGAATGTTCAGAATTGTTATTACTCTGTTTACACAGAAATAGAGCCTTTGTTTTTTTATTTACAATGAAAACTAAAGCATACAAAGTGCTATCAATGGATGACAGTTTCATAGCTATTTATTCTCTAGACTTAAAGGGGACCAGCTGAACCAAATTTTTTCTTTCATGATTCAGATAGAGCATGCAATTTTAAGCCACTTTCTTAATTTATTCCTATTATCAATTTTTCTTCGTTCTCTTGCTATCTTTATTTTAAAAAGAAGACATCTAAGCTTTTTTTTATTAGAAACTCTGGACTGCACTTTTTTATTGGTGGATGAGTTTAATCCACCAATCAGCAAGAACAACCTAGGTGATCACCAAAAATGGGCTGGCATCTAAACTAACTTTCTTGCATTTCAAATTAAGATACCAAGAGAATGAGAAAATTTGATAATAGGAGTAAATTAGAAAGTTTGCTTAATGTCATGCTCTATCTGAATCACAAAGAAAAAAAAATTGGGTACAGTGTCCCTTTAAGAAATGATTGTAAAATGACCAAAAAAGTAATCAAATAAATAAATAAAAGATTATTATTATAATCTTATTATTATTACTACGTGCTACAAAAACTGTAGTTTACTAGCTGTAAAAAATTAATTGGCTTCTTTTATTCAGAGCAAACATATATTTTCATTAGTTTCTATTATTTTAAAGTCTAAATCTGCAACTATATCTAAAATGTATGCATGGGGTAATTCTCATTTGGTATAGCAGAACTGCCTAAATTCTCAAAACTGACCCTCAAAACTATATATATTTTTAAATAGACAGCCTAACATATTTATCTAGGTCCATTTTTGTTTATTTCATACCATCATATGACTGCCAAATGCCATCATATAAAAAATATAGGTTAACTTTTTCACACACTTTGGGTTTCAAACTAAAATTATTAAAATATATTACAATTCAAAATAAGAGTCTGGCAACTTTGTGGAGAAACTTATATATTTATTTTTAAATGGAGTAGGAATATAGCTATCACAAGTATGGCTAAACAGTCAAAAAAGGTTTTTCTTCCTACTTGTAGAACAAGTCTTATCACCCTTTAAATTTCATTTTAAAAGTCAACCTTAATATTAATTTATTTAATGGTTTTCAAGGCGTAACATATATTCAGCTTAGTTGCATCTTTGGTTTAGCACTTCAGGCTATTGCCCGCCATGAGTCTTTCAGTGCACCCCATAGAAGTATTTTTTTCTGCAGGATTAGTGCACCAACGCTATCTGTCTTCCAGATGTTAGCACGTCTTAGGCTTTCATTTGAATGAGTGGTCACAAAGGCATGTTTCTTTTTATGAGTTGAATAATGTAGGTGCCAGCACTTTGAAATAAACTACCATGACCATGTTTGAATTGAGAGTGCATTAAGGCACGTCTCCTATAAAAACTTGGTCATGAATGCGCAATCTTGTTTGAAGGTCTCCTAGGACAGATACAATGTTGCAAGGTGCAGATTAGCACTTTAACAGTTTCAATTATTTTAATATCCAGTATAAAAATATTTATACCTATATACATTTCAATAGAAACCATGGTCACCATCTTGTTTTAAAAAACACAACAAAATTAAAATGGTCCATTAACAAAATCTTAAAAAATAATGTTAAAAAATAATACTTGTGAACGTTCAAGAGAAACTATAGCAATAGAAAAAAAGGTGATCAGTTTGCCCATCATGCCAACAATCAATTAGCAATCAAATGGTTTTAGCAGTGGTGTGGAAGAAACAGATTGCAAAAGGTTCCTATGAAAGTCCCAATAGCATGATTCTGTTTTAAAATGCGAGTATTGTTAGTGACAAACACAACATGTGAGCCTGACTTTATATCAAAGAGTAAAATAAAAATGAAAAACATGCAATTTGTAAATATTTGTGTCCTGATGGGACTTATCCTACAAGACTCCTTAGCTTTACAGGATATCATATATTAAACACATATACATATGTACTGTACATGAACCTACACATAAGTAAATGTGTGTTCTCACCACTGTAATACTTCTACAATAGTGATGAATATAGTTTTAATGAATTGCTAACCACATATGCTAATATAACTCTACCTTGTCTCCTGTGGTCATAACAGAGTGTTTAACAAAGTGCAAGCTACAAGACTGTTTGCAAATAGCCTTGAAATAGTTACAAAGATGTCCAAAATGCCATTTTTAGACTTACCACGTGCCTTGAGGTGCCATAGTAAAGAAAAAATAAATCTGGCCTTCAAAAAAATATTTAAAAAATACCTTTAAGAAAGGATCTAAAAAACATGTTGGCTGGAGTGGGAAATATCCAGAAACACATTTTTATGAATGTGCCGAATTTAAATTGCCATTGTTTGGCAAAAAAAAAAAAGAAGATAAGGCCTGAGCCAATTTATATTGTAATCTAGGCCATAGTCAATAAAATGCTTGGTCGCAACTGAGCAATGGAAAATGTTAGTGCTTATAGTTGCTATCTCTTTGGGGTAGCCTCTTTTTTTCAAATTTATTGCCTATAGATCTTAGCCTGTCTGGTAATTTTTCTTGATCCTTGACAACCCTCTTAGTACGTAGCAACTGTCTCCTAGGTATAGATTTAAAGGCTACCCCAAAGAGATCATTGTAAACAGCATTGAGGATATTGATAGGAGGAAGGTTAAGAGTAAGAATGACACCAACAGATTGGTGTTTGCTACAGAGTATAGTGACAGAAGTAAAGATACCTTCTGAATAGTGAGAAAACACTGGCACCCTCTTATCAAAATTCAATCCAGAAGTGGAATCTTTTAAATTGCCCCCTATGCCATCATATCGACGGGTAAAAAACCTTAGGGATAATTTGGTTAAAGCAGATGTGGGTACCACTAAAACCATCAAACATTAATTATCTAACTACCCCTAATAAGGGTTGTTTATCCATGCTTACATTGTGCTAAATGTAACCCCATCATTAAAGGAAAATGTTTAAGCCCTAAATGATAAAAGATAACAACTTACTATTAATGGCCTCTATACATGCCAAACCAATATGTAATTTACCTCCTTAAATGCCCAGTGGTTTGTGTTATATTGGCGAGACCACTCAAGCTGCCATGCATAGATTTAGTCAACACAAAACATCTATTAAATCAAAGGATATGGGCTTTCCAGTTTCTGCACACTTCACACAGATGGGTCATACAGTTAGTCAGCTCTGATTTAAAGTAAGTTGATCACATTCCCATACACAGGAGAGGGGGCAACAGGGAATAAAATTGAAACAAAAGGAAGTTTGGTGGATCAAACATTTAAATACATTACACCCATTATGGTCTGAATATAGATTATGATTTGTATTTGTTTTTATAGATGTTATGGGTTATGTTTTCTGGTACCACTAGAGGTCACTATTTAATATGATCCCTTAAAACCTGGGATAGGTATGAGTTAATTCAATTACCAATACAGGCTGTAATTTGATTGGTCCAGATACCCTTTTTAAAGCTTATGTTCAGTGTTTTTAACTATGCATGATGAAGGACCATGTAGGTCCGAAACATCGCTGTTTTTAAAGGTTGTTATATCCTAATAAAATAATTTTTCTCCTTTTGAACAAACTTCTGTATTGTGGTGCTGTCACACTTGATGCATTTACTGTATAATTGGAGTTTTTGCTGGATACTCCACGGTGACGGGCACACATTTTGTAAAAATACCTAAGGGTATAGTGTGGGACTCTATTTTTCTATTTATTATATATATATATATATATATATATATATATATAAAACAGAGATGCAAAAATTAAGTTACGCCACTTAATAGATTATAGATAGGTCTTCTCATGTCTATTCTGTAATGATGTTAAATAAATAAGCTGCAATTAAAGAAGGGCTGCAAAAAAAATACATTTAAAAAAAAATACATTTAAAAAAAAATACTTATTTTATCATTTATAGATTAGAAAAAAAGGTGACAGATTGAATATACTTTCTGTAGGGTTAGTAGGAATAAATGACATAACTGAACTCAAGAAAGTATGGGGACATGTTTCATGAGAATTACTTAAAGGGACAGTAAATGTAAAAAATAATATTACATAGTTCACGACATAGTGTAGAATTATGTAACATTATCTTAGCAACAGCTTAAAAAAAAAAAAAAAAGATTTCCACGTTTCTAGCCCCCAAATTTTATAATTTTCTGATCAGGTCTTCTTTTAAAAGCGATTCACTGGGCTGGCTGTGATCAGAACTAACTGTAAGCACGCTCCGGCTCTGGTTCTGTAGCAGGAGCGCGCCACATTTAGTTCAAATAGCGTGATCAGGTACCCGCAAATTGATTTTGAAAAGAAGATCTTATCAGAAGAGCCTGGAGAGGAAACAAGGTAAGTATAAATTTGGGGGACTAAAACTCTGAAATCTTTTGTTTATTCAGGCTGGGCTAAGATTATGTTACATAATTCTGCAATCACTGCCCCTTTAAGGTTACACTTTACAAAAATGTTTTATGATGTGCTTTTTGTTTTGATGATTGAATAAACTGTATTAAACATATGGAATGTTTTATTGCACAAATTCACAAAACCCAATATGTCTAAACATAAACTAGAACCCTTCAGGTTTTGTGTTGACAATCTCCTAAAGATATAATTGACAACATAACATTACATCATCGACAGAAACATTCATCTATGACATTCTGCAACCTTGTGGATAGCAGTGTAAATAATATTTGTTTCATCTCATGAATTGTTGCATGAGTTTTGAGCTAGCATTGCATTTCTGCTAATATGGCTATATAACTGCATGAAACTTAAGTGTGGAATTTGCCTCATAAAACACATGGGCCTACATTCATGAGTGCAACACAATTAATAGTGCAAGGTGCATTATCTTATGCTCTGCCTCACGCAAAGAATAACACACAAATTGGTATTACAATTGTAAATTTAAATGTTAACCAAACCCCTTCACTACTAGGACTTTCAGAGAAAAACTTGCCCAATATAACAGAGCATTTTTAGCATTTTTGCTATCACTCCATTTAAAACAGAAATAGAACCTTGTTTTTTTTATTTACCTGATTTACTTTATCAGTGGTATGCCATACACTTCCTGTTTTAATAGGCAAAGTAAAAGATCATATTTTTGTCTAACTACATATAATGGGGCCTATTTAACAAAGGTCTGTCGGACCTGATCCGACAGTGCGGATCAGGTCCGACAGACCACGCTGAATGCGGAGAGCAATACACTCTCCGTATTCAGCATTGCACCAGCAGCTCTTGTGAGCTGCTGGTGCAAATGCTGCCCCCTGCAGATTCGCTGCCAATCAGCCACCAGCAGGGGGTGTCAATCAACCCAATCTTACTTGAACGAGTTGAATTGCGGCAATGCCTGTCCGCCTGCTCAGAGCAGGCGGACAGGTTATGGAGCAGCGGTCTTTAGACCGCTGCTTCATAACTGGTGTTTCTGACGAGCCTGCCGGAACTTGATAAATGGGCCCCAATGTATCTATAAATAATAGTTATTGCTTATAGCATTTTACTGTATCAGTGGTATGCCATACACTTCCTGTTTTAATATGCAAAGTAAAAGTTTAATATATTTGTCTAACTACATATAATGTAACTCTAACTTGAGTCCAGGATACTATAACCTACCTTACTGCTGGGACGAAGAGTATAAACATAAATATTATCTAGCAATATGTTATCAGCAGTGTCAAAATCCCCAAAAATCCCCATTACTGTCTTCAGCAGTTATATTACCTGTGTCTCAGATAAAAAGCATAATAGGGCTACTATTTTTTATTCAGGCCCATAGGAGCCAAAGACTGCAATCTATAGATCCATTCAGTCTCAAGGCATAATCGCCGCATTTTAATATAGCCCCCTTATGGAGTTTTCTTTACTGGATCAATGGGCATACAACAAAGGTCAGCTACAACATGCCTGGCTTCCACAAAATGTTGCGCCATTTGATTTTCACTAGAACCTGTTAATGGCTGTCAGATAGTTGATTTATGATTTGTGATTCTATATTTGAGAGGGCACTCCATTTTTCCAACACAAAACCAGGCCACACATGCATTTGATTATATATGCCACCATTGCTGAAGAGCATGTCAATCTTTGTTTCAAATTAATCATTCTGCCAGTTTGGGGGTGCCCAATTGATTCCCCAGTAATTAAACTGCTACATGTAACACATCCATCTGTACGGTGGCACCCAGTGTTTGAAGTGCCATATTTTCTGTAAGTCACTACCATAGGGTCACTGTGTACCAATTAAATCTTTAAGGACTTTTTGCCAAATTTTGAAATCTATCATTGGCAAACCCCATACATTTACTCAATGAATGATCACTATGTAAAATGTCCCAATTCTCAAATATAGAGGTTTTCACTGTGCATATGTAAATTATACTTAGGGTGAATACACATTAAGGAGGAAAATCATTGGGACTCTTAAGGGCCGATTTATCATCCGACATTGTCCGACAGGAGCCCTCAGCATACGCTGTCAGCATTTATCATTGCACAAACAGTTTCTGGGTGTCAATCAGCCCGATCCTATGAGATTGGGGGGATTGATGTCCACAGTCCCTCAGAGCAGGCAGACCAGTTAAGGAGCAGCGGTTTTAAGACCGCTGGTTCATAACTGCTGTTTCCAGTGAGCCTGAAGGCTCACGCGAAACAGGGCCATCAGGGGCCATTGGCCCCTTGATAATCAGCCCCCATTGTTTCACCAGTATAATTCACTAGCTTTCACAAACCCTGGCCGATGGTAGCCTCTCAACAAATCTCTATAAACATCATTCTTTCTTAATCCTTACTTACAGGGTCAGACAATATTCTCCTCATCCTACAGATCCGCTTACCAGTAAGCTCTCTAATAATGATCTAGTATGGAAGCTCAAAGCTAATAAAAGAGAATTTCTATCTGTGTCTTTGGTATATAAATCAGTAGTTATCTAATCTCCCTGATTGATAATCATAACATCCAAACAATTCAAATGTGAATAGCTAGCATTCATAGTAAATCAAATCCAACATAGTTCCCCCCAAATAAGGCAAAGATCATCTATGCATCTACAGTACATTTTTATGTATTGCTAAAACATCCCATGATTAAGAATATACTTCTTCTCATAATTAGACAAATAAATATTTGCAACGGATGGGGCCACATTCGACCCCATGGCTGGGCCCATCCTCGGTAAATAGAGCCTCTTTTCAAATTTAAAATAATTGTGCTTTAGAATAAACTCAAGCAATTCCAACACATAATCCACATCCGATCTACTATATATGTCACTGTCCTTCATGAGCTCACCAACAATTTGTATACTCTCATTAATCTGGATATTAGTATACAAACTTGACACTTTGGTCCATAGTTATCAAGGTCTGTCAGACCTGATCCGACAGTGCGGATCAGGTCCGACAGACCTTGCTGAATACGGCGAGCAATACGCTCGCCGTATTCAGCATTGCACCAGCAGCTCACAAGAGCTGCTGGTGCAACGCCGCCCCTGCAGACTCGCGGCCAATAGGCCGCCAGCAGGGGGGTGTCAATCAACCCGATCGTATTCGATCGGGTTGATTTCCGGAGATGTCTGTCAGCTTGCTCAGAGCAGGCGGACAGGTTATGGAGCAGCGGTCTTTGTGACCACTGCTTCATAACTGCTGTTTCTGGTGAGCCTGCAGGAGCCCCATTAAGTGTAACCAAAATAATAGCTTGTTCTCTGTCAACTACCACTTCTTTTAATCTCCCTAAAAATGTGCTGTATTCCTGGTTACAGTATCTAGCTCCCAAATACAAGGCTGCAGATAATGATCAATCAACTGTGCTATAGGTGGCATAATAGAACCCTTGGCAGAAATAATGGGTCTTCCAGGGGGTTTATCAGGGTTCTTGTGAATCTTAGGTAAACAGTACAAAATAGGTCTAATTGGGAATTTATTTTTCAAAGAAGAAGCTGTATGCTCATCAATAAATCCTTTGTTTAATCATGTATCAAGTTTTATATAAATTGTATTGTGGGATCAAGAGTTACCTATTCATATACTTCAGCATCTTGTAGTTGTCTCATCACCTCTTCCCTATAGTCTGTATAACTTAGTACCATGCATCACCATTTTCAGCATCCATAATTATAATCTGAGTATTATTTTGTAAATTCCTAAAGGCCTTTGTCTCCTCCCTACTTAAATTAAAATAGCATTTATTTTCTAAGCCTTTAGTTTGCTGTCTAGCCAGCCTTGTAAAAGTAGCAATACATTTTAGTCTAAATTTTGCTCTACTACCAGTAGGCAGTTTGTTAAAAAAAATTATACTTAATAATCTATGTATTTTATACAATTCAACATCAACCTCTAATTCACTTGCTTTATAAGCAGTGACAACATTTTTTAAACCCTTTGATAATAGTGATTCCTCCGCTTGTAACAATGCACAATCACTTAAAATATAAACTACCTTTTGTTACCTCTTCTCAATCTCATGTTTATGGCTACCCCTGCTCCTTCTAACTGTTCTGTGGTGTTTCTGCTTGCGCCACCCTTTAAAACCTGCTCACTAGGGGTATTACCCTGTGCACAGTCCTCTCCTTCACTACTGCTACTGCTAGATTCCACATTTTTAGTACCCTTATCACTTTAATTACCCCTTCTCTACCTATAGTTACCATCTGATTGACTAGTAATCCATCTCTAAACTCTATGTCCAGTGTAGTCACGATTCACCTTAGCAAATGAGATATTTTATATGTTCTACTAATTCTCTTGATTGATACAAATTAGCATTTGCAGGAATAACCTATTGGACAATGAGCCTAATCAGTAAATACACAACTGACACTGTTATTTTAGTTTAAGTTGAAATACATTTTACTTAGTTTTTTTTTTTAGTTAAAAATGTCCCTTTAAGATAATCTTATTTAAATCACATTTAACATTTCATTTTTATTGTGGCTATAACAACATTTAATGATTGTTTTTGGATTAGTAAATTATACACTTTTTTTACATCTGACATTTCACGGAAAAATTGATTTGTTAACAACTATGGATAACCATCTTATGTTCATGTCAATTTTTTCTTGTAAATTAATTATTTCATATTCTTTCCAATCTACTTTTATTGACCTTCTAAGGTACCGCTTTCAAGCAAGTACTAATACGACCATCTGTTTCGCTCAATGGCCCATTTGACCCCAATGTGATGGTATATAAAACTGCGATAATCTTCCAGCTTACAAATGTCAAAGTAAAGAACACTAAATTGACTCTTAAAAGTAATAAAACTTTCTCTATTAGGAAAGTATTTCTATAAGAAATAATAAACTGAAAATAGAATTATTGACGGATTCAATCACTTCCATAAGTGAAGCTGGAAAGAAAATACAAGGAAATACTCCAAAAATCTTTTACTCTTTTCGAAGTTTAGTAAAGGAATCAAGATAATGTTTGCTTATTATCTAAGTGTAGCACATGTGCACTTAGTTTTCAATTATGGTAGATAATTTTGAGAGATGCATTATTAGTCAATAGAAAGTTTTGGAGTGATTGCACAAGGTTACAGGCTATAATAAAGAGAAACAACTGAGCCATATATATACATATATATATATATATATATATATATATTTCTATTTAATTATTATTTGAATAATAGACTAAATTAGTTTAATTACTTGCTCTCTGAATCTTCTCTGTAGGTTCTTCTATGTGACTCAGTCCAAAGCTCTGGCTGTTTTCTTGTCTTAATTAAAGGGACAGTCAAGTAAAAAAAAAAACTTTCATAATTCAAATAGGGGATGTAATTTTAAACAACTTTCCAATTTACTTTTATCACCAATTTTGCTTTGTTCCCTTGGTATTCTTAGGCGGTTCATATGCTAATTTCTTAGACCTTTCTTAGACCTTGAAGGCGCCTCTGCATTTGACAGTTTGACACGTGAATTTACCGAGGAGTGAGCACTGATTGGCTAAAATGCAAGTCTGTCAAAAGAACTGAAATAAGGGGACAGTCTTAGATACAAGGTAATTACAGAGGTAAAACGTGTATTATTATAACTGTGTTGCTTATGCAAAACTAAGGAATGGGTAAATAAGGGATTATCTATCTTTTAAAACAACACAAATTCTGGTGTTGACTGTCCCTTTAAATAAAAAAGGTTGATGTAGCGAATCAGAGTCTTTATTGACTGGTTAATGACTGTCCATACATAAGCTCTGTGTCTGCTTGATCATTGTAGTGGTTTTATAATGATATAAAGGAGCAGGGCATGGGGTCCAGTCCTAAACAGTACACAAATCTTGTTACAGGGAGGAGTTTGTGGAGTTTTTGGGATGGTGAGTAGTGATGTCGTGAACCTAAAATTTTGCGTTCGCGAATGGCGAACGCGAACTTCCGCAAATGTTCGCGAACGGCAAACCGTGCAAACCGCCATTGACTTCAATGGGCAGGCAAATTTTAAAACCCACAGGGACTCTTTCTGGCCACAATAGTGATGGAAAAGTTGTTTCAAGGGGACTAACACCTGGACTGTGGCATGCCGGAGGGGGATCTATGGCAAAACTCCCACGGAAAATTACATAGTTGATGCAGAGTCTGGTTTTAATCATAAAGGGCATAAATCACCTAACAATCCTAAATTGTTTGGAATAAAGTGCTTTAAAACATCAGGTATGATGTTGTATCGATCAGGTAGTGTAAGGGTTACGCCTGCTTCACAGTGACAGACCAAACTCCCCGTTTAACGCACCGCAAACAACCACAAACAGTCCATTTGCACAACCACGAGATCGATAGATTTGATAGTTAGTTACATAGATTACATAGATCAATAGATGCAATATACATTTGATAGATACGAATTACATATATCAAAGATGCAATTTACATTTGATAGATACGAATTACATAGATCAAAAGATGCAATATACATTTGATAGATACGAATTACATCAATAGATGCAATATACATTTGATAGATACGAATTACATAGATCAAAAGATGCAATATACATTTGATAGATATGAATTCCATAGATCAATAGATGCAATATACATTTGATAGATACGAATTCCATAGATCAATAGATGCAATATACATTTGATAGATACCAATTACATAGATCAAAAGATGCAATATACATTTGATAGATACGAATTACATAGATCAAAAGATGCAATTTACATTTGATAGATACGAATTACATAGATCAAAAGATACAATATACATTTGATAGATACGAGTTACATAGATCAAAAGATGCAATATACATTTGATAGATATGAATTACATAGATCAAAAGATGCAATATACATTTGATAGATACGAATTACATGGATCAAAAGATGCCATATACATTTGATAGATACGAATAACATAGATCAAAAGATGCAATATACATTTGATAGATACGAATTACAGAGATCAATAGATGCAATATATATTTGATAGATACGATTGATAGCTAGATAGATTCGATAGATAAATAGATAGATTTGATAGATATATAATTTCCCTGACAGAGTATAACAATAAGACATGCGGTCTGAGACCCGTGGTGTGTTATAGTACTAAATAGTACAGGTAGCCGTCAATTTACGCCGGGGTTAGGTTCCAGAAGGAATGGTTGTAAATCGAAACCGTTGTAATTGAAACCCAGTTTATAATGTAAGTCAATGGGAAGTGAGGGAGATAGGTTCAAGGCCCCTCTCAAAAATTGTCATAAGTAACACCTAATACATTATTTTTTAAAGCTTTGAAATGAAGACTTTAAATGCTAAAACAGCATTATAAACCTAATAAAATAATCACACCAACACAGACTTCACTTGCATTTTTCTGCAAACAGTTCTTTCTATGCATTCCAATCTGGAACTGATTTATATTTGTTCCTTTTAAAATCTGCTCGATAGCTCAGGTCTAGTTAAACTGATTAATTTCAGCTTACTTGGCTTTGCTGCAACACAAGCGGACAGACTCCACCTACTGACTATTTTAATAAAGCACTGCTTCTCAATGCTTTTCAATAGCAGTCACATGACTGGAAAAAAAGGTTGTTATTCTGAAACGATGTAAATTGAACCGTTGTAAAACGAGGGCACCTGTACTATTCTTAGCAGTTTAATACCTGTTACTCCCCCTATTGGGGGGAGGTCTATATGGCCTTGATTTTCGGAACAGGGAGATGGAAGAAGATGCTTGGTCTGTCCTCCTACTTCAAATTTGGCCGAAACACAAGTGGCTGTCACAAAACTGTCCGGCCACGAGATCGATAGATTTGATAGATAGATCCATATATTACATAGATCAATAGATGCAATATACATTTGATAGATACAAATACATAGATCAAAAGATGCAATATACATTTGATAGATACGAATTACATAGATCAAAAGATGCCATATAATTTGATAGATACGAAATACATGGATCAAAAGATGCAATATACATTTTGATAGATACGAATTACATAGATCAATAGATGCAATATACATTTGATAGATACACATTACATAGATCAAAAGATGCAATATAAATTTGATAGATACAAATTACATAGATCAATAGATGCAATATACATTTTTTTAGATACAAATTACATAGATCAATAGATGCAATATACATTTGATAGATACAATTTTAAGGAGTGTGTGTCACCATAAGCTAACTGGTGTGTTTGTAAAAGCTAGTCCTGAGTGAAATAAAGCAATAGTAGTAGTTCCTTCTGGAACAGGTAGTCCTGTCTGATTCTTTCAGGTATACCAGTTGCAGAGGTTCTGACCCTGCATTCTGGCTGCACAATCAGTAGGTTTCACGACCTAGCCAATCATCTGTTGCGTTTCTGAACATGACAGACCTTCCTGCTTCTGAATGGGGCTTTTAACTACATATTTAACCACTTTGCTGGGATTAAAATTGTATTTATCTAGAAGAGCCAGTTCAATCCTATGTTCTGTTGAAATTATAACATGCCCTTTTAATGTCCTTTTAAATGTTGTATCATTTAAATATCGGTTTACAGGTTTCTACTGAAGACTACATTGGAGAAGCAATTGTATTTACATACTATTTGCTTTTATATATTATTTGTATGCCCTTACTTAGATCAATAGATGCAATATATATTTGATAGATACAATTGATAGTTAGATAGATTCGATAGATAAATAGATAGATTTGATAGATATATAATTTCCCTGACAGAGTATAACAATAAGACATGCGGTCTGGGACCCGTGGTGTGTTTAAGTACTAAGTAGTAGTACTATTCTTAGCAGTTTAATACCTGTTACTCCCTCTATCAGGGGAGGTCTATATGGCCTTGATTTTCGGAACAGGGAGATGGAAGAAGATGCTTGGTCTGTCCTCCAAATTCAAATTTGGCCGAAACACAAGTGGCTGTCACAAAACAGTCCGGCCACGAGATCGATAGATTTGATAGATAGATCCATACATTACATAGATCAATAGATGCAATATACATTTGATAGATACGAATTACATAGATCAAAAGATGCAATATACATTTGATAGATACGAATTACATAGATCAAAAGATGCAATATACATTTGATAGATAAGAATTACATAGATCAAAAGATGCAATATACATTTGATAGATAAGAATTACATAGATCAAAAGATGCAATATACATTTGATAGATACGAATTACATAGATCAATAGATGCAATATACATTTGATAGATACGAATTACATAGATCAAAAGATGCAATATACATTTGATAGATAAGAATTACATAGATCAAAAGATGCAATATACATTTGATAGATACGAATTACATAGATCAATAGATGCAATATACATTTGATAGATCCGAATTACATAGATCAAAAGATGCAATATACATTTGATAGATATGAATTACATAGATCAATAGATGCAATATACATTTGATAGATACGAATTCCATAGATCAATAGATGTAATATACATTTGATAGATACGAATTGCATAGATCAATAGATGCAATATACATTTGATAGATACCAATTACATAGATCAAAAGATGCAATATACATTTGATAGATACAAATTACATAGATCAAAAGATGCAATTTACATTTGATAGATACGAATTACCATAGATCAAAAGATGCAATATACATTTGATAGATACGAATTATATAGATCAAAAGATGCAATATACATTTGATAGATATGAATTACATAGATCAAAAGATGCAATATACATTTGATAGATATGAATTACATAGATCAAAAGATGCAATATACATGTGATAGATACGAACAACATAGATCAAAAGATGCAATATACATTTGATAGATACGAATTACATAGATCAAAAGATGCAATATTACATTTGATAGATACGAATTACATAGATCAAAGATTTAATTTACATTTGATAAATACGAATTACATAGATCAAAAGATGCAATATACATTTGATAGATACAAATTACATAGATCAAAAGATGCAATATACATTTCATAGATACGAATTACATAGATCAAAAGATGCAATATACATTTGATAGATAAGAATTACATAGATCAAAAGATGCAATATACATTTTATAGATACAAATTACATGGATCAAAAGATGCAATATACATTAATTAAATAGATTAAATGATGCAATATACATTTGATAGATACGAATTACATGGATCAAAAGATGCAATATACACTTGATAGATACGAATTACATAGATCAAAAGATGCAATATACATTTGATAGATACGAATTATATAGATCAAAAGATGCAATATACATTTGATAGATACGAATTACATAGATCTAAAGATGCAATAAACATTTGATAGATACAAATTATATAGATCAATAGATGCAATATACATTTGATAGATACGAATTACATCGATCAATAGATGTAATATACATTTGATAGATACGAATGCATAGATCAAAAGATGCAATATACATTTGATTTTGATAGATACGAATTACATAGATCAAAAGATGCAATATACATTTGATAGATACAAATTACATAGATCTAAAGATGCAATATTCATTTGATAGATACAAATTACATCGATCAATAGATGCAATATACATTTGATAGAATACGAATTACATCGATCAATAGATGTAATATACATTTGATAGATACGAATTACATAGATCTAAAGATGCAATATTCATTTGATAGATACAAATTACATCGATCAATAGATGCAATATACATTTGATAGATACGAATTACATAGATCAATAGATGCAATATACATTTGATAGATACGAATTACATAGATTAAGATCAATAGATGCAATATACATTTGATAGATACGATTTACATAGATCAAAAGATTCAATATACATTTGATAGATACAAATTACATAGATCAATAGATGCAATATACATTTGATAGATACGAATTACATAGATCAATAAATGCAATATACATTTGATAGATACGAATTACATAGATCAATAGATGCAATATATATTTGATAGATACAAATTACATAGATCAATAGATGCAATATACATTTGATAGATACGAATTGCATAGATCAATAGATGCAATATACATTTGATAGATACGATTGATAGTTAGATAGATTTGATAGATAAATAGATAATTTGAAAAGATATATAATTTCCCAGACAGAGAATTGCAAAGACGTGCGTTTTGGGACCCATGGTAAGGTTACTTCCTTTTGCACAATCGAGTACAGATTGGGGTCCGGGATTGCCTTTTTGTGCTGTCTGATTCTTTCAGGTATACCAGTTGCAGAGGTTCTGACCCTGCATTCTGGCTGCACCTCTCCCTGCAAGAGAGATCTGTTACAGAGTCTGTGGGCCTGTATGCAAAGAGCTAGCCTGCCTGAAAGGAGCAGCAAGGCAGAGGGATCGATTCCTGCCTATAAGAAACCAGAGGGCACGCTACCTGCTGGAAGTGTGCAGTGAGGCAGAGGGATCTATTCCTGCCTAGAAGCAGACAGGCAGAGGGGATGCTACCTGCCTGGGAGCCGACTGAGACCAGCCCAGCTGGGGGAGATACAGCCGCTGGCTTGACCCTGGTCTCAGCCACGTTAGCCCTGGTTCCACTATTTGGAGGCAGAGGGATCTATTCCTGCCAAGAAGCAGCCAGCCAGCCAGGCAGAGGGATTTATTCCTGCCTAGAAGCAGACAGGCAGAGGGGACGATACCTGCCAAGAAAGAGAGGACACTACCTGACTGGGAGTCCACTGAGACCAGCCCAGCTGGGGGAGATACACCCGCTGGCTTGACCCCAGCCTCAGCAACTATATCTCTGGTCCCCACTATCCGGTGGCCACCCCTGGGTTTGGACAGAGGAAGGGAGACCCCCTAGTGGAGTACCAACTACATCCGGGAGATGGAAAAAAGATGTTTGGACACCCAGTACAGGTCGTTCTCCTTCAGCCTTTTTATACGAGGGTCCCCGACCCCAAACAGGCACGACAGCATGAAAGACCCCATCTGCCATGACTTACTTTTGCACAATCGAGTACAGGTATGGCATCGATTTTAGGAACCCAGAGATAATTTTTAGGAACCGGGAGATGGAAAAAGATGCTTGGACACCCCGTACAGGTCGTTCTTCTTCAGCCTTTTTATACGAGGGTCCCCGACCCCAAACAGGCATGACAGCATGAAAGACCCCATCTGCCATGACTTACTTTTGCACAATCGAGTACAGGTATGGCATCGATTTTAGGAACCCGGAGATAATTTTTAGGAACCGGGAGATGGAAAAAGATGCTTGGACACCCAGTACAGGTCGTTCTTCTTCAGCCTTTTTATACGAGGGTCCCCAACCCCAAACAGGCATGACAGCATGAAATACACCATCTGCCATGACTTAACTTTTGCATGATCGAGTACAGGTATGGCATCGATTTTAGGAACCGGAGATAATTTTTAGGAACCGGGAGATGGAAAAAGATGCTTGGACACCCAGTACAGGTCGTTCTCCTTCAGCCTTTTTTATACGATGGTCCCCGACCCCAAACAGGCACGAGAGCATGAAAGACCCATCTGCCATGACTTACTTTTGCACAATCGAGTACAGGTATGGCATCAATTTTAGGAACCCGGAGATAATTTTTAGGAACCGGGAGATGGAAAAAGATGCTTGGGACACCCAGTACAGGTCATTCTTCTTCAGCCTTTTTAAACGATGGTCCCCAACCCCAAACAGGCACGACAGCATGAAAGACCCCATCTGCCATGGCTTACTTTTGCACAATCGAGTACAGGTATGGCATCGATTTTTGGAACCCGGAGATAATTTTTAGGAACCGGGAGATGGAAAAAGATGCTTGGACACTCAGTACAGGTCGTTCTCCTTCAGCCTTTTTATACGAGGGTCCCGACCCTCAACAGGCATGACAGCATGAAAGACCCCATATGCCATCACTTCCTTTTGCACAATCGAGTACAGGTATGGCATTGTTTTTAGGAACCCTGAGATAATTTTTAGGAACCGGGAGATGGAAAAAGATGCTTGGTCGGTCCTCCTACTTCAAATTTGGGGCACTGCACGTGCAATCTACTGTGCCACCAGATATGAGTGTTTGTGTTAAGTAGTACTATTCTTAACAGTTTAATCACTGTTATGTGCCTTTTTTTTGGTTTGGGTTTTGTAGCCACAGTGCAGCACCAGAGGCCAGAAAAATTAGGCATGTACAAATGCCTGAAAAATTAGGTATTGTTGCAGCCGCTGCTTTAGCTAGCAGCCAGAAAAATTGATGTTTGTTTGACAGTTAGAAAGTGCCCTAAAACATTGCGGCTTGAACCCTAGTTGTTGGCGGATAAAGTCACGCAAGTCATCCGGCATTCGAAGATAAAATACAGCAGCGTGTGTACCATTTGTAGCCCAAGGCAGCTCATCTCATCAGGCCTTTTTTTACTCTAATGTATCGCACAATGTCAGTCCCTTTGGGATCCATCCCTCATTCATTTTAATAAAGGTGAGATAATCAAGACTTTTTGACCTAGGCGACTTCTCTTCTCAGTGACAATACCTCCTGCTGCACTGAAGGTCCTTTCTGACAGGACACTTAAAGCGGGGCAGGCCAGAAGTTCGATTGCAAATTGGGATAGCTCAGGCCACAGGTCAAGCTTGCACACCTAGTAGTCAAGGGTTCCATCGCTCCTCAGAGTGTCGAGATCCGCAGTTAATGCTAGGTAGTCTGCTACCTGTCGGTTGAGTCTTTCTCTGAGGCTGGATCCCGAAGGGCTGTGGCGATGCATAGGAGTTAAAAAGGTCCGCATGTCGGGGGGTACTTCCGGGCAAGCAACGGCCATGACTGGTCGCATAGCTGTGTGCTGCTACAGCTTTCTTGTGATTAATGCAGCAAATTCTCCTTACAGCAACCTGATCTACTAAATATTTTGTTGGAGCCAACTTATATATAAGACACTGCATCTATTCTACCTTGTGCTTCAAGAAATGCTACTGGCATCAGCGCCTGGAGCCGTTTTCAACTCTTGGCCTGCATCATACCCCCCGGCAGGGCGCCCTGGGCCCTGTCATTATGTGGCACTCCTAGTGCTCTAACTTGCAGCAGACTACCTGGTATTCTACATTCATATTAACTTCCCATATCCTTGCGAGCATTTACTATGGATACCGCTAAGGAAATTATCGAAGATATATACTACCTGCTAGAGGGTTATTTTCAGACGTATGAAGCACCATTTAGTAAAGATACCACGTGGGGTAAGGTCGGAGCTTTTAAACAGCCTAAATCTACTGATTTACCCTCATCTTTCAGGGAGGGAGATGGCACTGGAGAGCTGGGAGTCAGTTTCTCACCAACAATGGACTTCTAACAGGCACAACAGCTGGTTTGAAAGAGCCGGAGCTGCGCTGTCATGAGGAAATGGCTGTGGCTGCCGCGCCTACCACTGGGAGGTCGAATGCGCTGATAAATGAGAAAACTGATTGCCTAGTTGTGAGCAGCTCCCTTCACACGCAGACAGCAGAAAATCTGGACACTTAGATCTAATAATAACTCTGCCGGACCCCTCGAAAAACACATCACAATGGATGATCACCACACCGAGACCATATACCTACACAAGCCTGGGGATTCTTCATTGCAGCACCATTCAGTGTCCAGCTGCAGGCGGCGAAAAGCCACTGAAAGGGAACTCCTACTGCAGTCCACCTTGGGGAGTGATCTGTTTGCTGTAGACAGACGAAGGGTGAGAGCTGGAATTGGCTGATTTACATTTTACTTTCCAAATATTAAATTCCCTGTTTGTTGATATTGATATCTGGGACCCTCCATACTGTGGCAAATCTCTATGCCCACCATACTTATGTACTATAACTTCACAGCAATTGAGGGGTCTCCCTCTCTAACATAACTTTGCGGTCAGTGTTTTACCAATAACTCTAGAAGGAATCAGGACTACTGAAGAAAGAAGAGACATTTGGGCTCTTACCCTGACGTCCTGTTTGGTTTTTTTTTTTTTTTTTTTTGTTATCTACATTAATACTCTATTTGTTAGACCTTTGCAACAATCCAATATTTTATTAGTATGTTAGCATATATTGCATGGCTCACTTGGCCTGGAGTTAGATGTTGTGATTACTGATGTTTATCTAATATAGTTAACTGTCTATTTACTGAGGGAACACATAATGCACAATATTGTTTTATGAGGACTCCTGCCATCTTTCTGCCTGCGGCCGGGGCTAGGAATTTTGGCTCATATTGTAATAGACGTATTATACTGCTCAGTTACCTCATTGCTTATCTATATTTTGCTAACTATGATGAGTTCTCCTGTTTATGTGATAGTCAGTTCCATGTTACCACCATTCCCTACTATAGTATGCTATATTTGCATATTTGTGTTTTCCCAACTTTAACCAGTCAAATGTTATACTTGTTACTGTTTATTAGTTACAGGCGTCAAGATTGGTTAAACTCAGTTTATATATCCTAGTATTTAGAATGTTGTCTGAACCCATTAACGATTATTTAATGTCCATGTCTTGGGCTCTCTGTATAATTATTTGTTGCTTTATAGGATGTGGGCCCAATCAAAAGTAAAAACAAGTTTGTAGAGGCGCTTACAGCTGTGGGTATTGTTGCTCCAAATGAGCGACAATACCCACAGCTGTAAGCGCCTCTACAAACTTGTTTTGATTTTTTGTACTTACTCTACTGTCTAGGAAGGATGGCAGTTACCGTAGAAAGGCTAGGTGGGTTTAGCCTAGCGCATCACACACAACACTATTTTAAAGATATCCCAATCAAAAATAAAGAAATCTGACTACATTGTATGGTGGCCAAATTTTCATCTTTTTTAACCCCTTAATGACCACAATGTACCCTATATGTCACTGGTCGTTAAGGGCTTTTTTCAGGACATAATGGCACAAGTCTAGCAAGAACACACTATTAATGCACTCCCTCCAGCAGGCTTTGTGGAATAGAGCAGTCTCAACCCTGGGTGGCAAGGACCGTGCTATAAAACAATCAAGTCCCAAAAAAAGGCCAGCGACATACAGGGTACGTCGCTGGTCCTTAAGGGTTAAAGGCCCCAATATTTATTTGAATGTCTCCATTTAGTCACAATAGATTTGGTTAGAATCAGCTTTCACGCATCTCAGGTTAAATTAAGTTGGCCCACCTATTAGCATCATCACACCCCCATATCGTGCCTTAGATTATAATTCCTTATATTAAGCTTTAAGACAAAATACAATCTCAATGGGATCCTTATATAGGCCTCCCTTACGCAATAAATAAATGGCTGGTTGGCTATATGCCTTAGCAGGGTAACCTCTTGAAATTATGGGTTCCTTATGGCAAGCTCACTTTACTGTTGTGTAGTTTCCCAACATTCATCCCATCAGTTATTTGTTCAAATAAACCTAGATTCTAGAATTTTTTTTATATGGTTCTATGAAATAAGTTTTCAGTATAAGACCTTATTAAACCTATAAAAAATTTAAAATATGAGGTAAACAGAACAAGATCCATGAGTGGTACTTTCTAGTACAGGTAGCCTTCCTGTGTAATAAAAAAAAACATTTGATTGGGGGTCCAAGAGTGGCCCCCTAAATAAAAGGGGAGGCTTACTTTATCATTGGCATGACTGACAAATATGATTACATAACACTGTGAACACTCTCTATTTTCTTTTTTTCTTATTCTTGTTATCTTATTAATGGAACTTATTATCAACGCTTGTATTTACATCTTATGTATTGCATGCTCAGCTCTGTATTGTGTTTCCTATGATGGTATTTTTAATGCCATATATGTATGCCAAGTTTTACCTCATAAAAATTATAAAAAAAAAAAAAAAAAAGGTCTGCATGTTCTCCATCAACAACACGTCTGGAAATGTGTCTGTCCTTGCTGGCGTGGTCGTGGGAGGAGGGATTACTTTCATCTCTTCCCCTGTTAGATTCCCGTTGTGCTGTGACATCACCCTTATATGCTGTGTAAAGCATACTTTTTCATTTATTTTTGAACTGCTCCATCCTTTCCGACTTGCGGGGAATTCGTAACATTTCAGTAACTTTATGCTTATACTGAGGGTCTAGTAGCAAGGACACCCAGTACAGGTCGTTCTCCCTTCAGCTTTTTTATACGAGGGTCCCTCAACAGGCACGACAGCATGAAAGACCCCATTTGCACAGGTTGGATGCCGAGCTAATCATGTCCCGTTCCTCGTCCTCACTGATCTCACTGAAGGTATCTTCTTCCCCCCAGCCACGTAACAACACCACGGGTACCAGATAGGTGACAACAACGAGCACCCTGGGATGCCTGTTGTGCTTGGTCTTCCTCTCCTCCTCAAAGCCACATTCCTCCTCTGACTCCTCTTCCTCACAATCCTCTTCCTGCGTTGCCGCTGGTCCAGCAAGCGATGCTGATAAGGCTGTTTCTGGTGGTGACGGAGACCACAACTCTTTCTCTTCCTCTTCACGCTCATCTACGGCCCTGATTCAGCACTCTTTGCAGGGCACGCTCCAGGAAGAAAACAAATGGTATGATGTCGCTGATGGTGCCTTCGGTGCGACTGACTAGGTTTGTCACCTCCTCAAAAGGACGCATAAGCTACAGGCATTGCGCATGAGCGTCCAGTAAAGTGGCAAAATACTCGTTACAGCTTTTTCTTGTTGTAGCATGCGGTCGAACATTAGGAGTGTTGAATTCCAACGTGTCGGGCTGTCGCAAAATCAAGCGCCTCACTGGCAGGTTGTTTCGCCGCTGGATATCTGACAAGTGCGCCATGGCCATGTAGGAACGCCTGAAATGGCCACACACCTTCCTGGCCTGCTTCAGGACGTCCTGTAAGCCTGGGTACTTATGCACAAAGCGTTGTACAATCAGATTACACACATGTGCCATGCACTGCACATGTGTCAACTTGCCCAATTTCAATGCCGCCACCAAATTACTTCCATTGTCAGAAACAACTTTGCCAATCTCCAGTTGGTTCGGAGTCAGCCACTGATCCACCTGTGCGTTCAGGGCGGACAGGAGTGCTGGTGCGGTGTGACTCTCGGCTTTCAGGCAAGTCAACCCCAAGACGGCATGACACTGCCGTATCCGGGATGTGGAATAGTACCTGGGGAGCTGGGGGGATGCCGTTGATGTGGAGCAAGAACGCAGCAGCAGAAGAGGACTCAGCCGAGGAAGAGGTTATGGAAGAGGAATGGAGTAGGAGGAGTAGAGGAGGTAGCAGCAGGCCTGCCTGCAAGTCGTGGCGGTTTTACCAACTCCTCTGCAGAGCCACGCATTCCTTGCTTGTCAGCCGTAAGCAGGTTTACCCAATGCGCAGTGTAGGTTATATACCTGCCCTGACCATGCTTTGCAGACCAGCTATCAGTGGTCAGATGGACCCTTGCCCCAACGCTGTGTGCCAGACATGCCATTACTTCCTTTCGCACAATCGAGAACAGGTTGGGGATTGCCTTTTGTGAAAAGAAATTTCGGCCGGGTACCTTCCACTGCGGTGTCCCAATAGATACAAATTTTTTGAACGCCTCAGACTCCACCAGCTTGTATGGTAAAAGCTGCGGGCTAAGAGTTCAGACAAGCCAGCTGTCAGACGCCGGGCAAGGGGGTGACTTTGGGAAATTGGCTTCTTACACTCAAACATGTCCTTGACAGACACCTGACTGTGGGCAGATGACCAAGAACTGCTACGTAAGAGAGACTGAGTGGTGGATGGTTGAGAGGGGGCAAGGAGGACAGCAGTGGTTGACGTGGCTGAAGATGCTGGAACAGGAGGAGGATGGTGGCTTTGAGTTTGTGTGCTGCTTCTACTCATGTGTTCATCCATCGGCGTTTGTGATGTGAGACCATGTGCCTTCGCAAAGCAGTTGTACCTAGGTGGGTGTTGAACTTCCCACGACTCAGTTTCTTTTGGCACAGGTTGCAAATGGCATCGCTGTTGTCAGAGGCAGACACACAAAAAAAATGCCACACTGCTGAGCTCTGCGTTGACGGCATTCTGGTGGTGGCAACAGCATGTGTTGATTGGCGTGCTGTCTGGCTGACCCCGGGTGCCGATGCATGCTGTTTCTTCCAACTGATGTGTCAATAACTCCTCTGACAGATCAAGTGAAGCGGCTGTGGTGCTAGTGTTGGTGGTGGCGGCAGGCGGGTGAGTGGCACTGGTCACTTGAGAGGTGCCCGCAGCTAAGCTGGAGGTGGATGGTGCGTCAAGGTTAGGAGCGGAAGCTGTAGAAGATTGGGTGTCCTGTGTTAGCCATTCAACTATGTCCTCCTCAGAACTTTTCGCGTTCATGGCATGTGCCTCTGAACACTGTGCATTATTGTAGGGTCAAAGGGAAATCACAGCACCACGAACACGACGGCACCTGCGGGGTGGCCTGCCTCTGCCTGTCATTTTTTTTTACATGTACACTTACACTACTATTAAAAAAAATGGAGTGTGGGCCACTGGGCAAGTGGGCATAGTATACGCTGTGAGCCTGAAACAAAAAAAGCAGACTGATTTTCACAATCCAAAAAGTTTATTTTTTTTAAATGTACACTTACACTATTATTAAACAAGCTATGAGTGGTGGCACTGGGCAAGTGGGCATCAGTATACGCTGTGAGCCTGACACCAAAAAAGCAGACTGATGTTTCACAGTCAAAAATGTTTATTTTTAAATAATTAAACTACTGGTTACAACAAATATGAGTGGTGGCCACTAACTTGGCAAGTGGGCCTGGCACACACGCTGGCAGGCAGGCAAATGCAATAAGATTACAATAGCAGACTGATGTTTCACAGTCCAAAAAGTTTTTTTTTTAAATATTTACACTACTGTTACAACAAATATGATTGGTGGCACTAGTTGGCAAGTGGGCCTGGCACACACGCTGGCAGGCAGGCAACTTCAATTAGATTACACTATCAGACTGATGTTTCACAGTCCAAAAAGTTTTTTTTTAAAATATTTACACTACTGTTATAACAAATATGATTGGTGGCACTAGTTGGCAAGTGGGCTTGGCACATACGCTGGCAGGCAGGCAACTGCATTTATATAACACTAGCAGACTGAAGTAAAAAAAAAATTAAAAAAAATTTACACTAATGTTACAACAGATAGGAGTGGTGGCACTGAGGATGGAAGTAGGCACAGTATATGCTGGGAGCCTGACACACAGGCTGGCACTAGTGGCAGGCTGGCCTGGCAACTAAAATTAAATAACACTAGCAGACTGATGTAAAAGTTTTTTTTTACAAATATTTAACTATCTTTTGCCGACATCACATTCACCCTGTCATAGTAATCTCTTACTTGCAATAGTAGTAAGAAGGTGTATGCTGGGTTTCTCATGCTCTAAATACAGACATCATTAAAGCTGCAAAGACTTTACATCTGAATTTTGGATTATCATTCCCGGTCTAAACACACAGTACAAATCCTAGATGTATTAAGCATACTGAGTTGCGTTTTCTCTGTTAGAAGATTTTCAAGTATAATTAGTCCAAAGGACTGTACTACTTTTATTGGAATCCACGCCATTGGATGTTATAAAATATAAAATAATTATAACAGTTTTGTGTTTCCGCTGCTAGAGGATTTTAAGCAAAAATTGGTCCAAAGGACTGTCTAATCTATATTGGAATCCACGCTGCTGGATACTGTAAAAATACTTATCACACGAGATACACAGTATCGTTGTCTATTAGACACATTTTTATTGGTGATATTTTTTATTGGTGCTTATGGGAGACGTCCCTAAAGAGATCTTTTACATTTTTGTATTGTTTATTTTACAATTTTTCATATTGCATTTTCTTTATTGCTTATAGTATTTTTTATTTTCTTTGTCTTATAAGTTCCTAAAAGATCAAATCCAAGCATATTTATGCCTGCACATTAAATGAACATTTTTAGCCTTTAAACATTTGTTTTGTGTCTCTACTTTAGCCCCTCCCCCAGCATATTTTACACTTGTATTGATATAGATACACTTTATTCTCTACCTCAACCTATATTGCTTTTGTAGCGATTTGTTCACTTGATACATTGCCATATACACGGTCATAAATTATTTTCAACAAAAGATACTTGTAACGATATACAGTATATACATTCAAATATCCTGATTCACATTGCTTTTTTGGACAAAGACACCTTTGTAGGGATATATACACGTTTACACACTGGTATTACACCGTTTTTGCAAATCAGCTGTCACTGTTTTTATATTTAAGTTGCCACTGGGTCTTATAATATCAGTTTAATATTAGTTTAATGATATATTTTTTTATTATACACACTATGCTTTTAGCGCCATCCTATTCTTCTTCCTACACCTAAGACCCTAACATAAACCCTGAGTCTAAACACCCCTAATCTGCTGCCCCCGACATCGCCGACACCTACCTTATACTTATTAACTCCTAATCTGCTGCCCCCGACATCGCCAACACCTACATTATACTTATTAACCCCTAATCTGCTGCCCCCAATGTCGCCGCCACCTACAGTACACATATTAACCCCTAATCTGCCGCCCCCAATGTCGCCGCCACCTACATTATACTTATTAACCCGTAATCTGCCGCCCCCAACATCGCCGACACCTACATTATATTTATTAACCCCTAATCTGCTGCCCCAACATCTCCAACACCTACATTATACTTATTAACCCCTTATCTGCCGCCCCCAACATCGCTGACACCTACATTATACTTATTAAAGCCTAATCTGCCGCCCCCAACGTCGCCGCCACTATACTAAATTTATTAACCCCTAACCCTAACACCCACCAACAATAAATCTAAATAAAACCTAGTATTAATAACTAAATAATTCCTATTTAAAACTAAATACTTACCTGTAAAATAAACCCTAAGCTAGCTACAATATAATTTATAGTTACATTGTATCTATCTTAGGTTTTATTTTTATTTCACAGGAAAGTTTATATTTTTTATTTTCAGCGTTTCTGCAGACCCGAGCACTTCCATCATAGCGGAAAGATCTGGATTCATAGCTGCAAAGCCACGCAGCCTTTTTCCATCTTGAACATGGAGGAATCCTTTACCGCTCTACAATCCCTTCTTAAAAATTTAGAGACTAAGATGGATTACTATTTCGCCGACCTTGCCATAGCATGTAGAGGCATAGGCAGTGAAGGCTCCGACGGGACTACCGAACATGTGATTCTGCTGCATAGTAAGGGAGAACAAGATGAGCCGTGCCCTCGCTGCACTGAAGACGGCGACACCACCACCTCCACATTTGGAAATGAATAAGCTTATGCTCGTAAGGGAACGACTAAAGCTACAGAAAGATACACACGCAGAGACTCTGATCTTTAGTCACGTATGCCCGGTACCCTGTGACATCAATCTGAGCCCTGACAAGCTCTTAGCTCCTACATACCCTGGGAGTCAGGAATCCCTTAACATCTCCGAGTGCTACAAAGACATGGAAGCTTTATCTTCAGTTCTTTTGCCATGGCTGGGCCCGATGACTACTATCATAGTATTGCCTGTTTTGCAGTGGAATTCTGAAATCATTTGCTCTGCACACCGGTCCGGGATTGGGTGACTGGGATGAGTAAGACTATCTAAATGGACCTTTCCTGTATATTTCACAAGATCCACTTATATGAATGATGACTCTAAAGTTTGATGTGTAATAGTGGGGACGTACAGCTCCTGTTAGCTTTCATGTTGATAATCCTTGTTCACAGAATGGCCGCTGGTTTATAGTACTAAATTATTTGTTGGTTATAATATCTTACCGGTTAAGCTTCACTTACAGTCACAGAGACTGCTTAGTCGCAGTGAATATATTTTAGATGTACTTCCTCAATTACTTTAACATTATTTGCTATAAGATTCAGTTACACTTTTCCCTTGCATGTCTTTCCCTTATATCTTTTGTAGAACACTGTAATATTATCAAAGTGGGAGCTACGATATTAATATAATCAATACCCTATAAAATATTTACCTGTTTAATTAAGCCCTATAAACTATATTTGTTTAAGGAGGTAAGCTATATGTGCAATCCTGTAACTATACTATGGAAGGGACATCCACCTATAACTTAGAACGGTTTGACATATCTGGTGTGTATTATGTTCCATATATGTTGTTTACTTTAGAACTCACTGTGCTACTCAGAATGAGGACTCCTCATTTCTAAGTCAAAGGATAATCTCTCTAACTCTTTACCCCATTAATCCCTTCCTCTTAGTTACCCATTACCTACAAAAATAGACATGGTTCTGTTTGCACTTGTACTTTTTGTTTTTGACCCACAATAGGTAATATCCCATTTCGCTTCTAGTATGAAGTAATGTATTACAAGTTTATAAAGGCAAGACTTTCTAGCTTCTGCTATGTTTAACGTACCTTCCACAGTACTTAATAGTTTTTAGGTCCATATACTTTACAAACCAGTGGTCCTATAGGTATATCGTATCTTTTTCCTAGAGCCCCTTGCTAGACCTCTATTTATGCTTCAGGACAGCAGGCATTGTAGCATGCATGGTGAATATGTAAAGGTTAGCTTCCTGGACAAAGATATTCGGTCGTAAAATACTCCCTATGATATTTGTTGTTCATTGATTGCACCAAGGATTGGAGTTGGTAAAGACTCATACTTACATGCAGCAGAGCGTCCTCATCATAATAAGGACTTAAATGTCATATTTTTCATTAACAGCAACTTGGATTAGATATATGTATGTGACTGTTTATTCAGCCTATATTTACTGATTATATATATACATTATGGTTCTGGATGTCATGTTGCATGTTACCTGTTATTAGGCTTTTACCATATATTAAGCTCCTTACTAATAGTCCTCTTTAAACATACCTACAGATAATATTAACATAAGCTTTTCCTATACATGCCCTTTAACTTTCTTCCCTATTAGAACAATTATGTCCCCACATTACTACACTCTTCACATGTAACAATGAGAGGCATTCTTTGAGTATTCTATAGTCACCACTGTCAACCTCCCTTCTTTGGGTTCTATGGCCTTCCCTGATCTCCATATCTACAACTATATTTAAATATAGCCAATTAATATGTTAAACAAAACTTTACCTATAGTGGCTGTATCTGACTTTCATTATATCTATAGACTGTATAACTACATAGTATATTAATCTCCTAATATGGCCATCACACTATAGTATATACTCCTACTCTACATAGGCAGGAATAAGTTTAGTTGACTCCTCGAAATAGGAACCTAATAACCCTATTGTTATCTTCAGTAGTTATCTAACAGTCGGGGAAGCCATTTAATATTTAACTATATTGTGGGCTCCTTCTCCCCCGTTGGAAGGCTCCGTCCCTCCACCTCCCCCTTATAATTTGAGCGGCTCTTGCCCGCTGACCTTCCCTCCCCCCCTATATACCTTGGCCCAAGAGTGGCCGATACATATGCCAATTCTCCACAGGCTGACACCACTGACTCAGATAGTTTAAAGAGTATTTTCTCTTGCATTGTGGAGATCATCCGTCACATAATATAACATAAAATGAAGTTCCATTCTATCTCGCCTAAAATCTTGTCTATCACCACTCTAAGACTTGATATGTAATTTTATTTCTACATGTTCATTTTGTTTTGTTGAGGACTTCTGCCGCTTCATTGAGGATGGATGTCGGGTCTTCAAAAACTGTAAGTGGATCTTCGGGGGTTAGTGTTAGGTTTTTTTAAGGGTTTATTGGGTGGGTTTTATTTTTAGCTTTGGGTTTGGGCTGAAAAAGAGCCAAATGCCCTAAAAGGGCAATGCCCAATCAAATGCCCTTTTCAGGGCAATGGGGAGCTTAAGTTTTTTAGGTAGGTTTTTATTTGGGGGGTTTGGTTGTGTGGGTGGTGGGTTTTACTATGGGGGGGGGTGTTTGTATTTTTTTTTTTACAGGTAAAAGAGCTGATTTCTTCGGGGCAATGCCCTGCAAAAGGCCCTTTTAAGGGCTATTGACAGTTTAGTTTAGGCTAGGTTTTTTTTTTATTTTGGGGGGGCTTTTTTATTTTGATAGGGCTATTAGATTAGGTGTAATTAGTTTAAATATTTGATAATTTCTTTTGTATTTTGTGTAATTTAGTGTTTGTTTTTGTAATTTTGTTAATTGTATTTAATTTATGTCATTTATTTAATTGTAGTGTAAGGTTAGGTGTTAGTGTAAGACAGGTTAGGTTTTATTTTACAGGTAAATTTGTATTTATTTTAACTAGGTAGCTAGTAAATAGTTAATAACTATTTACTAACTATTCTACCTAGTTAAAATAAATACAAACTTAGCTGTGAAAAAAAATAAAACCTAAGATAGATACAATGTAACTATTAGTTATATTGTAGCTAGCTTAGGGTTTATTTTACAGGTAAGTATTTTGTTTTAAATATGAATTATTTAGTTATTAATAGTAGGTTTTATTTAGATTTATTTTAATTACATTAAAGTTAGTGGTGTTAGGGTTAGACTTAGGGTTACGTTTAGGGGTTAATAACTTTAGTATAGTGGCAGCGATTTTGGGGCAGCAGATTAGGGGTTAATAACAGTAATGTAGGTTGCGGCGATGTTAAGGACAGCAGATTAGGGGATAATAATATTTAACTATTGTTTGCAATGCGGGAGTACGGCGGTTTAGGGGTTAATATGTTATTATAGTGGTGGCGATGTCCGGAGCGGCAGATTAGGGGTTAATAATTTTATTTTATAGGTAGTTTATGGGTGTTAGTGTACTTTTTAGCACTTTAGTTTTGAGTTTCATGTTACGGCTTTGTAGCGTAAAACCCATAACTACTGACTTTCAGTTTACGGTATGGATCTTGATGGTATAGAGTATACCGCTCACTTTTTGGCCTCCCAGGCAAACTCATAATACCGGCGCAAAGGAAGTCCCATTGAAAAAGGACTTTTGGAAAGCTGCGGTAGTTACGTTGCATTATGGCCAAAAAAGTGTGCGGTACACCTATACCTTCAAGACTCATAATAGCAGCGGTAGTGAAAAAGAGCCATAATGCTGCTTTTTCACTCATACTGCAAAACTCATAATCTAGCTGTTTATTAGGTACTTTGCGATGTAGGGGTTGATGAATTAGGGGTTAATACATTGAATTAGTTATTGCGGTGGGAGGATAGCGGGCAAGAGGTACATATTGCGCATGCGTTAGGTGTTTGTTAAGGCTTTGAAGGAGTTATGGTACTTATATATTCAACGCAAAGCTTGCTATGCCTGCCTATGCATGGCCAGGTAAAAATTGAGTTAACTTTCTCTATTCGTGTGCGTAAGTCTTTGCACTGAATATATGATACCGACTTGCGGTGCTGGTTCTATGTTAGTTTATGGGAGTAAAAACAGCGGACGACAAATAAAATATACGTGTCGCACATGTATGCGGCACTGTATATGTGATCGCTAGATTTGCAACAAAATTGGAGATGACGGCTTTTGCGACTGACACCGCATATGTGATTGTGCCCAGATGTCTGCACTATTTCCTGCAATGTAGTGCTCCAGACACCTACCCAGGAATCCTCAACAAAGAATACCATCTGAATGAAGATAATAGAAGTAAATTAGAAAATTTAAATTGTATGCTGTATCTGAAACACAAAAGCACATTTTTGAGTTTCATTACACAGACAACATACTTTTATAGCAACCTCAGTGATACTTTTCAGAGCCTTGAGAGGCCATCAGTATTTCCTCTTTTTCCCTTATCACTTAATACCAATACTCAGGGCTTGATGTTGTTCTTGACAGTGATGAAGTCCGTGCCCCGCTAATCAAAAAATGTAAATTTGTATCTAAAAAACAAAAACATTAGCTAGGAGTCTTTCTCCCAGTGTCAATCAAAGGGTTCAAACAGCTGGCACTAATTGGCTTAAAAACCAGGGTAATTTTATATGCATGAGTAAAAACTGCCATATGTGCGCCCCTAATTGCTCTGGTAATAAATTCATTAGCAGCATCACTAAACAGAGCTATAACATTGATTGGTATGCAAACTGTGGTAGCACTTTTGTAGTTAATTTACTGACTTGTAATCTTTGTCAGTGCCAGTACGTAGGCCAATCCTCAAGAGAGGTCAGAAAGAGGTGTGGAGAACACTCTAGGGATGTCAAGAACTATGTAAAAGAACCTGCGGTGGCGAACCATTATAATGGTGAACATTTTACAATGTAGCAGATTTTACTATACAGGTTATAGACTTAGCTATCATGCCTCCAAAAGGAGGAAATAGGTACAACATATTGGAAAGAAAAGAAATATTTTGGATATTGCAAATAAAAACACGAAGTCCATTGGGCATGAATAGGGAATGTGACATCAATTTTTTTTATTTATGTACAGCCACATTTTCTAATATTTGCCTATTTATAACTTGCAGGACTGTGCATTCTCATTTCTATCAGCCACTAAATATTGCTAAGCATAGTGAGGCAATTATGTTATAACGTCTGCAGAATGGTGTAAATTAATTTGTTCTTATTTTTGTTCTTTTTTTCGTAGCATAGATATATATCAATCATTTTTTGGATTTTTTGCAAGCACCTGGCTGCTGTGCCTACATTCTTTTACCTTGATGATGTAAACATCGCCTGCTCAAAGCTACTTTTTCTCGCCGACTCTCGCAGGGCTGTCCCGGTGGAATGATCAAAAAATGGGGCAGCCCTGCAAGTAGGCTCCTTTTGAAAGTAATAAAGCTCGCTGGATAGGGACACTTCTCTCCTTAGAGCGAAGTTAGCAGGGAGCAGGGGGAGCACTTTAAAATTAAAATCCTGCAGCCAATATAACTCACATTACGTTGCTTTCTGCATAGAGCATCTTACATTCGCCTATATTTTCGTATATATGTTTTTTGCTCTCAAGAATATAAGTATATTGAGTGTTTTGAGAAAATATCGCCACTTTTTAGTTGGTGAGAAAAAACTGTGAGATCTGCAGTGCGTAAATCTTTATAGAATTAAGATGGGATTAGAGAGACATTTTCATATACCTCCATGGAACGCCCATGTTCAGCCCATTGTACGAAAAAACAATTACGCTTTGCATTTTCTATTTATAAGTGTAAATTTCTGTGTGATTTTTGCACATCCAGTGCACTAAAATTATGATTTACGCTGTGCATATTTAATTTGATTTATTCCTGTGTAAATTACACACAAATTTTACGTTTTTTGTTAAAATACGATTTTTGGTGAAGAACTTTTTTTTTACAATTTTTGATGCACCTTAACAATACAATTTTTCCCTGCTTATTTTTGTGTGATTGGGTCAAATATTTGTTTTGTATGATGTCTAAAAATACAAATTTTATTGTGCATTTTTCATATGGAAATGCAGTATATGCCCCTTAGCGAGACACCCTGTTTTCAGGGTAAAAAGTGGCTTTAGATCGTTCTACCAGGGAAATAAAAGGACTGGCGAGCATTCTTTAATAATCTCGCCAGCCCAGAGAGCTTTTAATCATCGAGCACTCAGTGTACTTGTATAGGAAAAACAGATGGCTACAAATAATTATCTACAATTTATCATCATGTTTATGGAATACATGGCTAATGTAATCTGAAAAGTTTTTGGGGATATAAATGAGTAGTTTCACTGCTATAATATTTATTTATTTATTTATTCATTATGAGATGAAATAAAAATGTAATAAGTAAAGGACAGAATTTTGGATAGCTATACTGTGTTATCTGTTTTAAAAATATCCCTTAGTATACGCCTTGCTTTTCTGCATGACACTAATTTATGCTAAAGACATTTTAACCTTATGACAGCTTGATAACAATCTGAGAAAAGTAGGAATGTTAGCCATGAGCAGTTGTGGCACATAAAATATCTTGTAAGCACAAGAAGGGTATTTGTGTTGTAGAAAGATGAAACTCACCTGCCAGTTTGAGGTTTTCAATGGTAGAGGTGCTGGAGGCTATTGCAGATTAAAATCTCTATTATCTTGGGCACTTATTAAGTGCAACTTCAGTTGTTCCGTAAAAAGCTTTGGGAAACCAAAAAAAGCGGCATCAGAGATTAGCAACCGATGATGGGTTTGGGTAGGTGAGTCTGAAAAAGCATTTAAATGTTTGGGAGATAGATAAATATTATTATATATTATATTGATGCATATTTTAAAAAGGCTAACCCTGATACACTACTTTCCCTAATTGGCTTTAACAGATAACAACTGCACAACAGTGTACCTTTTTACTAAGAAAATTACCATGGGCTCTATTTATCAAGCAGTGCAAGATGCTTCAGAGCCCCAATGTTTCAGTCTCGCTCAGAGCAAACCTGAAATTCTAGTTAAGTAGCAGCGGTCGTAACCTATCCATGGCACTGGCCCCATAGGCTCCCATTTATTAAATCTAGGAGAGATACATTTCACAACTATAGAACCTTTTAGTCTGTGATTACAGTGAAAAGTCAGTGGACACTGAATGTCCACTGCCTGCATTTAAAGGGACAGTCTACTCCAGATTTTTTTTTGTTTAAAAAGATAGGTAATCCCTTTTTCTTTACCCACTCGCCAGTTTTGCATAAGCAGCACTGTTATATTAATATAATTTTTACCTCTGTGATTACCGTGTATCTAAGTCTCTGCAGACTGCCCTCCTTATTTCAATTCTTTTGATAGACTTGCATTTTAGCCAATCAGTGCTGACTCATAATTTAAATAACTCCATGTGAGTGAGCACAATGTTATATATATGGCATACATGAATTAGCGCTGTCAAGCTGTGAAAAACTGTCCGAATGTCCAAGAGGCAGCATTCAAGGTCTTAGAAATTAGCATTTGAGCCTACCTCGGTTTACCTTTCAACAAAGAATACCAAGAGAACAAATTAAATTTGATGATAAAAGTAAATAGGAAAGTTGTTTAAAATTGCTTGCCCTATCTGAATCACAAAAGTTTATTTTTTTACTAGCCTGTCCATTCAAAATATGCACAAGAAAATCTGTGCAACATGTCTCATTTCAGAGAGGAATAAATACATTCTGACATGATATATATTCTGTTACACCTGACTAAACTAACAAAATTCCTTTTTATATCCCTCTAAATTATATTTTTTAATTTTAATTTTCAAATTCAAGCAAGCCAATAAAAAAAGCTTTCATTCTATTGGCTGATTTTGAATTTGAAATAAAAAAAATCAGCCAATATAATTGAAAGGGTACCCCTAAATAAAGGTGGTACATCACATTTTCTTGATTTTGCTAAGGCTTTTGACACAGTGGACCACGACATACTACTGCTCAAACTAAAAAACTCTGGTATTGCTGATCGTCCATTAACCTGGTTTAGATCAAATGTATCAGATTGATCACAATATGTCTCTGTTTCTAACAGTGATTCCCTCCCTCTCTCAGTCACGTGTGGTGTTTCCCCAAGGTTCCATTCTCGCACCCTAATATTCACATTATTTATAAATGATTTGCCTTATGTCTGCAAATCCTCAACTGTACACATGTACGCAGACGACACTGGTAATCTATGCAAACTAATCTGATTCTGCCGCAGCTTGAAGCAGTGCTCCAAGACCAGTTCACAGAGGTAGAAAAGTGGATCTCAAAAAACAAATTCTTCCTAAGACACTGACAAAACTGTCACAATAATCTTTGAACTGGGGCCTAAATTACACAAATTACAAAATTCCCATCTACGCATCAAAACAAAATCCAATTGCACGCTGACCGCAGTCCACAGCTGGGTATGTTCTTAGACCCTAATCTATCTTTTGGCTTCCCACATAGAAAAAACTTGCATCTAAACTTTATCCAAAATTAGGTGCCCTGTACAGAAACAAATCCTGCCTCAGCCTACAGTAAAGGTGCTGATGCCTATCATGGGTTTATGGAATGTAGTATATGCACCTCACCGCAAACTCACCTTAATAAACTTAATACATTGTATAACTCGTTTTGCCCCTTTGTGCTACAATGTAACTACAAGACCCACCATTGTGACATGCTAAAAGAACTAAACTGGCTGACGCTGGAGAACCAGACGCACCCTCCATCTTTCCTGCCTTGTGTTTAAGTGGCTTTCTGGAAAGCTCCCACCCTACCTTAGCGAATGCTCTCCCCGGGCTATTCCCAACTCCTATTAACCTCCGATTCAGTACCAGCACATTATTTAGCTTGCCTCATTCAAAAGAAAGCAGCTCGATCCTCCTTTTCCTACCAAGTGCCACAGTTATGGAATGACCTCCCACACCACTTTCAACCTTCCCCAAGCCTAATATCCTTAAGAGATCCCTCTCTACATATCTCAAAACAGAATGCACCTGTCATGGTTGATTATATATTTCTTACCTGTTCTATGTAAATTTTTTGCATCTATTGTGTATTATTATTGTTTTTGAATTTTAATGTACCCTATTGTATCAATGCAATGTTTTGTGGTACCCAGGACATACTTTAAAGATGAGAGAAATCTCAATGGGGTGTTAGGGGTTAGGGGGTTTTAGGTTAGGGGGCTTAGTAATTTAATTAGTTATTTGCATTGTGGGGGTTTGGCGGATTAGGGGTTATTAGATTTATTAGATTATTGCGATGTGTGTTAATGGCAGATTAAGGGTTAGTATAACTTTATTAGTTATTTTGGTGGGGGATTTGCGATTTGACAGGAATGTAGATATTGCGCATTACGTTAGGGTTGTTAGTTTCAGGCAGTTATGGGAGTTACGGTGCTCACATTTTCCAGCTCAAAGTCCTTTGAATATGTGATACCGATTTGCAATGCGGTTCTATGTTAGCTTATGAGAGTTAAAGTTGCGGGCGACGGGTGAAATATACGCGCTGCATTTATATGTGGCACCGTATATGTGATACCAAAACCACCTAAAAACTAGCATTCCCGGCTTTTGCGGGGACACCAAATATGTATTTTGCCCCAGGTCTTTTACTTTTTTTTAAAGGTAATGTTAGGTTGTTGTTGTTTTTTTTGAAGGGACAGTCTACAAGAGAATTTTTATTGTTTAAAAAGATAGACAAACTCTTTATTACCCATTCCCAAGTTTTGCATAACCAACACAGTTATATTGATACACTTTTTACCTCTGTTATTACCTTGTATCTAAGCCTCTGCAGACTGCCCCCTTATTTACCTATATGGCACACATGAACTAATGCCCTCCAGCGGAATTAGCACAGGAGCAAAAAGTAGTGGTATACTCCTAATCTAGCCCTTAGGGGTCGATTTATCAAAGGCTTTGCACCCCTATGACTGCAGGTTCTCACAAGACTGATGATTTTTTTTATCCCTTCTCCACCTCTTAGGTGGCAAATTTCAATCTCCCCGGTCTGATCCAACAAGGGAGATTGACAGCTCCTGCCCGCACGTGATTGGCTGTGCTCGGGCAGGGGGCGGTTTTGCACAAGACCGCAACATTGCATTCTTGTGCAATGATGAATTCTGTCACCGGAATTCAGTCTGCCAGAGGCGAGCTGTAGAATACAGGGTTGCAAATGTACACCCCTGTCTGCTGAAGCTTGATTAATTGACCCCTTTGTGTTTTTAAACTAGATTTTTTTTTCTCTCCAATTAGTGATTTGAATTAAATTGCTTTGAAATCCACACACTTTGCCCCTAAATTGATATTTACTTGGCTTGTGATTGTTACCAGGTAATCAATATTATTTTAATTACAATACAGCTATAAGACAAAAATAAATCTCTTTTCTGAAGGTTGAATGTTTTATTTTCAAATAATGGCCCATGAAACAAATATTTATATGGTTGGGTCCTTTACAGTTGCTTAAATCTCCAGAATAACACCAATACTTTGTTACAAGACCACTCATTTGAAAGAGGAGGATATAACTAGTGCAAATTGAAAGATATTGGCTCCATAACAACCTATACTCAAATGTTTCAAGCAATGTTTAAGTGCCACTGGAGCTTCTGCATTGTGTGAGACATCATCAGCTACAATGATAATGGACCAGAAGTGTCTTCTTATTTAGTGCCAGATTACGAGTGTATCTGTAGTTTGCGCTTTTGTTTGATCGTTTAAACCACTAGAAGTAATTTTTTTGCATATTTTATAATCCAATGTTCTGCACATTGCAGAAGATGTTCTAGTTGTTCTAAAAGAGATATTCAAATATATATTGGATGGATTTTTTTCATAAAACTCCAAAAAATGGACTGGACACCAATTATTGGCACTTTCTCAAAATTGTAAGAAATAATTACATTCCAAGTTTGTGATGCTGCTGTAATTTGTAATTAAACTCACGTGTATCAATTAACAGGTGCTGAAAATATAGAAATCCCACTGGCAACCAGTTAAAATGGTGACAAATTGACGCAACCTTTCTGTTTTGTGTCTCTGTGTGCCACACTGAGCAATGGAGAAGAGAAAGAGCAGCAAATAATTGTCTGAGGATTTGAGAACAAAATTGTGTAAAAGCAGGGACAATCTCAAGGTTATCAAAAAATGTTAATGTTCCTGTGTCCACTGTACCCATCATTCTACTGTTTTCAGAAAAAGAAAGGAGGCTTTTAAAGAAAAGAATACAGTCCCTACAGTCAACAATGGTGGAGGTTCACTGATGTTTTGGGGTTGCTTTGCTGCTTCAGGCACTGTATATCTTGACTGTGTGCATGGCATTATGAAATCTGAAGACTACCAAAGAATTCTGTGTTGCAATGTAGGGCCCAGTGTCAGAAAGTTGGGTCTCCATCAGAGATCATTCATGGGTCTTAAAACACACTTCAAAAAGCACCCAGAAATGATTTAAGACAAAGTGCTGGAGAGTACTGAACTGGCCACATTGGGTCCAATTCTCAATTCCATAGATCACCTGTGGAGAAAACTCAAAACAGCAGTTGGGAAAAGAAACCCTTCCAATCCGAGAGACCTGGAGCAGTTGGAAGTGAGTAATTTGCTACCAAATATTAAATTGAGTGTGCTAATAATTTTGTCCAGTCCATTTTTTGAGTTTTGGATGAATGTGTCAGATTTGGCTTTTTTTTCTCCACTTTTTTTGTGTCATACCAATAGAAACAAAAGAAATAAACATGAGAATGCTTAAAACATTTGTAATTGCAACAATTGTTTGGCCAAAGTTGGTGCATTATCTGACAAAAATGCAGGGGTGCCAATATTTTTGACCATGACTGTATATATATAATAGATGAAACTTGCACTCATCGGATTTTTAGAAAAGGTGCTTTATTTAGCACAAAAAAGTGACGTTTCGGGAATCAATATTTATATATAATATATAAATATAAATATATATATTTATATATATATATATATATATATATATATATATATAAAGAGAGAGAGAGAGAGAGAAATATCTATTTAAAAATACATAGAATACATAGAACATATTTTGCTATGTGTAGAACATTGCAATTGTATAATATATACAGTAAATACACAGTATAACACTTTGTTAAATATGAATATTGCATAAATATGCGTTAACATGTTTTCATCTACTTGACTGCAAAGGTCTCCAATGCACTTGTATATGTGTCTATATAGGTTTAAATATGTATTTTATGTGTTTATATGTGTATATATGTCTGTAATTACATATAAACACATATAGATGCATAAATATATATGTACACACATATAAACATATATTTATATATATACATACACACAAATAAATAATTAGACATGTATATATGTATCTCTATGGAAAAGTTCTTTGCAGGCCTTTTTGTCTTCTAGCACCTTATACCTTTTAATGCAATTTCTTTAAAAATATATTTTATCAGTGTTTATTATGAGTGTAACTGTACTTTTTAATGTATTTTTGATGTGCTTTGTGCAACTTTTTGTTTGAGTGTAACTGTTAACCAGTGCTCTGAAGTCACGTTAATCAATCTAGCGTAAATGGCGATTGCACTCATGTGTTTGCATTTACTTTCAACTTGTAATTCAAGCGGAATTGAACGTGCCTGATATTGTTTTCACTCACTTAAAAGGAGGATATTGGTATGTATTGAATCACTGAGGGGCATCCTTCATGCACAGGAAGCAGATTATTGGACATCTCCACAAATCATCCACACCAAAGATGTTAAACTCTGAATACATTGGATTTAGATGTTTTGATGTTTGACACACAAAAATGCTTTTCATAAAATTTCAATTGACTTACAGTATTAAACCAAAAGGTCCATTTTGTATGAGACAAAAACATATTTAAACTAATGCCAATGTTTTTATTAATACATTTGTTAAAACACATTCTGAAGGTGAATTGAACTTCTGGAACTAGAAGATATCCTTTGTAATGTAATCAAGCCCTGATTAGCAAATTCAATTTACTGAAATATCTATTTCAGTTTTCTTCATACATTTTTGGAAATGTCTGTTTTAAGCTTTCATAGGGCCAAACACATTATATAAGACATATCAGGATTTTATATGATTTGCAATTATTTCAGTATAGTTTTTATCTTACACATTTACAGATATGAGTCCTGACCTCAATCAACTTGAATATAGCCTTTGCTGTTTACTCTGAACTATCTTACATAAATGATTTGAATGTTATTGCTTTTGCTTGCTATATATCTTTTGATAACCTGGAGAAGAGTCTCTTTCTCTTTCTATGTAATCAACTTAAATTGTTAGTGTCTTGTTTCTTTATTTTACAACACACTTTCTAATAAAATTCAGTTCTTGAGGCTTACAATATATTATGCACGATTCCCTTATAAAAATGGTTTATGGTTAGCAAGAACATAAAGATGTTTTCCCCTTCCTTTAGAGTGAGCTTGGTAAATATAATACCCAGAAGCACATACTTTTCAACAATATAATATAATAACAAAACACAATACATTTCCCCTTTGTAATAGAAGTTGTAGAAATAACTACTCAATTCAGGTTTTTGTTTACTAAAACTATTGTGGAATTCATTAAACCCATTCATTCTAAGGATTATCATCATCTGTTTTACAGACAACATTCTCATTTTCTCCACAGCTGTTTTTTTATATCTTAGGTCATTAGTAAGAGTATTGATCTTTCACTAATACATAAACCTTACAACAAAAAATCTAGCACAATGCTTAAAAAAGGTTATATACCATGAATAAATACAAATGCCACCACTTGGTCAAAAGAAAATGTAACATTGTTTCTTGAAATATAACCATACAGAAAGCTAAAGCGGACATTTCTGTACAAGGTCTAATTAATCAAGAGTAACTAAGAAGAAAGACTCACAGTAGGTTGCTTATTGTGTTAATGCAAGGAATAGAGTCCACTTGATAACAAATAAAATGGATAGACAAAAACAAAATAACAAAGAAAGCTTTAGAACATTGAAGACATTTATCATTGCTATTGCATTACGCTATTCAGAGACGTTTTTCCAAGTTATATTAATTTTGCACACGTTTGTAATTAAAGTTTTGGTATTTCACTGATATTCTTGCAAATACAAAAAATGAATGGTAAATAGTGCATAATGTGTAAAAAAATGTGTTAAAAAGCCTCTTATAAAGACAGAAAAGACTCTTGCTGTTTGAAGATGTTACTAATTTAAGAAAAAAATAAATAAAAATTATTTAAAAATGCAATTTTAAGGTTATTGTTTGTAATGAAACATTACTATATTTTAATTATAGGGCTCTGTTTTAGTCTGAAGCCGCGCTGCATTTACCTTTACTTCTCAGCACTAGTGATGTCGCGAATAGTTCGCCGGCGAATAGTTCCCGGCGAACATAGCTTGTTCGTGTTCACCGCGGCGGGCGAACATATGCGATGTTCGATCCGCCCCCTATTCGTCATCATTGAGTAATACTTTGACCCTGTACCTCACAGTCAGCAGACATATTCCAGCCAATCAGCAGCAGGCCCTCCCTCCCAGACCCTCCTACCTCCTGGACAGCATCCATTTTAGATTCATTCGGAAGCTGCATTCTTAGTGAGAGGAGTGACAGTGTAGATGCTGCTGATTTAATAGGGAAATCGATAGCTAGGCTAGTGTATTCAGTGTCCACTACAGTCCTGAAGGACTCATCTGATCTCTGCTGTAAGGACAGCACCCCAAAAAGCCCTTTTTAGGGCTAGAACATCAGTCTGCTTTTTTTTTTCCTGTGTAATCTAATTGCAGTCGCCTGCCTGCCAGCGTGTGTGTCAGGCTCACAGCGTATACTGTGCCCACTTGCCCAGTGCCACCACTCATATCTGATGTAACAGTAGTGTACATTTAAAAAAAAACAACAGTTTTTTCACTGTGTTAAATAATAGCAGTCAGTTTCCTTCACACGTGTGCGTTTCAGTGCCTGCCTGCCAGGGCACAGTGTCACCCCAGTGCAACTCATATCTGGTGTAACAGTAGTGTACATTTAAAAAAAAAACTCTTTTTTGACTGTGTTAAATAATAGCAGTCAGTTTCCTTCACACGTGTGCGTTTCAGTGCCTGCCTGCCAGGGCACAGTGTCACCCCAGTGCAACTCATATCTGGTGTAACAGTAGTGTACATTTAAAAAAAACAACACTTTTTTGACTGTGTTAAATAATAGCAGTCAGTTTCCTTCACACGTGTGCGTTTCAGTGCCTGCCTGCCAGGGCACAGTGTCACCCCAGTGCAACTCATATCTGGTGTAACAGTAGTGTACATTTAAAAAAATCAACAGTTTTTTGACTGAGTTAAATAATAACAGTCAGTTTCCTTCACACGTGTGCGTTTCAGTGCCTGCCTGCCTGCCAGAGCACAGTGTCACCCCAGTGCAACTCATATCTGGTGTAACAGTAGTGTACATTTAAAAAAACAACATTTTTTTGACTGTGTTAAATAATAGCAGTCAGCTTCCTTCACACGTGTGCGTTTCAGTGCCTGCCAGGGCACAGTGTCACCCCAGTGCAACTCATATCTGGTGTAACAATAGTGTACATTTAAAAAAAAACAACAGTTTTTTGACTGTGTTAAATAATAACAGTCAGTTTCCTTCACACGTGTGCGTTTCAGTGGCTGCCTATCAGGGCACAGTGTCACCCCAGTGCAACTCATATCTGGTGTAACAGTAGTGTACATTTAAAAAAATCAACAGTTTTTTTGACTGAGTTAAATAATAACAGTCAGTTTCCTTCACACGTGTGCGTTTCAGTGCCTGCAAGGGCACAGTGTCACCCCAGTGCAACTCATATCTGGTGTAACAATAGTGTACATTTAAAAAAAAACAACAGTTTTTTGACTGTGTTAAATAATAGCAGTCAGTTTCCTTCACACGTGTGCGTTTCAGTGCATGCCTGCCATGGTACAGTGTCACCCCAGTGCAACTCATATCTGGTGTAACAGTAGTGTACATTTAAAAAAAACAACAGTTTTTTGACTGTGTTAAATAATAGCAGTCAGTTTCCTTCACACGTGTGCGTTTCAGTGCCTGCCTGCCAGGGCACAGTGTCACCCCAGTGCAACTCATATCTGGTGTAACAGTAGTGTACATTTAAAAAATCAACAGTTTTTTGACTGTGTTAAATAATAGCAGTCAGTTTCCTTCACACGTGTGCGTTTCAGTGCCTGCCTATCAGGGCACAGTGTCACCGCAGTGCAACTCATATCTGGTGTAACAGTAGTGTACATTTAAAAAAAACAACAGTTTTTTCACTGTGTTAAATAATAGCAGTCAGCTTCCTTCACACGTGTGCGTTTCAGTGCCTGCCAGGGCACAGTGTCACCCCAGTGCAACTCATATCTGGTGTAACAGTAGTGTACATTTAAAAAAAACAACATTTTTTTGACTGTGTTAAATAATAGCAGTCAGTTGCCTTCACACGTGTGCGTTTCAGTGCCTGCCAGGGCACAGTGTCACCCCAGTGCAACTCATATCTGGTGTAACAGTAGTGAACAATTAAAAAAAACAAACACTTTTTTGACCTGTGTTAAATAATAGCAGTCAGTTTCCTTCACACGTGTGCGTTTCAGTGCCTGGCTGCCTGCCAGGGCACAGTGTCACCCCAGTGCAACTCATATCTGGTGTAACAGTAGTGTACATTTAAAAAAAAAATACAATTTTGACTGTAATAGATTGAATACGTAGTTAGTTGTCTGCAAGCGTGCCAGTGCACAGTGCCACTCATATCTGTTGTCACAGTACCTTGCATGCATAGTAACACTAATCGGAAAAAAAATGACATGCAGAGGCAGGCCATCCCGCAGGGGCCGTCGGTGTTCGTGGTGCTGTGATTCCCTTTGGCCCTAGAATAATGCCCAGTGTTTCAGAGGCCACGTACCCCAAAACACGAACAGTTCTGAGGACATAGTTGACTGGCTAACCACAGGACACCCAACTCTTCTACAGCTTCCGCTCGGAACCTTGATGCACCGTCCTCCTCCACGATTAGCTTCAGGGCACCTCTCAAGTTACCACTCGCCCGCCCTGCCACCACCACCAACACTAGCACCACAGCCGCTTCACTTGATCTGTCAGAGGAGTTATTTACACATCAGTTGGAAGAAATGAGTGATAGTGAGGCGCAAACCATTATTGCCAGAGGATGTAGATAAACAGGGATATGTCTCAGTCAGGCAGCATTACACACATGGACATACGGTGTGATGATGATGATGTTGTACCCGCTGCTGCTTCCTTTGTTGAGTTGTCAGATACAAGTGAAGCGGTTGATGATAACGATGCTTCCGTGGATTCACGTGGGTGTGGTGCCCCGCTAGAAGAGAAGAAGAAGAGGGGAAAGTTCATATGAGGAGACAGAGAGGAGGAGGAGACGAGTTGGAAGGAGGGGGAGTTCGTCGCAAGGAGCTAGTGGCACAGTCAGACAGCATGCATCGGCACCCGGGGTCAGCCAGACAGCACGCCATCAACCGCATGCTGTTGCCACCACCAGAATGATGTAATTGCAGAGCTCAGCAGTGTGGCATTTTTTTTTGTGTGTCTGCCTCTGGACAACAGCGATGCCATTTGCAAAACCTGTGCCAAAAGAAACTGAGTCGTGGAAGTCCAAACACCCACCTAGGTACAACTGCTTTGCGAAGGCACATGATCGCACATCACAAACGCCTATAGGGATCAAACACATGAGTACAAGCAGCACACAAAGTCACCCCCCTTGCCCGGCATCTGACAGCTGGCCTTGACATGTACTCTTAGCCCACCAGCTTCTACCATACAAGCTGGTGGAGTCTGAGGTGTTAAAAAATCTGTAGCTATTGGCACACCACAGTGGAAGGTACCCGGCCGAAATTTCTTTGCACAAAAGGCTATCCCCAAACTTGTGCTCGATTGTGCAAAAGAAGTAATGACATGTCTGGCACACAGTGTTGGGCCAAGGGTCCATCTGACCACTGATACCTGGTCTGCAAAGCATGGTGTCAGGGCAGGTATATCACCTACACTGCGCATTGGGTAAACCTGCTTATGGCTGCCAAGCATGGAATGCGTGGCTCTGCAGAGGAGTTGGTGACACTGCCAACAACTTGCAGGCAGGCCTGCTGTCACCTCCTCTACCTCCTCCTACTCCATCCTCTTCCATAACCTCCTAGTCCTCTTCTGCTGCTGCATCTTGCTCCACATCAACGGCACCCCCCCAGCTCCCCAAGGTACTATTCCACATCCTGGATATGGCAGTGTCACGCCGTCTTGGGGTTGACTTGCCTGAAAGCAGAGAGTCAAACCAGACCAGCACTCCTGTCCGCCCTGAAGCACAGGTGGATCATGGCTGACTCCGCACCAACTGGGATCGGCAAAGTGGTTAGTGGCAATGGAAGAAATTTGGTGGCGGCATTGAATTTGGGCAAGTTAACACATGCGCAGTGACTTGGCACATGTGTGTAATCTGATCGTCACAAATCTTTGTGCATAAGTACCCAGGCTTACAGGACGTCCTGAAGCAGGCCAGGAAGGTGTGTGGCCATTTCAGGCATTCCTACACAGCCATGGCGCACTTTTTCAGAGGATCCAGGGGTGAAACAACATGCCAGTGAGGCGCTTGATTTGCGACAGCCCGACACCGTTGGAATTCAACACTCCTAATGTTTCGACCGCCTGCTCCAACAAGAAAAAGCTGTTAACGACTATTTGTATGGACCGGGGTGCTAGGACAGCCTCTGCGAGGCTGGGAATTTTTTGCCACGTTACTAGACGCTCATGCGCAATGCCTGTAGCTCATACGTCCTTTTGAGGAGGTGACAAACATAGTAAGTCGCACCGAAGGCACCATCAGCGACATCATACCATTTGTTTTCTTCCTGGAGCGTGCCCCTGTGAAGAGTGCTTGATCAGGCCGTAGATGTGGGGTGAAGAGGAAGAGTTGTGGTCACCATCACCACCAGAAACAGCCTTATCAGCATCGCTTGCTGGACCTGCGGCAACGCTGGAAGAGGATTGTGAGGAAGAGGAGTCAGAGGAGGAATGTGGGCTTTGAGGAGGAGGGAGGAAGACCAACCACAACAGGCATCCCAGGTGCTCGTTGTCACACTATCTGGTACCCATGGTGTTGTACGTGGCTGGGGGAAGAACATACCTTCAGTTGAGATCACTGAGGACGAGGAACGGGACATGAGTAGCCTCGGCATCCAACCTTGTGCAAATGGGGTCTTTTCATGCTGTTGTGCCTGTTGAGGGACCCTCATATAAAAAGGCTGAAGGAGAACGACCTGTACTGGGTGTCCACGCTACTAGACCCCCGGTATAAGCATAAAGTGCCTGAAATGTTACTGAATTACCCGCAAGTAGGAAAGGATGCAGAGAGGTTCCAAATAAGTTAAAAAAGTATGCTTTACACAGCGTATAAGGGTGATGTCACGCCCAACAGGAATCTAACAGGGGAAGAGGTGAAAGTAATCCTCCTCCTCCTCCCACGACCACGCGGGCAAAGACAGGATGCTTATACAGACGTTGTTGTTGATGGAGAACAAGCAGAGCTTTTTAAGTCCTACGCATCGCGACACGCCCCTTCGGGGTCCCACCCTCAGAGAATGACCTTGACCGACAGGTTGCAGACTACCTCGCCTTATCTGCAGATATCGACACTCTGAGGAGCGATGAACCCTTGACTACTGGGTGTGCAGGCTTGACCTGTGGCCTGAGCTATCCCCAATTTGCGATAGAACTTCTGGCCTGCCACCGCTTCAAGTGTCCTGTCAGAAAGGACCTTCAGTGCAGCAGTTGGTTTTGTCACTGAGAAGAGAAGTCGCCTAGGTCAAAAAAGTCTAGATTACCTCACCTTTATTAAGATGAATGAGGATGGATCCCAAAGGGACTGACAGTGGGCGATACATTCAACTAAAAAAGGCCTGATGAGATTAGCTGCCTTGGCTAAAAATGGTCCCACATGGCTGCTGTACTTTTATCTCTGAAAGCGGATGACTTGTGTGACTTATCAGCCACCAACTAGGGTTCAAGCTGCAATGTTTTAGGGCACTTTCTGCCTGGAAACAAACATCAATTTTTCTGGCCGCTGCTACAGCACCGGCTGCAACAATACCTAATTTTTCAGGCATGTGTACATGCCTAATTTTTCTGGCCCTGGTGCTGCACTGTGGCTTCAAAAACCAAACCAAAAAAGGCACATAACAGGGATTAAACTGGAATAGGAATAGTACTACTTAACACACCACTCCTATCTGGTGGCACATTAGATTGCACACGCAGTGCTCACAAATTTGAAGTAGGGAGGGTCTGACCAAGCAATCTTTTTCCATCTCCCGGTTCCTAAAATCGATGCCATATACACGTCCCCTGATAGGGGACGTAACAGGGATTAAACTGATAAGAAAAGAACTACTTAACACACCACTCCTATCTGGTGGCATATTAGATTGCACAACGCAGTGCCCCAAATTTGAAGTAGGATGGATCCGACCAAGCATCTTTTTCCATCTCCCGGTTCCTAAAATCGTTGCCATATACACGTCCCCTGATAGGGGACGTAACAGGATTAAACTGATAAGAATAGTACTACTTAACACACCACTCCTATCGGGTGGCACATTAGATTGCATGCGCAGTGCCCCAAATTTGAAGTAGGAGGACGGCCAAGCATCTTTTTCCATCTCCCGGTTCTAAAATCGATGCCATATACACGTACCCCTGATAGGGGATGTAACAGGGATAAACTGATAAGAATAATACTACTTAACACACCACTCCTATCTGGTGGCACATTAGATTTGCACGTGCAGTGCCCCAAATTTGAAGTAGGAGGAACCGACCATGCATCTTTTTCCATCTCCCGGTTCCTAAAATCCATGCCATATACACGTCCCCTGATAGGGGACGGAACAGGGATTAAACTGATAGGTATAGTACTACTTAACACACCTTTATAATAATGCAGAGAGAGCAACGCAGAGAGAGAGTCTGAAGAAGAGGTGTCAGAGGAGGAAGGTGGCTTTGAGGAGGTGGAAGACCAACACAGCAGGCTTCCCCAGGGGGCTTGTTGTCACCTTTCGGGGACCCTTGGTGTTGTACGTGGCTGGGTGGATGAAGAGACCTTCAATGACATCAGTGAGGACAAGGAATGGGACACTGGCTAGCTTGGTATCCAACCTTGTGCAATGGGGAGTTTGATTTATGCCCTTTATGGATTACAAAACCTGACTCTGCATCAACTATTTAATTTTCCATGGGAGTTTTGCCATGGATCCCCCTCCGGCATGCCACAGTCCAGGTGTTAGTCCCCTTGAAAAAACTTTTCCATCACTATTGTGGCCAGAAAGAGTCCCTGTGTGTTTTAAAATTCACCTGCTATTGAAGTCTATGGCGGTTCGCGAACTTTTGCGGAAGTTTGCGTTCATTGTTCGCAAACCCAAATTTTTATGTTTGCGAATCACTACTCAGCACATTTGGAGACACAATATGAGTGAAAGCTGTTGGATGCTTAAGCACACTAAGGGCTGTGCTGTTCAGAGGTTTTAGGAATGTTGGAGGCACATGCTGAAAGATTATCCTCTGCTGCAGAGGCTGTGCTAAGTAGTTTTGGGTTAGCACGGCCAGCTCCATGGGTGTGCTTGTCCTGCTAACTGGTCTTCTATTAAGTTATCATGCTCTAATTTAGAACTTCTTAATATGCTTTTTGTGGACTCTCATATTCCCATTCAACTGCTTGGTTATTGTTCCATGAAGACCAAAGTGTTCCTGATCTTGACCTGTTACCCGGGACCCCTGACCTTGGCAAAGTTTCTGGATAATGCTACGTGTTTAACCCTTCTATTAAGATACACATTTATTGGACTGACACCTTTGGCTACTGCAATCTTGAACTGTCCTCTGATTTACATATCTCTTTTATTCCTATTGTTTATACTTCTGGTTTTGGACTGTATCTCTGGTTCTGAACCTATGACTACAGAATATTATTCTGCGTTCCTGATAACAGAAAGCTACTCCTTTCCTGGCGACTACTGGTTCCAACTTAAGCAATCTAATTATTACTATATAGTTTCAGAGTTTGCAGTGTGAATGCTTTGAACTCAGACATTTTTGTGTTCCTTTGCCAATGTGAGTCAATCAGTTAGAAGTGAGTCTGCTTGAATTAATTAGCCCAAACAGGGTTTCTATGCAATACTTTTGGAACATTTGGAGTTCCCCATATTTTTATTTAATGAACACAAAAAAAGCTAAATAGTACATCCAAAAATAAAACTACAAATGATAAAGGAGAATTTTCCCTACACTGGAACCATATCTTAAGTGCATTAAAGTTCACTCTTCTATGGATATGGTTCTAGTTTTGGACTAATTGTGTAATGCTTTCTGAAGGCATTAACAAACATGGTTCTACATCCATAGCGGGAGAAATTAATAACAGATCCAGGCACACAGAGCAAAACTTGGAAAGACAGAATACATAGAAAAAATGGCCAGCAGAAATACAGCATTGTAATTGCTGGCAGGACACAGACATAAATACGTCAGAAAGAAAAATATTGCAGTAAATAACCGTGAAAAATACTAGGAAATAATGGCTATCAGACACAATGGGCAGACAGAGCACCTAGGAGAAAATAGCCAAGCAGAATTGTGGAGCAGTAATGAACAGCAAGAATACAGGGTAGCAATTGGTAACCAGGAACACAGAGCATACTCTGCTAACAGGAGCAGACAGCAGTAATGGGCTGCAGCTACACAAAGCATCAATGGATAACCAAAACACATATGAGTAATAGCCAGCCGGAAAATCAACCTGAAATAGCTAGAAGAAATACAGGACAGTAATGCAAAACAAGAGTAGCACTGGGACAGTTAGAATAGAGAGCAGACATTGGCAAGCAGGAACACATGACGAAAACAGAGGGATAGATATTGTATAATCATTGTATAAATCATACATTTTAATTAAGTTGAGTTACTGTCTAAAACTAAAATTAAGCTTTTATAACCTATGTAACTCAAACAGTAGATTTATTTGCATAATATTTAATTTTGATTTAAACTCAAGCTTATGCTAAGGTTAGATGATTTACATATACGGCTAGATTTAGAGTTTTGTCCGGTAAGGACCCGCGTAGCTAACGCTGGCTTTTTTCTGGCCGCACCATAAAAATAAACTCTGGTATTGAGATTCCACAGAAAGGATGCGTTAGGCATTTTAACGCAACTCGCAACTCTCGATACCAGAGTTGCTTACGGACGCGGCCAGCCTCAAAAACGTGCTCGTGCACGATTCCCCCATAGGAAACAATGGGGCCTGTTTGAGCTGAAAAACAAACCTAACACCTGCAAAAAAGCGCGTTCAGCTCCTAAGCCAGCACCATTGTTTCCTATGGGGAAACACTTCCTACGTCTGCACCTAAACCTCTAACATGTACCCACGAGTCTAAACACCCCTAACCTTACACTTATTAACCCCTATTCTGCCGCCCCCGCTATTGCTGACCCCTGCAATATTATTATTAACCCCTAATCTGCCGCTCCCGTAAACCGGCCGCTACTTTACATTATCCCTATGTATCCCTAATCTGCTGCCCCTAACACCGCCGACCCCTATATTATATTTACTTAACCCCTAATCTGCCCCCCTCAACTTCGCCTCCACCTGCCTACACTTATTAACCCCTAATCTGCCGTGCGCGACCGCACTGCTATTATAATAAAGTTATTAAACCCCTAATCCGCCTCACTAAACCTATAATAAATAGTATTAATCCCTAATCTGCCCTCCCTAACATCGCCGACACCTAACTTCATTATTAACCCCTAATCTGCCGACTGGAGCTCACCATTATTCTAATAAATGTATTAACCCCTAAAGCTAAGTCTAACCCTAACACTAACCCCCCCCTAAATTAAATAATTTTTAATCTAACGAAATTAATTAATTAACTCTTATTAAATAAATTATTCCTATTTAAAGCTAAATACTTACCTGTAAAATAAACCCTATTATAGCTACCAATATAAATTATAATTATATTATAGCTATTTTAGGAATTAATAATTTATTTTACAGGTAACCTTTGTAATTATTTTAACCAGGTACAATAGCTATTAAATAGTTAAGAACTATTTAATAGCTAAAATAGTTAAAATAATTACAAGTATACCTGTAAAATAAATCCAAACCTAAGTTACAATTAAACCTAACACTACACTATCAATAAATATATAAATACAATTCCTACAAATAAATACAATGAAATAAACTAACTAAAGTACAAAAAATAAAAAAGAACTAAGTTACAAAAAATAAAAAAATATGTACAAACATTAGAAATATATTACAACAATTTTAAACAAATTACACCCCTACTCTAAGCCCCCTAATAAAATAACAAAGCCCTCCAAAATAAAAAAATGCCCTACCCTATTCTAAATTACTAAAGTTCAAAGCTCTTTTACCTTACCAGCCCTGAACAGGGCCCTTTGCGGGGCATGCCCCAAGAAGTTCAGCTCTTTTGCCTGTAAAAAAAACATACAATACCCCCCCCAACATTACAACCCACCACCCACATACCCCTAATCTAACCCAAACCCCCCTTAAATAACCTAACACTAAGCCCCTGAAGATCTCCCTACCTTGAGTCGTCTTCACCCAGCCGAGGCCAAATTCTTCATCCAAGCGGAGCAAGAAGAGGTCATCCATCCGGTAGAAGTCTTCATCCAAGCGGGGAAGAAGAGGTCTTCCATCCGATTGAAGTCTTCATCCAAGAGGCATCTTCTATCGTCATCCATCCGGAGAGGGAGCGGCAGCATCCTGAAGACCTCCGACGTGGAACATCCATCCTGGCCGACGACTGAACGACGAATGACGATTCCTTTAAATGACGTCATCCAAGATGGCGTCCCTCGATTCCGATTGGCTGATAGGATTCTATCAGCCAATCGGAATTAAGGTAGGAAAAATCTGATTGGCTGATTGAATCAGCCAATCAGATTGAGCTCGCATTCTATTGGCGATCGGAACAGCCAAATAGAATGCAAGCTCAATCTGATTGGATGATTGGATCCAGCCAATCGGATTGAACTTGATTCTGATTGGCTGATTCCATCAGCCAATCAGAATATTCCTACCTATAATTCCGATTGGCTGATAGAATCCTATCAGCCATCGGAATTTGAGGGACGCCATCTTGGATGACGTCATTTAAAGGAACCGTCATTCGTCGTTCAGTCGTCGGCCAGGATGGATGGTTCCGCGTCGGAGGTCTTCAGGATGCTGCCACTCCACTCCGGATGGATGACGATAGAAGATGCCTCTTGGATAAAGACTTCAATCGGATGGAAGACCTCTTCTGCCCCGCTTGGATGAAGACTTCTACAGATGGATGACCTCTTCTTGCTCCGCTTGGATGAAGAATTTGGCTCGGCTGGGTGAAGACGACTCAAGGTAGGGAGATCTTCACGGGGCTTAGTGTTAGGTTTATTTAAGGGGGGTTTGGGTAGATTAGGGGTATGTGGGTGGTGGGTTGTAATGTTTGGGGGGGGTATTGTATGTTTTTTTTTTCCAGGCAAAAGAGCTGAACTTCTTGGGGCATGGCCCGCAAAAGGCCCTGTTCAGGGCTGGTAAGGTAAAAGAGCTTTGAACTTTAGTAATTTAGAATAGGGTAGGGAATTTTTTTATTTTGGGGGTCTTTGTTATTTTATTAGTGGGCTTAGAGTAGGTGTAATTAGTTTAAAATTGTTGTAATATATTTCTAAGGTTTGTAAATATTTTTTTTATTTTTTGTAACTTAGTTCTTTTTTATTTTTTGTACTTTAGTTAGTTTATTTCATTGTATTTATTTGTAGGAATTGTATTTAATTAATTTATTGATAGTGTAGTGTTAGGTTTAATTGTAACTTAGGTTAGGATTTATTTTACAGGGTATATTTATAATTATTTTAAACTATTTTAGCTATTAAATAGTTCTTAACTATTTAATAGCTATTGTACCTGATTAAAATAATTACAAAGTTACCTGTAAAATAAATATTAATCCTAAAATAGCTATAATATAATTATAATTTATATTGTAGCTATATTAGGGTTTATTTTACAGGTAAGTATTTATCTTTAAATAGGAATAATTTATTTAATGAGTTAATTAATTTCATTAGATTAAAATTACGTATATTTAAATTAGGGGGGTGTTAGTGTTAGGGTTAGGACTTAGCTTTAGGGGTTAATACATTTATTAGAATAGCGGTGAGCGCCAGTCGGCAGATTAGGGGTTAATAATTGAAGTTAGGTGTCGGCGATTGTTAGGGAGGGCAGATTAGGGGTTAATACTATTTATTATAGGGTTAGTGAGGCGGATTAGGGGTTAATAACTTTATTATAGTAGCGCTCAGGTCCGCTCGGCAGATTAGGGGTTAATAAGTGTAGGGCAGGTGGAGGCGACATTGAGGGGGGCAGATTAGGGGGTTAATAAATATAATATAGGGGTCGGCGGTGTTAGGAGCAGCAGATTAGGGGTACATAGCTATAATGTAGGTGGCGGCTCTTTGCGGTCGGCAGATTAGGGGTTAATTATTGTAGGTAGCTGGCTGCGACGTTGTGGGGGGCAGGTTAGGGGTTAATAAATATAATATAGGGGTCAGCGGTGTTAGGGGCAGCAGATTAGGGGTACATAAGTATAACGTAGGTGGCTGGTCGGCAGATTAGGGGTTTAAAAAAATTTAGTCGAGTGGCGGCGATGTGGGGGGGACCTCGGTTTAGGGGTACATAGGTAGTTTATGGGTGTTAGTGTACTTTAGAGTACAGTAGTTAAGAGCTTTATGAACCGGCGTTAGCCCAGAAAGCTCTTAACTACTGACTTTTTTCAGCGGCTGGAGTTTTGTCGTTAGATTTCTAACGCTCACTTCAGCCACGACTCTAAATACCGGAGTTAGAAAAATCCCATTGAAAAGATAGGATACGCAATTGACGGTAAAGGATCTGCGGTATGGAAAAGTCGCGGCTGGAAAAGTGAGCGTTAGACCCTTTTTTTGAGTGACTCCAAATACCGGAGGTAGTCTAAAACCAGCGTTAGGAGCCTCTAACGCTGGTTTTCACGGCTACCGCCAAACTCCAAATCTAGGCCATAGAGAGCTCATTAGTAAAATAATTTTACTTGTGTCTGTGATGTACCAATTCTCTTATGTGATGTCAGGCATTATCAAAAGGCAGGATAGTTTCAGAAGATAGAAATTGTATTTAACGACATGAAACAATCCTTTAACAAATAAAAATGTAAAAATAACAAAGAAAGCACTAAATAAAGTTGATGTACATAATTACAAGGTGTTCAGCTGCAGTTACATAGTGAGCTTCAGGCTTTAAAGTGTACTGGAAGCCATGCTGTCCTGAGAAGTGTAGCCAGTGAGCATGCTGGAGAGAGAGGCTGCTGCTTATAGAGCCAGAGCCATGATAAAGTACCTTCAGCTTATAGCTGTCAAACATACTGGGCAGCTCTGTCTGCTCCTCTGATTCTGGGGTGATAGTGAGTGTGCAGAGCTTAGTGCTTTTTATTTCCTTTTAGTCGGAAGTCTGTCATTGTTCCTGTCACCAAGTCTGAATGGGAGGAGTTAAAAGGTCACGTCTTACTCCCATTCAGTGCTGGGTTATTTCTTATGAATACTGAAAACATTCCTGTTCTTAGCCTGCCCCCCCCCCCCCCCCCAGTTCTTAGCCTAGCAAAAGTTCTGGTTTAAGGTCAGACCCTTGCACCAAGTTATTTTACATACAGATGGATTTACTGGCAAAATACTTCTTCTCTGCCTAGGATCTTTAGGCAGAGAAGAGGTATTTTGCCAGTAAATCCATCTGTATGTAAAATAACTTGGTGCAAGGGTCTGACCTTAAACCAGAACTTTTGCTAGGCTAAGAACTGGGGGGGGGCCGGCTAAGAACAGGAATGTTTCAGTATTCATAAGAAATAACCCAGCACTGAATTAGAGTAAGACGTGACCTTTTAACTCCTCCCATTCAGACTTGGTGACAGGAACAATGACAGACTTCTGACTCATCCTTCTGCTCTCATACCTGAATCTGGACATTTCTCCTGGTGTTGACTTCTGGCTTGTTTATGGACTATTCTACTGTTCTTCTGTCACGTTATCCGTTTAGTCTCTTTCTGGATTCAGCAGAAATTATCCCTGCAAGTTACATTAAGAAGGTGACTATTCAGTAAGATTCAGTTATTACTTAGATATAATATATGTGTGGCTGGAATTAACCTCTCATAAGCCAAATCTTTGGACCTGAAAAAGGTTAAAAGTAGCATTTTTATACTTATTGGGGATCCAAGCACTTATAGAAAAGTGTATAATGGATTCCACAATAAGATAAGTAAAACTAAATATGGAGGAAGTTGTACAACAGGAAACTATATGCATTTGCAGTTAAAAGGAAATTATCTATGGCTTAATATAAACATTAAGGTATCAAAGTGGTAATGATACAGAATTCAAAGCAGGTAAGTATTTTGTAGCAAAGTAACTGAGGAAAACATTCTTAGCATTACAGGGAGTGCAGAATTATTAGGCAAATTAGTATTTGAACAATCAAGCGTTTCATTCAAAATAGTCAACAGGGTCGCAAGAAGCGTGTGGAAAAACCAAGGAGCAAAATAACTGCCCATGAACTGAGAAAAGTCAAGCGTGCAGCTGCCAAGATGCCACTTGCCACCAGTTTGGCCATATTTCAGAGCTGCAACATCACTGGAGTGCCCAAAAGCACAAGGTGTGCAATACTCAGAGACATGGCCAAGGTAAGAAAGGCTGAAAGACAACCACCACTGAACAAGACACACAAGCTGAAACGTCAAGACTGGGCCAAGAAATATCTCAAGACTGATTTTTCTAAGGTTTTATGGACTGATGAAATGAGAGTGAGTCTTGATGGGCCAGATGGATGGGCCCGTGGCTGGATTGGTAAAGGGCAGAGAGCTCCAGTCCGACTCAGACGCCAGCAAGGTGGAGGTGGAGTACTGGTTTGGGCTGGTATCATCAAAGATGAGCTTGTGGGGCCTTTTCGGGTTGAGGATGGAGTCAAGCTCAACTCCCAGTCCTACTGCCAGTTTCTGGAAGACACCTTCTTCAAGCAATGGTACAGGAAGAAGTCCTGAATCCTTCAAGAAAAACATGATTTTCATGCAGGACAATGCTCCATCACACGCGTCCAAGTACTCCACAGCGTGGCTGGCAAGAAAGGGTATAAAAGAAGAAAATCTAATGACATGGCCTCCTTGTTCACCTGATCTGAACCCCATTGAGAACCTGTGGTCCATCATCAAATGTGAGATATACAAGGAGGGAAAACAGTACACCTCTCTCAACAGTGTCTGGAGGCTGTGGTTGCTGCTGCACGCAATGTTGATGGGTGAACAGATCAAAACACTGACAGAATCCATGGATGGCAGGCTTTTGAGTGTCCTTGCAAAGAAAGGTGGCTATATTGGTCACTGATTTGTTTTTGTTTTGTTTTTGAATGTCAGAAATGTATATTTGTGAATGTTGAGATGTTATATTGGTTTCACTGGTAAAAATAAATAATTGAAATGGGTATATATTTGTTTTTTGTTAAGTTGCCTAATAATTATGCACAGTAATAGTCACCTGCACACACAGATATCCCCCTAAAATAGCTATAACTAAAAACAAACTAAAAACTACTTCCAAAACTATTCAGCTTTGATATTAATGAGTTTTTTGGGTTCATTGAGAACATGGTTGTTGTTCAATAATAAAATTAATCCTCAAAAATACAACTTGCCTAATAATTCTGCACTCCCTGTATTATTATTATTATTATTATTATAGGTTATTTGTAGAGTGCCAACAGATTCCGCAGCACTATTAACAAAGACGGAGTACAGCAAAACAATTATAGGGATCAAATGGGTAGAGGGCCCTGCCAAGAGTTGCACTGTTGTAGTCAGCTCTTTAGAAGGTGATCAACAAACAGCTGGACTCTGTGAAGGTGATCAACAAACAGCTGGACTCTGTGAAGGTGATCAACAAACAGCTGGAGCGAGGCAGAGAGTTCCACAAGATGGGAGCCAGTCTGGAGAAGTCCTGTAAACGGGATTGTGATGAGGTGACAAGAGAGGAGGAGAGTAGGAGGTCGTGAGCAGAGCGAAGTGGACAGGAGGGAGAGTATCTGAAGACAAGGTCTGAGATATAGGGGGGAGTAGTGCAGTTGAGGGCTTTGTATGTCAGAATGAGAATTCTGTGTTTGATCCTAGAGGCAAGAGGAAGCCAGTGAAGAGATTGGCAGAGAGGTGCAGCAGATGAAGAGCGGCGTGTAAGGAAGATGAGTCTGGCAGAGGCATTCATTATGGATTGTAAAGGAGCTAGGCGGTAGGTGGGGAGACCAGAGAGGACAGAGTTGCAGTAATCGAGGCGGGAGAGAATGAGAGAGTGGATTAAAATCTTAGTTGTGTCTTGTGTAAGGAAATGTCTAATTATAGAGATGTTTTTAAGGTGGAAGTGGCAGGCTTTAGCCAATGACTGAATGTGAGGAGTGAGAGAAAGTTCTGAGTCAAATGTGACCCCAAGACATCGGAATGCGGGGTAGGGGTAATGATGGAGTTGTCGACAGTTATAGAGAGATTGGGGGTGGAGAGTTTACAAGAAAGGGGGAAAATAAGGAGCTCAGTTTTGGAGAGATTTAGCTTGAGGTAGTGAGAGGACATCCAGTTGGTGATGTAATAAAGACAGTTAGTGACACAGGTTAGCAAGGAAGGAGAAAGGTCTGGTGCAGAGAAGTAGATTTGGGTATCATCGGCATACAAATGATATTGTAAACCGTGGGACTTTATTAGGGAACCTTGTGATGACGTGTAGATTGAGAAGAGAAGGGGACCGAGGATAGAGCCTTGCGGTACTCCGACAGAAAGTGGTGATGGGGCAGAGGAGGCCCCAGAGAAGGCTACACTAAAGGTACGGTTTGACAGGTAGGAAGAGAGCCACGAGAGGGCTGTGTCACATATAGACATGTGCGGTTCGTTTCGGATTAATTCGGAAATTCGGTAAATTCGGAGATTCGGATCGATTCGGATTTCCGAATTAAAATACTTCCGAATCTACCGAATGAATCCGAAATAGCTGCCATATCTCCGAATAAATCCGAATTAGCTCGTTAAGATTCGGCATTTCCCCATAGGAAACAATGGGAGTTTCGGCTGAAGAAAAACTAACACCGCAGCCCCATTGTTTCCTATGGGGAAACACTAAGTCTGCACCTAACACCCTAACATGTACCCCTGAGTCTCTAAACACCCCTAATCTGACACTTATTAACCCCTAATCTGCCGCCCCCGCTATCGCTGACACCTGCATTATTTTATTAACCCCTAATCTGCCGACCGAATATCGCCGCCGCCTACATTATAACTATTAACCCCTAATCTGCTGTCCCTAACACCGCCGACCCCTACATTATAGTTATTAACCCCTAATCTGCCTCCCCCCAACGTCGCCGCAATCTAACTACAAGTATTAACCCCTAATCTGCCGACCCGATATCGCCGCCGCCTACATTATAGCTATTAACCCCTAATCTGCTGTCCCTAACACCGCCGACCCCTACATTATAGTTATTAACCCCTAATCTGCTGTCCCTAACACCGCCGACCCCTACATTATAGCTATTAACCCCTAATCTGCTGTCCCTAACACCGCCGACCCCTACATTATAGTTATTAACCCCTAATCTGCCTCCCCCAACGTCGCCGCAATCTAACTACAAGTATTAACCCCTAATCTGCCGACCCGATATCGCCGCCGCCTACATTATAGCTATTAACCCCTAATCTGCTGTCCCTAACACCGCCGACCCCTACATTATAGTTATTAACCCCTAATCTGCCTCCCCCCAACGTCGCCGCAATCTAACTACAAGTATTAACCCCTAATCTGCCGACCGCAAATCGCCGCCACTATAATAAATGTATTAACCCCTAAACCGCCGCACTCCCGCCTCGCAAACACTATAATACATTTTATTAACCCCTAATCTGCCCTCCCTAACATCGCCGCCACCTACCTACAATTATTAACCCCTAATCTCCCGCCCCCATCGTCGCCGCTACTATAATAAGGTTATTAACCCCTAAACCTAAGTCTAACCCTAACACTAACACCCCCTAACTTAAATATAATTTAAATAAAACGAAATAAGTTTACTATAGTTAAATAAATGAATCCTATTTAAAACTAAAGACTTACCTGTAAAATAAACCCTAAGATAGCTGCAATATAACTAATAGTTACATTGTAGCTATTTTAGGATTTATTTTTATTTTACAGGCAACTTTGTATTTATTTTAACTAGGTACAATAGTTATTAAATAGTTAATAACTATTTAATAACTACCTAGCTAAAATAAATACAAATTTACCTGTAAAATAAATCCTAACCTAAGTTACACTAACACCTAACACTACACTATCATTAAATTAACTAAATAAATGAATCATATTTAAAACAAAATACTTACCTGTAAAATAAACCCTAATATAGCTGCAATATAACTAATAGTTACATTGTAGCTATTTTAGCATTTATATTTATTTTACAGACAACTTTGTATTTATTTTAACTAGGTACAATAGCTATTAAATAGTTATTGACTAATTAATAGCTACCTAGTTAAAATAATTACAAAATTACCTGTAAAATAAATCCTAACCTAAGTTACAATTAAACCTAACACTACACTGTCATTAAATAAATTAACTACAAGTACCTACAATTATCTACAATTAAATAAACTAAAGTACAAAAACCCCCCAAATAAATTACAAAAAAAAACAAACACTAAATTACAAAAAATAAAAAAATATTACAAGAATTTTAAACTAATTACACCTAATCTAAGCCCCCTAATAAAATAACAAAGCCCCCCAAAATAAAAAAAAATGCCCTACCCTATACTAAATTACAAAAGTTAACAGCTCTATTACCTTACCAGCCCTGAACAGGGCCCTTTGCGGGGCATGCCCCAAAGAAAACAGCTCTTTTGCCTGTAAAAAAAAACACAATCCCCCCCCCACATTACAACCCACCACCCACATACCCCTACTCTAACCCAAACCCCCCCTTAAATAAACCTAACACTACCCCCCTGAAGATCTCCCTACCTTGAGTCGTGTTCACCCAGCCGGGCCGAAGTCTTCATCCGATGGGGCAGAAGAGGACATCCAGACCGGCAGAAGTCTTCATCCAAGCGGGGCAAGAAGAGGTCTTCCATCCATCATACAAGTACCAAAATACAAACAAACACTAAATTACCAAAAATAATAAAATATTACAATAATTTTAAACTAATTACACCTAATCTAAGCCCCCTACTAGCTATTAATATAGCTTCAATATAACTAATAGTTACATTGTAGCTATTTTAGGATTTATATGTATTTTACAGGCAACTTTGTATTTATTTTAACTAGGTACAATAGCTATTAAATAGTTAATAACTATTTAATAACTACCTAGCTAAAATAAATACAAATTTACCTGTAAAATAAATCATAACCTAAGTTACAATTACACCTAACACTACACTATCATTAAATTAACTAAATAAATGAATCCTATATAAAACTAAAGACTTACCTGTAAAATAAACCCTAATATAGCTGCAATATAACTAATAGTTACATTGTAGCTATTTTAGCATTTATATTTATTGTACAGGCAACTTTGTATTCATTTTAACTAGGTTCAATAGCTATTAAATAGATATTGACTATTTAATAGCTACCTAGTTAAAATAATTACAAAATTACCTGTAAAATAAATCCTAACCTAAGTTACAATTAAACCTAACACTACACTATCATTAAATAAATTAACTACAAGTACCTACAATTAAATGCAATTAAAAAAACTAAACTAAAGTACAACCCCCCCCCCCACTAAATTACAAAAAATAAAAAAATATTACAAGAATTTTAAACTAATTACACCTAATCTAAGCCCCCTAATAAAATAACAAAGCCCCCCAAAATAAAAAAAATGCCCTAACCTATACTAAATTACAAAAGTTAACAGCTCTATTACCTTACCAGCCCTGAACAGGGCCCTTTGCGGGGCATGTACCAAAGAAACAGCTCTTTTGCCTGTAAAAAAAAAACACAATCCCTCCCCCCACATTACAACCCACCACCCACATACCCCTACTCTAACCCAAACCCCCCTTAAATAAACCTAACACTACCCCCCTGAAGATCTCCCTACCTTGAGTCGTGTTCACCCAGCCGGGCCGAAGTCTTCATCCGATGGGGCAGAAGAGGACATCCAGACCGGCAGAAGTCTTCATCCAAGCGGGGCAAGAAGAGGTCTTCCATCCATCAGAAAAGTACAAAAAAACAAACAAACACTAAATTAGCAAAAATAATAAAATATTACAATAATTTTAAACTAATTACACCTAATCTAAGCCCCCTACTAGCTATTAATATAGCTACAATATAACTAATAGTTACATTGTAGCTATTTTAGGATTTATATTTATTTTACAGGCAACTTTGTATTTATTTTAACTAGGTACAATAGCTATTAAATAGTTAATAACTACCTAGCTAAAATAAATACAAATTTACCTGTAAAATAAACCCTAACCTAAGTTACAATTACACCTAACACTACACTGTCATTAAATTAACTAAATAAATTAATCCTATATAAAACTAAATACTTACCTGTAAAATAAACCCTAATATAGCTACAATATAACTAATAGTTACATTGTAGCTATTTTAGCATTTATATTTATTTTACAGGCAACTTTGTATTTATTTTAACTAGGTACAATAGCTATTAAATAGTTATTGACTAATTAATAGCTACCTAGTTAAAATAATTACAAAATTACCTGTAAAATAAATCCTAACCTAAGTTACTATTAAACCTAACTCTACACTATCATTAAATAAATTAACTACAAGTACCTACAATTAAATACAATGAAATAAACTAAACTAAAGTACAAAAAAAACAAACACTAAATTACAAAAAATAAAAAAAATTACAAGAATTTTAAACTAATTACACCTAATCTAAGCCCCCTAATAAAATAACAAAGCCCCCCAAAATAAAAAAATGCCCTACCCTATACTAAATTACAAAAGTAATCAGCTCTATTACCTTACCAGCCCTTAAAAGGGCCTTTTGCGGGGGCATGCCCCAAAGAAAACAGCTCTTTTGCCTGTAAAAAAAAACACAATACCCCCCCCCACATTACAACCCACCACCCACATACCCCTACTCTAACCCAAACCCCCCTTAAATAAACCTAACACTACCCCCCTGAAGATCTCTCTACCGTGTCTTCACCCAGCGGGCCGAAGTCTTCATCCGATGGGGCAGAAGAGGACATCCAGACTGGCAGAAGTCTTCATCCAAGCGGGGCAAGAAGAGGTCTTCCATCCATCAGAAGTCTTGATCCAGGCGGCATCTTCTCTGTTCATCCATCCGGAGCGGAGCGGCAGCATCCTGAAGACATCCCACGCAGAGCATCCTCTTCTTTCTTGATCCGACGACTAGGTGACTGTACCTTTAAGTGACGTAATCAAAGATGGCGTCCCTTGAATTCCGATTGGCTGATAGGATTCTATCAGCCAATCGGAATTAAGGTAGGAAAAATCTGATTGGCTGATTTAATCAGCCAATCAGATTCAAGTTCAATCCGATTGGCTGATGGAATCAGCCAATCAGATTGACCTCGCATTCTATTGGCTGTTCCGATCAGCCAATAGAATGCGAGCTCAATCTGATTGGCTGATTGGATCAGCCAATCGGATTGAACTTGAATCTGATTGGCTGATTGAATCAGCCAATCAGATTTTTCCTACCTTAATTCCGATTGGCTGATAGAATCCTATCAGCCAATCGGAATTCAAGGGACGCCATCTTGGATGACGTCACTTAAAGGTACAGTCACCTAGTCGTCGGATCAAGAAAGAAGAGGATGCTCTGCGTGGGATGTCTTCAGGATGCTGCCGCTCCGCTCCCGATGGATGAACAGAGAAGATGCCGCCTGGATCAAGACTTCTGATGGATGGAAGACCTCTTCTTGCCCCGCTTGGATGAAGACTTCTGCCGGTCTGGATGTCCTCTTCTGCCCGATCGGATGAAGACTTCGGCCCGCTGGGTGAAGACACGGTAGAGAGATCTTCAGGGGGGTAGTGTTAGGTTTATTTAAGGGGGGTTTGGGTTAGAGTAGGGGTATGTGGGTGGTGGGTTGTAATGTGGGGGGGGGGGGTATTGTGTTTTTTTTTACAGGCAAAAGAGCTGTTTTCTTTGGGGCATGCCCCCGCAAAAGGCCCTGTTCAGGGCTGGTAAGGTAATAGAGCTGATTACTTTTGTAATTTAGTATAGGGTAGGGCATTTTTTTATTTTGGGGGGCTTTGTTATTTTATTAGGGGGCTTAGATTAGGTGTAATTAGTTTAAATTTCTTGTAATTTTTTTTATTTTTTGTAATTTAGTGTTTGTTTTTTTTGTACTTTAGTTTAGTTTTTTTAATTGCATTTAATTGTAGGTACTTGTAGTTAATTTATTTAATGATAGTGTAGTGTTAGGTTTAATAGTAACTTAGGTTAGGATTTATTTTACAGGTAATTTTGTAATTATTTTAACTAGGTAGCTATTAATTAGTCAATAACTATTTAATAGCTATTGTACCTAGTTAAAATAAATACAAAGTTGCCTGTAAAATAAATATAAATGCTAAAATAGCTACAATGTAACTATTAGTTATATTGTAGCTATATTAGGGTTTATTTTACAGGTAAGTATTTAGTTTTATATAGGATTAATTTATTTAGTTAATTTAATGACAGTGTAGTGTTAGGTGTAATTGTAACTTAGGTTAGGGTTTATTTTACAGGTAAATTTGTATTTATTTTAGCTAGGTAGTTATTAACTATTTAATAGCTATTGTACCTAGTTAAAATAAATACAAAGTTGCCTGTAAAATAAATATAAATCCTAAAATAGCTACAATGTAACTATTAGTTATATTGTAGCTATATTAATAGCTAGTAGGGGGCTTAGATTAGGTGTAATTAGTTTAAAATTATTGCAATATTTTATTATTTTTGCTAATTTAGTGTTTGTTTGTTTTTTTGTACTTTTCTGATGGATGGAAGACCTCTTCTTGCCCCGCTTGGATGAAGACTTCTGCCAGTCTGGATGTCCTCTTCTGCCCCATCGGATGAAGACTTCGGCCCGGCTGGGTGAACACGACTCAAGGTAGGGAGATCTTCAGGGGGGTAGTGTTAGGTTTATTTAAGGGGGGTTTGGGTTAGAGTAGGGGTATGTGGGTGGTGGGTTGTAATGTGGGGGGGGGATTGTGTTTTTTTTTACAGGCAAAAGAGCTGTTTTCTTTGGGGCATGCCCCGCAAAAGGCCCTGTTCAGGGCTGGTAAGGTAATAGAGCTGTTAACTTTTGTAATTTAGTATAGGGTAGGGCATTTTTTTTATTTTGGGGGGCTTTGTTATTTTATTAGGGGGCTTAGATTAGGTGTAATTAGTTTAAAATTCTTGTAATATTTTTTTATTTTTTGTAATTTAGTGGGGGGGGGTTGTACTTTAGTTTAGTTTTTTAATTGTATTTAATTGTAGGTACTTGTAGTTAATTTATTTAATGATAGTGTAGTGTTAGGTTTAATTGTAACTTAGGTTAGGATTTATTTTACAGGTAATTTTGTAATTATTTTAACTAGGTAGCTATTAAACAGTAAATATCTATTTAATAGCTATTGTACCTAGTTAAAATAAATACAAAGTTGCCTGTACAATAAATATAAATGCTAAAATAGCTACAATGTAACTATTAGTTATATTGCAGCTATATTAGGGTTTATTTTACAGGTAAGTCTTTAGTTTTATATAGGATTCATTTATTTAGTTAATTTAATGATAGTGTAGTGTTAGGTGTAATTGTAACTTAGGTTATGATTTATTTTACAGGTAAATTTGTATTTATTTTAGCTAGGTAGTTATTAAATAGTTATTAACTATTTAATAGCTATTGTACCTAGTTAAAATAAATACAAAGTTGCCTGTAAAATAAATATAAATCCTAAAATAGCTACAATGTAACTATTAGTTATATTGAAGCTATATTAATAGCTAGTAGGGGGCTTAGATTAGGTGTAATTAGTTTAAAATTATTGTAATATTTTATTATTTTTTGTAATTTAGTGTTTGTTTGTATTTTGGTACTTGTATGATGGATGGAAGACCTCTTCTTGCCCCGCTTGGATGAAGACTTCTGCCGGTCTGGATGTCCTCTTCTGCCCCATCGGATGAAGACTTCGGCCCGGCTGGGTGAACACGACTCAAGGTAGGGAGATCTTCAGGGGGGTAGTGTTAGGTTTATTTAAGGGGGGTTTGGGTTAGAGTAGGGGTATGTGGGTGGTGGGTTGTAATGTGGGGGGGGGGATTGTGTTTTTTTTTTACAGGCAAAAGAGCTGTTTTCTTTGGGGCATGCCCCGCAAAGGGCCCTGTTCAGGGCTGGTAAGGTAATAGAGCTGTTAACTTTTGTAATTTAGTATAGGGTAGGGCATTTTTTTTATTTTGGGGGGCTTTGTTATTTTATTAGGGGGCTTAGATTAGGTGTAATTAGTTTAAAATTCTTGTAATATTTTTTTATTTTTTGTAATTTAGTGTTTGTTTTTTTTTGTAATTTAGTGGGGGGGTTTTGTACTTTAGTTTATTTAATTGTAGATAATTGTAGGTACTTGTAGTTAATTTATTTAATGACAGTGTAGTGTTAGGTTTAATTGTAACTTAGGTTAGGATTTATTTTACAGGTAATTTTGTAATTATTTTAACTAGGTAGCTATTAATTAGTCAATAACTATTTAATAGCTTTTGTACCTAGTTAAAATAAATACAAAGTTGCCTGTAAAATAAATATAAATGCTAAAATAGCTACAATGTAACTATTAGTTATATTGCAGCTATATTAGGGTTTATTTTACAGGTAAGTATTTTGTTTTAAATATGATTCATTTATTTAGTTAATTTAATGATAGTGTAGTGTTAGGTGTTAGTGTAACTTAGGTTAGGATTTATTTTACAGGTAAATTTGTATTTATTTTAGCTAGGTAGTTATTAAATAGTTAATAACTATTTAATAACTATTGTACCTAGTTAAAATAAATACAAAGTTGCCTGTAAAATAAAAATAAATGCTAAAATAGCTACAATGTAACTATTAGTTATATTGCAGCTATCTTAGGGTTTATTTTACAGGTAAGTCTTTAGTTTTAAATAGGATTCATTTATTTAACTATAGTAAACTTATTTCGTTTTATTTAAATTATATTTAAGTTAGGGGGTGTTAGTGTTAGGGTTAGACTTAGGTTTAGGGGTTAATAACCTTATTATAGTAGCGGCGACGATGGGGGCGGGAGATTAGGGGTTAATAATTGTAGGTAGGTGGCGGCGATGTTAGGGAGGGCAGATTAGGGGTTAATAAAATGTATTATAGTGTTTGCGAGGCGGGAGTGCGGCGGTTTAGGGGTTAATACATTTATTATAGTGGCGGCGATTTGCGGTCGGCAGATTAGGGGTTAATACTTGTAGTTAGATTGCGGCGACGTTGGGGGAGGCAGATTAGGGGTTAATAACTATAATGTAGGGGTCGGCGGTGTTAGGGACAGCAGATTAGGGGTTAATAGCTATAATGTAGGCGGCGGCGATATCGGGTCGGCAGATTAGGGGTTAATACTTGTAGTTAGATTGCGGCGACGTTGGGGGGAGGCAGATTAGGGGTTAATAACTATAATGTAGGGGTCGGCGGTGTTAGGGACAGCAGATTAGGGTTAATAGCTATAATGTAGGCGGCGGCGATATCGGGTCGGCAGATTAGGGGTTAATACTTGTAGTTAGATTGCGGCGACGTTGGGGGGGACAGATTAGGGGTTAATAACTATAATGTAGGGGTCGGCGGTGTTAGGGACAGCAGATTAGGGGTTAATAGCTATAATGTAGGCGGCGGCGATATCGGGTCGGCAGATTAGGGGTTAATACTTGTAGTTAGATTGCGGCGACATTGGGGGGGGCAGATTAGGGGTTAATAACTATAATGTAGGGGTCGGCGGTGTTAGGGACAGCAGATTAGGGGTTAATAGCTATAATGTAGGCGGCGGCGATATCCGATCGGCAGATTAGGGGTTAATACTTATAGTTAGATTGCGGCGACGTTGGGGGAGGCAGATTAGGGGTTAATAACTATAATGTAGGGGTCGGCGGTGTTAGGGACAGCAGATTAGGGGTTAATAGCTATAATGTAGGCGGCGGCGATATCCGATCGGCAGATTAGGGGTTAATACTTATAGTTAGATTGCGGCGACATTGGGGGAGGCAGATTAGGGGTTAATAACTATAATGTAGGGGTCGGCGGTGTTAGGGACAGCAGATTAGGGGTTAATAGCTATAATGCGATATCCGATCGGCAGATTAGGGGTTAAATAATGTTATTATAGGGTTTGCGATGTGGGGGGGCCTCGGTTTAGTGGTTCATAGGTAGTTTATGGGTGTTAGTGACTTAGTGTACTAAATGGGTGTTAGTGTAGTAAAAACATACCGAATTTCGGAACGGAATAGAACCGAATTCAGCCGAATCCGAATAAATCCGAAACGAATTTATTCAAATTTTGCCGAATCAGATTCGATCCGAAACGAAATTCTAAAAGTCCGAATCGATCCGAACCGAAAACGAACCGAATTTTTTAGCGGTGCACATGTCTAGTCACATATGCCGAAGGATTGGAGGGTTTGGAGCAAGAGAGGGTGGTCAGCAGTGTCAAAGGCTGCGGACAGATCAAGGAGGATAAGCAGAGAGAAGTGGCCTTTTAATTTTGCTGTAGGTCATTGGTAACCTTAACAATTGCTGTCTCTGTGGAGTGATGGGGACGAAATCCAGATTGCAATGGGTCAAGGAGGGAGTTTATTGTAAGGAAATGGGATAGGCGTGCATAAGCTAGTTTTTCGAGAAGCTTTGATTAGCATAAGGTACCTTAGCTTTATAGTCCAAACGATGCAGATGAAGTTTGATCAGGGAGGCGAATGGCAAAAAGAAACTGAAACCAGCGTGCTGAGTTAGGAGGCCTGCAGCTTCAGCTGCAATAGGAGAGGAAGTCCGGTATGCTAGGAGTTGCTGCACACAGCTGAGAAATGTCCAAAGGAATGCTGAATGTAATCAGCCAATGAAAGTGAGAGGAATCCTAAGAAGCACAGTAGCTCAAGGAGTTTAAGCCCGAATAGAATTGTTGCTAGCCAGTAATAGTTAAAGAGATTAGACAGTAAAATCTCTTTTTTGCATGAGAGAACAACTACAACAGACACAGAGTTATCAGTTGCTGCATTAGCAAATTACCAAGCATTGAGGAGAAGGAGGGAGGAGCCTTTATAGGGTAAAAAGGGAATTCCTAAAAGGTATGTTACCAGTAGGTTGGAAAATGAGACTTATATGTGACATCTTCTGATTAGAGCCTGTAGACCATCCTCTACCTATTTGTTTTCAGACACTGAATCCCTTCCAATAAGTTGCCTTGTTTTCCCTCTAAACAAGCATGTGTGCGAAGTGAGAAAAAAGAGTTTATAAGTAGTGCCTCTGTCATAGATGGAGGTTTTCCTTGTGAGTAATATTTTATACTTTGTTCAAGCGACATATATTAAAACAATATTATGCTATGTCTGCTTTGTCTCTGATTTCCTCAATTTATGTGAGTATCTGATCCCTGATTGGTCGAGCTTGGAGTGAGCTACAAATCTCTAGAGAGACACTGGGTAAAAAGGAGACCAGTCCGCCTGGCCGACTGATTCCACACATGGATCTCCAGTGACCATTGTCACGTATTACGATCTGCTCTACACTTACCTCATATGATTGAGGTTGCCTGATGTAAGTAGACTTACATTTTCTGATATCCTTCTTGGCTCCGGATTTCGTTTACCTTATTTAAAGGGGTCTATTTAACAAGGGCTGAATGGCCCCTGTTCCCCTTGTTTCTGCGCGAGCGTTCAGACCGCTGCTCATAAACTCATATGCCGCCTCTGAGGCGGCGTATAGCTATCCGCCCTATCATGTACGATTGGGCTGATTGACACCCCCTGCTAGCGGTCGATTGGCCGCAAATCTGCAGGGGGCGGTAATGCACCAGCAGTTCACAAGAACTGCTGGTGCAATGATAAATGCCGACAGCATATGCTGTCGGCATTTATTGATGTGCGGCGGACATGATTCGCTATAGCGGATCATGTCTGTCCGCATATATATAAATAGACCCCAAAGACTACTCAACATATGTTGTAATTTTAATTTGCCAACATAATCTGCACACTGATATTGAAATAGTCCATTGCATTGAATGTAACCTATTTCTGCCTGTGTTCAATCGGTCTATATTTTATTTTACTTATTGTGATGCTTTTTATGTTTTATTCAATTCTAATTCATGTTATAGTCTAGTGCTGTGAAGATCACAACCTCTTGTTTTTTAATATATATATATATATATATATATATATATATATATATATATATATATATATATATATATACTGTATATATATAAATATATATTGGAATTGTGCAGCATCAAATAATTTGTTTCAGATGAATCATTCAGGACAAATATTCGCAAAATTTTGTTATTAGAATAGATTAGTTTCCTGCACTATTCGATAATTAGTTTACAACAAAATGAATACTGAATATTCGGGAACATTTACATACATTTTCATTAAAACTAATTTAACTGTTCCTTAAATGCAGCTATGCGGCGCTAAACCTTCTATTAGCATGGTCCTGGGCCCTTTGAAGAAAGGTTGGGATTAGTGTGGCTCCCCAGACCGTAATAGGTAAGTGTTTTACCTTTTAGAATTAGATTTCTTTAAAATCAGTTGGTGCATTTGTTTAGATAGTCGTTTCGTGAAAATGAAATGAATATTCATATCTTTGTTACAAATGTGCATTTGTAACAAACCAAATGCAAGTCTAATATATATATATATATATATATATATATATATAGATAGATAGATAGATAGATAGATAGATAGATAGATAAAAATTAAATTAAAACAGGAGCGCTGTAGCTAAAGGTGTCAAACTAAAGTAAAGCAAGTGTAGCAAACTATTAAAAATCAGTATTAATGGGACACATAAATATGTATCAAAATTATGTGCTAGAATATATCAATGGGGTAGAATATATCAATGGGGTGAAATACCTAGTGATAAAGTGATTCGTGCATATTATGATTAATCAACAAAAGTGTTCATAAATATATATATAATCAAATAAAATAAACAGTGACAAGTTGTGCTATTTAGCAGGCTCTGCCTAAAAAATAATACAGCAGAAAATGAATAACAAATAACACACACAAAAAGTATATTGGTAATAAAAACGGACGTCTCCGTATATAGAAAAAAGATTTTGCCAGTCCACCAAAAGTATTAAAATGTTTATCCTTATGGCCAAATGGATATGAGCAGTCCAGGTATATAATGTTTTGTAGATAAATGAGACAGGCTTACCCCCAAACAATGCGTCTCTTGGTGAAGGAAAAAAAGAGAATTACCGCCGTAGCGGAAGTGACGTCACCTTTATGGGCGCTGGCCAGACTGAGCCTTCCGATTGGTCCTTATGCGATTGCTTCTCCGGTTTCGGCTGTTAGGTTCCACAGCCACAGAATATCCGCTCTTTATGTGCCCAAAGCACGCAGGATACTGGTAAAAGGTGCTGTATGTTAAGTGCAGCTGTTCAAGTAGATATAAAGTTCCGCTTTTGTACCTTTAATGCAGCTTGTAGTTTCGGTGCATAAGTAAGCACCAGAATAGTACAAAGTTCAAGGTTTTCAGAGTTTCACAGACGGCAGACAGGCATCAATCTGTGACAGCAATTTATAGCTGTAAAATACTCTTAAAATTTAAATAATGGCAACAAACATCAACGCGTTTCTCCCTCTACAGGGCTTTCTCAAGATGAGGTGTTGCACCTTTTTTAAAGGTGTATCTTGATCTCTTATTGGCTCTTATTGGGGTGTATATCATTATTTAAAGGTGGTATTGGCAAAATATACATATGTTAAAAGCAGCAATACATAAGATAAAATACAAGAAACTAAAACTACAATTGTCATTAAAAATTGTCAAAAACACATAAATAAAATATATATATATGTTTTTCATATACTCATCTAAAAACTGTCAATTACAGATTATAGTGATAATGGTGTTGTTTTAACTCAATATAGAAATAAGGAAATTTCATAATAAAGTGAATATATAAATGAATTCAGGCCCTTATATGGAATGGACTAGTTAGAAAAATTCTTTAATATGTATCCTTATTATGGAGATACATTAAAATGGAATATATACATTTTAAAATATATATACATTTTAAAATATATAATATGTAGTGTAATACCTCAACATAAAGGGACACTAATAAACTTAAAGACAAGGAAAAATTATTGTATATATGGCATAAATTTAATCTAATAGAAATGGGGAGATGTCTAACTCTGAATTCAGGCCAGCGGGGAATAGAGTATCATATCTGTATATGAGTTCTGCCTCTTTAAGTTTTAAAATTTTTTCTATATTCCCACCCCTCCAATTTTGTTTAAAATGTGCTATCCCCCAATATTTTAAATCAGAGGTTCTTCCATTATGCACTAATTTAAAATGTTTATAGAGATTAGTGTCTTCCACTCCCTTTTCAATACATAGGAGATGTTCCCTTATCCTGTCTTTTATCATTCTTTTTGTTTCCCCAAAATATATCAAATCACACGTACATTTTAAAATATAAATGACCCCTTTAGTGGTACATCTAATGCACTCTTTAATACTAAATTCTTCTCCAGATTTATGAACTTTTACTGCGCTTCTTTTGTCACTGAACTTACAGGCCTTACAGGAGTAACAAGGAAAGAAGCCTAGTATTTTCCCTCCTTGTAAATTTTTCTGTATGGGTATCATTGTTTTCGTGTTATATGCACTGGGTGCCAGGATAGATTTGAAATTTTTGGATTTTCTAAATATCATTTTAGGTTTTGGTGGTAAAGAATCTCCTATAATAGGATCTGCTTTAAGTATGCCCCAGTTTTTATTTAAAATCTTTCTCATAAGACCATGGTCCACGCTATACTCAGTAATAAATGGTATATTGATTACCTCTGTGTTCTCTATATTAGTCTTTTGATTATATGAGAGCAATGATGTTCTATCGGTCTCCCTAGCCCGTATTACAGCCTTATTTACAGTCTCTTTTTTGTAACCTCTATCTAAGAATTTTTCCATTAGGATCCCAATCTGATTTTCAAAGTCTTGGGGTCTAGAACAGTTTTTCTTAATCCTTAGACTTTGGCCAGAAGGGATGTTATCTTTCCATTGTTGGAGATGGCAACTGTTAGCATGTATGAAACTATTAGAGTCCACTTCTTTAAAGTGGGTTTTTGTTTCAACTAGGTTATTTACTACCATAATTTCCAGGTCTAAGAATATAACTGTTTCCTTACTATAATTAAAGGTAAATTTTAGGCCCCTATCATTAGCATTCATTTTATCAAACATCCTATGTAAATCTGATTCGGACCCTCTCCATATTAGCAGGACATCATCGATGTACCGCCTATAGAGCACAAGGTCTGCACCATAGCTACCCTCTTGGAAGAAAGATTCCTCCCAACTGCCAACAAACAAGTTGGCGTAGCTAGGTGCAAACCTCGTGCCCATAGCCGTGCCCTCTATCTGTAAAAATTTTTTATTGTCATGCATAAAATAATTATTTTTTAGTATAAAAGCTATACTTTTTAATAAAAATTGTTTTTGTTCAATCTTCATATCAGGATCAGTGCATAAATATTTGTCAATAGCTGAGACGCCTTTCTCATGGTCTATTACTGTATATAACGAAGTTATATCTCCAGTGACCAAAATAAAATTATCCTCCCAAACTAGATTTTCCAGAGTATTTAAAACAGCAGTTGAATCTTTAAGATATGAGTCTAGATTTTTCACGAATTTCTGCAAAAAAATGTCCACATACTGTGATAAATTTGAGGATAATGCCCCAATTCCCGAGATAATAGGTCTCCCCGGTGGTTGTTTTACATTCTTGTGAATTTTAGGAAGGAAGTAGAATACTGGGACCCTAGGATGTTTAGGGTCCAGGTATTCCACCTCCTTTTCATTCAATATTCCCAGATCCCTGCCTTCTTTTAAAAGCTTTTTAAGTGATGCTGCAAATTTATTAGTGGGATTTAATTCTAATCTTTTGTATGTTTTCATCTCACTTAACAGTCTATTAGCTTCAGATTCATAATAGCTGGTATCCATTACTACAATCCCGCCGCCCTTGTCGGCGGGCTTGATGGTCACTTTGTTGTTCTTTTTTAGGTTTTCTAAAACAAGTGTATCCTTTTTAGTCACATTTGTTTTTATGAATCTAGATGGCTGGCTGTTCCTCAAGTCTCTTAGAGCCATTTTTTCAAGAGTCTCCAGATGACTTCCTTTTGCTGAGACAGGGTTAAATTTGGATTTAGATTTTAGATTAGTGTGGACAAAATTATCCTGTTTAGTTACAATCCTTTTGGTAGAGGCTATTTCTAGTGGACTTCTCATATAGAACCGTTTTAAAGTGAGATTTCTTACAAACTTTTTAATATGTATATGCGTATTAAATTTATTTCATCTAGTACTAGGGGCAAAAGAAAGGCCATAACTCAGTATTTTGATTTCTTCCTCTTTTAGAGTAGTACTACTAATATTGAATACTCCATTTGTATTCATCTCCCTCTTTTGGCTTCGTTTGCTGGAGCCACTCCCTCTTGTTCCTCTAGAGGTCTTTTTCTGTTGTTTCTTTGTCCCTATATTAGGGACTTTTTAGGTAATCCAGGAGTTTGGTGTTTTTTACCCTGCGCTTTTTATACCATCCCTCAGATTTCTTAGATAGATAGATAGATAGATAGATAGTCAGTATATATATTTGCATTCATACACACCATATTGTAAGACAGAAAGCCATAAATACATTTTTAATGGAAAGCTGATAAACATTATTTATTTATTTATTTATACCTGTTTTTTAATTTTAAGTTTTTTTTTTTTTAAATATAGATAAAATACAAATTTGCCATTGTTTTTTCTTGAGTGAATATCCATCCACTTCCTGTACAGACCCCAGACCCATTGCAGGGCTTTTACCAGAAGCTGTAGTGCCTGAAAAGTAAATAGGTGATACACATATTATATTGTAGTGTATACTGAGCAGTTGATGTTAGAGCAAATAAGATATGTTTGAACAAAATAATTGCTGCAACTGTCTATGTCAAATTAATATTGTCTTTGGTAGTCATTATAGTTATTTATATATCCTTATACAAAAATATATCCTAAACCTATAAAGTATATGTTTGTACGTGACTTATGTATTGGTTTAGATGCCGCTAACCTAATGAATGCTATTATTTGTGAATCACTATGCTCATACCTAGAAGTTTATGACATTTTTATGTATAATATATATTTTAAAAGCAGTTTAAGTACATGTAAACTTACAACATTAGGAAATTCATGCTTTAGAACAAATTAAATAGAAATTAAAAACCGTCGCTATATGTAAGTTATTTGCTCCCTCCCCTTGAAATAATGAAGGCAGGCATAAATGGAAAAAAATGTTATTTGGTTTAGTGCCTTATTGGAAAGGTTTTCTATAAACACAGTATTTTTTATGTGACCCATAAGAAGAGAAGCTGAACTATTGGGGGACGATTAACCAAGCCCTGTAACGGCCCCAATGCCTCTGTTTCCGTGCGACCCTTCAGGCTTGCCGGAAACTGGAGTTACAAAGCAGCGGTCTTAAGGTGGCGGACAGCAAGCCGCCCGGTCTCATACGATCAGGTTGATTGACACCCCCTGCTAGCAGCCGATTGCCGGTGAATCTGCAGGGGGCAGCATTGCACAAGCATTTCACCAGAATTGCTTGTGCAATGATAAATGTTGACAGCGTATGCTGTCAGCATTTATCGATGTCTGGTGGACATGATCGCTATAGCCAAACATGATAAATCAGCCCCCAGGTATAGAGTTTTTCTCAGAAGAATAGTTCATGGCATCCTTACAAAAATGGTGTGCTAGGGCCCCATAAAATAAATGAATTCAAATTCCATAATAAACAGCTACCCAGAGAAGGGAAACAAACTGCATTCCCCAACAGTAATATCAAGAAAATGCTATTCTTGCAGGTTTAGGGGCACCGCACACTTCTTTGGCCTTACAGCAAAACGACTTACGTAAACTCTGTAAAGTCTTTTTTCTATGGGACTTCTATAGCCCCGTTATTACGAGTCTGTCCTGGGAGGCCATAAAGTGAGCGGTACACCTTCTACCTCCAAGATCCCTAACTCATTTTAAAGTCAGTAGTTAAGAGTTTTATGGTACAATGCCGTAGCATAAAACTCATAACTAAAGTGCTAAAAAGTACACTAACAGCCATAAACTACCTATTAACCCTTAAACCGAGGCCCTCCCACTTCGCAAATACTAAAATAAAATGTTTAACCCCTAATCTGCCGCTCCGGACATCACCGCCACTATAATAAACATATTAATCCCTAAATCGCAGCACTCCCGCCTTGCAAACACTATTTAAATAATATTAACCCCTAATCTGCTATCCTTAACATCGCCGCCACCTACATTATATTTTTAACCCCTAATCTACCTCTCCGTACATCGTCACCACTATAATAAACATATTAACCCCTAAACCGCTGCACTCCCGCCTCACAAACAATAGTTAAATATTATTAACAACTAATCTGCCGTCCCTAACATCGCAGCCACCTACCTTCATTTATTAACCCCTAATCTGCCGCCCCCAACGTAGCAGCCACTATATTAAATGTATTAACCCCTAAATTTAAGTCTAACCCTAACACCCCCTAACTTAAATATAATTTAAATAAATCTAAATAAAATAACTATAATTAACTAAATTATTCCTATTTAAAACTAAATACTTACCTATAAAATAAACCCTAAGCTAGCTACAATATAACTAATAGTTACATTGTAGCTAACTTAGGTTTTATTTTTATTTTACAGGAAAGTTTGTATTTATTTTAACTAGGTAGAATCGTTATTAAATAGTTAGTAACTATTCAATAACTACCTAGCTAAAATAAATACAAAAGTACCTGTAAAATAAATCCTAACCTAAGTTACACGAACACCTAACACTACACTACAACTAAATAAATTAACTAAATTAAAAACAATTAAATAAATTACCTTCATTTATTAACCCCTATTCTGCCGCCCCCAACGTCACAGCCACTATATTAAATGTATTAACCCCTAAATTTAAGTCTAACCCTAACACCCGCTAACCTAAATATAATTTAAATAAATCTAAATAAAATTACTATAATTAACTAAATTATTCCTATTTAAAACTAAATACTTACCTATAAAATAAAACCTAGGGCTCCATGTACTAAGCAGTCAGCGAGCTACCCGCAACAAATCTCGCGTCAAAATTCGCAAACTGATATGTACAAAGCCGTCAATTATGTTAAAACTCGCATCTTTAAAATTGCGAGCGTACTTATCCGCCAAACCTCGCTACCGCTCCATTTTTCACTGTAATTAGACACATTTGACCACCAACTCGCCAAAAACGAATGTACTAAAAAATCTATTTGTCCGCTCGCTACAATTTCCGCTCCTACCTCGTTATTTTTGCAAGGTACAAAACAATAGGAAAGTCAATCTAGACGCCAGTCTAGACATATATAAAAGGCAGTAATATCAGCATTGTACTTACAGCATAACTGGCGTCTAATTTGTCTCTCATTTCCATGTACATAAATTGCGCCCAATTTGTCGACTGTAATTAAAGAGTAATCTATATTTTAAATTTGTATTGTATAGTTGTCAATCTTTATAATTATTTTTATATTAATATTTATATATTATCAGATCCAGATGAAGCCATATCCAAATTGTAAATAAATATTACAAAAATAACGCTCTGTTATCACTTTTCAAAAAATTTTGAACAATAATAAAGTTGTTTAGATAAGTTGAACTTTTATAGGAGCAAAATTCTATTCCCGTGACTACTATGATGTTCGTGACACCTTGCATGTCATGTGTTAATAATTGGCCAGACAATTCAACTGAAAGTTAAGTACATCAGCTTAGTCGCGGCGAGCGAGGCGTCAAATTTATCAACAATCCGCAACTGCTCGCGGCGGGCTAGACTTGTCTATTTATTGGGGGAATATTAGTACATAGCGACAGCGGACACCATTTCGCCCGCGGCGAGTAACGGCGAGTTTATCCGCGTCTACAATGACGGATGAATTGACGGCTTAGTACATGGAGCCCCTAAGCTAGCTACAATATAACTAATAGTTACATTGTAGCTAACCTAGGTTTTATTTTTATTTTACAGGAAAGTTTGTATTTATTTTAACTAGGTAGAATAGTTATTAAATAGTTATTAACTATTTAATAACTACGTAGCTAAAATAAATACAAAAGTACTTGTAAAATAAAACCTAACCTAAGTTACACGAACACCTAACACTACACTACAATTAAATAAATTAACTAAATTAAAATAATTAAATAAATTAGCTTTTTCACAAAAAAACCCACAAAATTAGAGAAAATAAAAAACAAACTACAGACCTTTAAACTAATTACACCTAAGCTAATAGCCCTATCAAAATAAAAAAGCCCCCCCAAAATAAAAAAAAACCTTAGCCTAAACTAAACTATCAATAGCACTTAAAAGGCTCTTTTGCGGGGCATTGCCCCAAAGTAATCAGCTCTTTTACCTGTAAACAAAAAATACAAACATCCCCCCAACAGTAAAACCCACCACCCACACAACCAACCCCCAAATAAAATACTAACTAAAAAAGCCTAAGCTCCCCACATCCATCCTCAAGGAAGCGGCAGAAGTCTTCATCCAACCGGCTGAAGTCCTCAGCGAAGCTGGGAGAAGTCTTCATCCAGACGGCATCTTCTATCTTCATCCATCTGACGCGGAGCGGGTCCATCTTCAAGACATCCAATGCGGAGCATCCTCTTCATCCAGAGTCTTCTTACTGAATGAAGGTACCTTTAAGTGATGTCATCCAAGATGGCGTCCCTTAGATTCCGATTGACTGATAGAATTCTATCAGCCAATCGGAATTAAGGTAGAAAAAATCCTATTGGCTGATGCAATTAGCCAATAGGATTGAAGTTAAATCCTACTGGCTGATCCAATCAGCCAATAGGATTGAGCTCGCATTCTATTGGCTGATTGGAACATCCCTATCATTAACTAAATTATTCCTATTTAAAACTAAATACTTACCTATAAAATAAACCCTAAGCTAGCTACAATAGAACTAATAGTTACATTGTAGCTATCTTAGGGTTTATTTTTATTTTACAGACAAGTCTGTATTTATTTTACCTAGGTACAACAGTTATTAAATAGTTATTAAATATTTAATAACTTCCTAGTTAAAATAAATACAAATATACCTGTAAAATAAAACCTAACCTAAGTTACAATTACACCTAACACTACACTATAATTAAATTAATTTCCCTAAACTAAATACAATTAAATAAAATTATCTAAAGTACAAAACCCCCCCACAAAATTACAGAAAATAATAAACAAATTACAAGATTTTTAAACTAATTACACCTAATCTAATCCCCCTAACAAAATAAAAAAGCCCCCCAAAATAAAAAAAGACCTTCCCTACACTAGATTACAAATAGCCATTAAAAGGGCCTTTTGAGGGGCATTGCCCCAAAGTAATCAGCTCTTTACCTGTAAAAAAAAGTACAAATGCTCCCCCAACATTAAAACCCACCACCCACACAACCAACCCTACTCTAAAACCCACCCAATATCCCCTTAAAAAAAAATAACACTAACCACTTGAAGATCACCTTACCAGGAGAAGTCTTCACCCAACCGGGCCTGAAGTCCTCAACAAAGCCGGAAGAAGTCTTCATCAAAGCCAGGTGAAGTGGTCCTCCAGACGGGCAGAAATCTTCACCCAGGCGGCATCTTCTATCTTCATCCATCTGGCGCGTATCGGCTCCATCTTCTATACATCCGATGCAGGAGCATTCTCTTCATCCGATGTCTTCTTGAACAATGACGGTTCCTTTAAGTGACGTCATCCAAGATGGCACCCCTTCAATTACAATTGGCTGATAGAATTCTATCAGCCAATCGGAATTAAGGTAGGAAAAATCCTATTGGCTGATGCAATCAGCCAATAGAGATTGAAATTCAATTATATTGACTGATCCAATCAGCCCATAGGATTGAGCTTGCATTCTATTGGCTGTTCCAATCAACCAATAGAATGCAAGCTCAATCCTATTGGCTGATTGGCTCAGCCAATAGGATTGAAATTCAATCCTATTGACTGATTGCATCAGCCAATAGGATTTTTCCTACCTTTAAATCCGATTGGCTGAATTCTATCAGCCAATCGGAATTGAAGGGACGCCATCTTGGATGACGTCACTTAAAGGAACCGTCATTGTTCAAGAAGACGTCGGATGAAGAGGATGCTCCGCATCAGATGTCTAGAAGATGAAGAGGCTCCGCGCCGAATGGATGAAGATAGAAGATGCCGTCTGGATGAAGACTTCTGCCCGTCTGGAGGACCACTTCTGCCCGTCTGGAGGACCACTTCTGTCGGCTTCATTGAGGACTTCGGCCCGGTTGGGTGAAGACTTCTCCTGGTAAGGTGATCTTCAAGGGCTTAGTGTTAGGTTTTTTTAAGGGGGTATTGGGTGGGTTTTAGAGTAGGGTTGGTTGTGTGGGTGGTGGGTTTTAATGTTGGGGGGCATTTGTACTTTTTTTTACAGGTAAAAGAGCTGATTACTTTGGGGCAATGCCCCGCAAAAGGCCCTTTTAAGGGCTATTTGTAATTTAATGTAGGGTAGGGCTTTTTTTATTTTGGGGAGGCTTTTTATTTTGTTAGGGGGATTAGATTAGTTGTAATTAGTTTAAAAATCTTGTAATTTGTTTATTATTTTCTGTAATTTAGTGTTTCTTTTTTTTGTACTTTAGATAATTTTATTTAATTTTATTTAATTGTATTTAATTTAGGGAATTAATTTAATTATAGTTTAGTGTTAGGTGTAATTGTAACTTAGGTTAGGTTTTATTTTACAGGTCAATTTGTATTTATTTTAACTAGGTTAGATTGAAAACCAGGTACGCTGGGCCGGAATAGTGGCAAGCGTACCTGTTAGGAATTTGTTAACTAGCAAAAGTAGTCAGATAATGATGAATTTGCATTTAGAACATCTGTAATGACGTAAGCATCGATCTGTGTCGGACTTTGCCTGGCGGATCGTATGTTATGTCACAAAATTCTACTTTTGCCGGTCTGTAGGGTTTGATAACTAAGGGGATTCAGGCTTGCCACAAATACGCTGCAGAATTCCAGCGTATTTGTGGTTGACGGCTTACTAAATAGATGCCATTGACTGAAAAAAAATAATGATTTGTGTATTGGCAAGAAGATAATATAAAATTAAGAAGAACAATGCAGGAAATTATTTTCTTTGAGAAGAAAGTGGCTGCAACTGATGTCATGTTCTATACGTGGATTTTAACACTTTTCATACTGTAAAATTGAGAAACCCCTAAGTTACGAGGCTTAACATTTTATCCAAAGTTCCAAACTTCACTGTTCTTAATGAGGCTAATTTATAATTGTAAGAAGATACAAGGTATCTAGATACTAGATATAGTAAAGTGTAATTATGAAAACATAGTTTTTGTGGCTTCTGTTTACTGTAACAACCTGTGCAAACAATCATGGTGGCAACAAACAAAATGGCAAATGATTGAATCCTGTCAATGACAAGATTGCAGAGAAAAAATTCATAAAATGACATTACTGTAGCTTACAATCATGAAAATACAATTATGAAATAAAAAGAAAGATTTGAAGAACAAGATTGCCAAATGTCATTTCTCGATGTTGTAGTCATGATTTTAATTTTCTCATGTTTCCCAAAGATCTCTTTAGCTGTATAGGATATTGAGGATATACATAAGTAAATATGAGTCCCACTCACTACCATCAGAGGCCCAGATTATCAGATATCAAAACTGTTGGCCTGCGCTAAAATCAGTTTGCAAATTTATATTACAAGTCTATGATAAAAAAGAATTACCAGAGAAGGTTTAGTGCGGCCAACATCCCTTTAACCCTATAATCCCAATGGTGATCATGACCAAGCTAAATATCACTAATATTACTAAATCAAAGTTATGGTTAGTGCTTGAGCAAAAGCCACAATAGTGCTAAAAGAATTACAATGACCTAAAACCAGAAGTAAAGTAATGGGGGTAGATTCATCAAGCAGCAAATGCTGCAATCTGCTCACATAGTTTCAGGTTCCCCTGAAACATAAGTTAAAGGGACAGTAAACGTTCAGAATAATGTTATATAATTCTGCACACAATTAAAAGTATTTCCAGATTTTGAAGAGTAAAGTTGGACTCCACTCCAGGATCTGGTCTTGGATATCCAAAGCACTTTGCTGGCTTGCTAGCTAGTCACAGCACGCCCGGTCGCGCTATTGGACTAAATGTAGCTCGCTCCCGCTCTGGTCATCTAACATTGCACAAGCATTTCTGGTGAAATGCTTTTGCAATGCCGACCCCTGCTCACTGGTGGCCATCGACCACTAGCAGGGGCTGTCAATCATCCCGATCTTATGGCCCCTGCTTTTTAACTTAAATTTCAGGAGAGCCTGAAACGATGGGCCTCCGAAGCGGCATCCACTCCTTAATAAATGGAGCTTAAAGTTGTTTGACTGGGAAGGGCTCAAAGGTGTGTATGTATATATATATATATATATATACACATATATATATATATATATATATATATATATATATATATATATATATATATATATATATATATATATATATATATATATATATATATATATATATATATCTATCTGTATATACTGTATATATGCATTTATGTGTGTAAATTTGTATGAGCATTTTCACTTCAAATACATTGAAATATGCAATATAATTTTTATTTTTTTTAATGTTTTTTTTGTATATATTTAATAGAAATATTTGAAATCCCTATGTTCTCCACTTTGAAGAAAATGTTCTTTATATTTTAAAATATATATTTCTATATCTCTAAACATACAATATACACACACACACATATATATATATATATATATATATATATATATATATTTAGATATAAATATAAATACTAGGGCTGGGCGATATGGGCAAAAAAAAAATTTGCAATTGCGATTTAATTGCAATTTTCTTATAAATGACTATAACACCTTAATTTTTCAATAAAAAATGTATTTAAGACTACAGAATCTTAATGTACATGTTTCTCAATGTCCAATACACTCTGGGGGAATAAAAATACAAACCACACATGTATGTGTGTGTGTGTATATATATATATATATATATATATATATATATATATATATATATATATATATATATATATATATGTATATATATATATATATATATATATATATATATATATATATATATATATATATATATATATTATAAAGAGTATTGCATTGAGCAATGATATTTGACTAACTATACATTTATAAGATGTTTCGGAAGAATGTCTTCCTTTTTTAAGTCTGAAGCAATACTGAGTATTGCTTCAGACTTGAAAAAGGAAGACATTCTTCTGAAAGCTTGTTATCTTATAAATTTATAGTTAGTCCAATAAAAAAGTATCATTGCTCAATGCAATACTCTTGTTATTTGATATCTAAATCTTTGGACTAACACGGCTACTCCAATCAACGTATATATATATATATATATATATATATATATATATATATATATATATATATATATATATATATATACAGGTGGCCTTCGTTTTACAATGGTTCAATTTACACCGTTTCAGAATAACAACCTTTGAAAAGCATTGAGAAGCAGTGCATTTATTAATATAGCCAGTAGGTGGAGCTGTCCGCTTGTGTTGCAGCAAAGCCAAGCAAGCTAAAATTAATCAGTTTAACCAGACCTGAGCTATCGAGCAGATTTCAAAGGAACAAGATCTTCCTGTCTATAAATCAGTCCAGATTGGAATGCACAGAAATAACGGTTTGCAGAAAAATGCAAGTGAAGTCTGTGTTGTGTGATTATTTTATTAGGTTTATAATTCTGTTTAGCAAATGTTTTGTTCATTTAACTTAGTTGAATTATATATTCTGTGTTGTGTGATTATTTTATTAGGTTTATAATGCTGTTTAGCATTTTAAGTCTTCATTTTAAAGCTTTAAGAATAATGTATTAGGTGTTACTTATGACAATTTTGAGAGGGGCCTGGACCCTATCTCCCTCACTTCCCATTGACTTACATTATAAACTGGGTTTCAATTTACAACGGTTTCAATTTATAACCATTCCTTCTGGAACCTAACCCCGGCGTAAACTGAGGGCTACCTGTATATATATATATATATATATATATATATATATATATATATATATATATATATATATATATATATGTATATATATATATACCCATAACCTATAGTATTATTGTATTACACTGTGAGTATGCATTTAACTTGCAGCACTAATGTTCTATTAAAAAAAATAAGCAAGCTTTATAAAATTCAGTCATTTTCTTAGCTCCAGAGTAAGCAATCTCTGTGCCTTTAGAAATATTGCAAGTAATCATGCTCCATAGCATGCAGTAATATTCTATTTTGTGCAGTGCAGTATATCATATAAGAGAATGGACAAAAATGGCACTGCCTTGCATAGAGAATATGAGGGGTAAAATGATTAGAGCACTGCACCCACAAATCAGCAACAGTACTAATCATTTATATAAAATGCGAGTAAGCTCTATACTCTGCAGTAATGTCTCTATAGCAAACAATAATAGTGTAAAGTAAGCTCTATAGTTTGCAGTATGATTCTAATACAGAGGAGACAAGCTCTTTACCTTGCAATGGTGACCTATGCCAAGTGAGTCCCACTACACAACACTACCACAGTCACTCACCGTTCGCCCAAGCAACGTTTTCTTGTCCGGTGCAGCAGAAAGCACAGCGGCTCCCTCCCACCATGAATAGAAAGATGGCCAGCAGGATACACGATCTGCACGCCCAAATACTTTGAATGGAGTATTTGGGTGCACAGACTGTGCATCCTGCTGGCCAGCTTTCTATTCATGGTGGGAGGGAGCCGCTGTGCTTTCTGCTGCACCGGACAAGAAAACGCTGCTAGTCCATTTAGCACTGCATGGCCGGCTATCCCTCCAGTTAGATCGGACATGGCTGCCCCTCAGCCCCCCTCAGCCTGAGCTCAGTCAGTCACTATGTGCTAGTACAGCACTAGTACAGCACTGGTAAGTCACTGCCACCCCCCTTACCCGCATGTGGCCACCGCGGAGCCCTCCTGTACGTCATAGATGACATCATAGTGGGCGGGGTTATAAATCGCGTACTCTCACGGTTTTGTAACTGCTGCGATTAATTGCGATTTTAAATATGCGATTAATCGTGCAGCCCTAATATATATATATATATATATATATATATGTTTATAACAAATATGGATAGATATACCAGCTCAAATCCAATATGTAATTAATGAATAAGATAACTCTGGATATCTAATAGTAATGTATCCAAACGTTTAAGGGGGCATTGAAATAATAATCAACAAGAAGATAGAAAACATAAACGGCTAGATTTAGAGTTTGGCGTTAGCCGTCAAAACCAGCGTTAAAGGCTCCTAACACTGGTTTTGGGCTACCGCTGGTATTTAGAGTCAGTCAGGAAAGGGTCTAACGCTCACTTTGCAGCCGCAACTTTTCTATACCGCAGATCCACTTACGTCAATTGCGTATCCTATCTTTTCAATGGTATCTTTCTAACGCCGGTATTTAGAGTCGTGGCTGAAGTGAGCGTTAGAAATCTAATGACAAAACTCCAGCCGCAGAAAAAAAACAGGAGTTAAGAGCTTTCTGGGCTAACGCCGGTTCATAAAGCTCTTAACTACTGTGCTCTAAAGTACACTAACACCCATAAACTACCTATGTACCCCTAAACCGAGGCCCCCCCACATCGCCGCCACTCTATTAAATTTTTTTAACCCCTAATCTGCCGACCGCACACCGCTGCCACCTACGTTATCCCTATGTACCCCTAATCTGCTGCCCCTAATACCGCCGACATCTACATAATATTTATTAACCCCTAATCTGCCGCCCCCCCTATCACTGACACCTATATATTTTTTTAACCCCAAATCTGCCGCTCCGTACACCGCCGCAACCTACATTATACCTATGTACCCCTAATCTGCTGCCCCTAACACAGCTGACCCCTATATTATATTTATTAACCCCTAATCTGCCGCCCCCAACTTCGCCTCCACCTACCTACAATTATTAACCCCTAATCTGCCAACCGGACCACACCGCTACTATAATAAATGTATTAAACCCTAAAGCTAAGTCTAACCCTAACACTAACACCCCCCTAAATTAAATATAATTTAAATCTAATGAAATAAATTAACTCTTATTAAATAAATTATTCCTATTTAAAGCTAAATACTTACCTGTAAAATAAACCCTAATATAGCTACAATATAAATTATAATTATATTGTAGCTATTTTAGGATTAATATTTATTTTACAGGCAACTTTGTAATTATTTTAACCAGGTACAATAGCTATTAAATAGTTAATAACTATTTAATAGTTACCTAGTTAAAATAATTACAAAATTACCTGTAAAATAAATCCTAACCTAAGTTACAATTAAACCTAACACTACATTATCAATAAATAAATTAAATAAACTACCTACAATTATCTACAATTAAACCTAACACTACACTATCAATAAATTAATTAGATAAAATACCTACAAATAAATACAATGAAATAAACTAACTAAAGTACAAAAAATAAACTTATTAACCCCTAATCTGCCGAGCGGACCTGAGCGCTACTATAATAAAGTTATTAACCCCTAATCCGCCTCACTAACCCTATAATAAATAGTATTAACCGCTAATCTGCCCTCCCTAACATCGCCGACACCTAACTTCAATTATTAACCCCTAATCTGCCGACTGGAGCTCACCGCTATTCTAATAAATGTATTAACCCCTAAAGCTAAATCTAAACCTAACACTAACACCCCCCTAACTTAAATATACGTAATTTTAGTCTAATGAAATTAATTAACTCTTATTAAATAAATTATTCCTATTTAAAGATAAATACTTACCTGTAAAATAAACCCTAATATAGCTACAATATAAATTATAATTATATTATAGCTATTTTAGGATTAATATTTATTTTACAGGTAACTTTGTAATTATTTTAACCAGGTACAATAGCTATTAAATAGTTAAGAACTATTTAATAGCTAAAATAGTTAAAATAATTACAAATATACCTGTAAAATAAATCCTAACCTAAGTTACAATTAAACCTAACACTACACTATCAATAAATTAATTAAATACAATTCCTACAAATAAATACAATGAAATAAACTAACTAAAGTACAAAAAATAAAAAAGAACTAAATTACAAAAAATAAAAAAAATATTTACAAACATTAGAAAAATATTACAACAATTTTAAACTAATTACACCTACTCTAAGCCCCCTAATAAAATAACAAAAAACCCCAAAATAAAAAAAATGTCCTACCCTATTCTAAAATTAAAATAGAAAAGCTCTGAAAAGGGCCATTTGCGGGGCATGCCCCAAAGAATTCAGCTCTTTTGCCTGTAAAAAAAAAACATACAATACCCCCCCCCCAACATTACAACCCACCACCCACATACCCCTAATCTAACCCAAACCCCCCTTAAATAAACCTAACACTAAGCCCCCGAAGATCTCCCTACCTTGTCTTCACCACGCTGGGTTCACCGATCGATCCAGAAGAGCCTCCGATGTCTTGATTCAAGCCCAAGCGGGGGGCTGAAGATGTCCATGATCCGGCTGAAGTCTTCATCCAATAGAATCAGATCGGAACAGCCAATAGAATGCGAGCTCAATCTGATTGGCTGATCGGATCAGCCAATCGGATTGAACTTGAATCTGATTGGCTGATTCCATCAGCCAATCAGAATTTTCCTACCTTAATTCAGATTGGCTGATAGAATCCTATCAGCCAATCAGAATTCGAGGGACGCCATCTTGGATGACATCCCTTAAAGGAACTGTCATTCGTCAGGAAGTCGTCGGTGAAGATGGATGTTCCGAGTCGGCGGGATGAACTACATGGATCCGGAAGAAAGAAGATTGAAGATGCTGCTTGATAGAAGACTTCAGTCGGATCATGGACCTCTTCAGCTCCCGCTTGGATGAAGACTTCAGCCGGATCATGGACATCTTCAGCCCCCCGCTAGGGCTTGGATCAAGACAACGGAGGCTCTTCTGAATCGATCGGTGAACCCGGCGTGGTGAAGACAAGGTAGGGAGATCTTCAGGGGCTTAGTGTTAGGTTTATTTAAGGGGGGTTTAGGTTAGATTAGGGGTATGTGGGTGGTGGGTTGTAATGTTGGGGGGAGGGTATTGTATGTTTTTTTTTTACAGGCAAAAGAGCTGAATTCTTTGGGGCATGCCCCGCAAAGGGCCCTTTTCAGAGCTTTTCTATTTTAATTTTAGAATAGGGTAGGACATTTTTTTTATTTTGGGGGTCTTTGTTATTTTATTAGGGGGCTTAGAGTAGGTGTAATTAGTTTAAAATTGTTGTAATATTTTTCTAATGTTTGTAAATATTTTTTTATTTTTTGTAACTTAGTTCTTTTTTATTTTTTGTACTTTAGTTAGTTTATTTAATTGTATTTATTTGTAGGTATTGTATTTAATTAATTTATTGATAGTGTAGTGTTAGGTTTAATTGTAACTTAGGTTAGGATTTATTTTACAGGTAATTTTGTAATTATTTTAACTAGGTAGCTATTAAATAGTTATCAACTATTTAATAGCTATTGTACCTGGTTAAAATAAATACAAAGTTGCCTGTAAAATAAATATTAATCCTAAAATAGCTACAATATAATTATAATTTATATTGTAGCTATATTAGGATTTATTTTACAGGTAAGTATTTAGCTTTAAATAGGAATAATTTATTTAATAAGAGTTAATTTATTTTGTTAGATTTAAATTATATTTAATTTAGGGGGGTGTTAGTGTTAGGGTTAGACTTAGCTTTAGGGGTTAATACATTTATTAGGGTAGCGGTGCGGTACGGTCGGCAGATTAGGGGTTAATTATTGTAGGTAGGTGGAGGCGAAGTTGGGGGCGGCAGATTAGGCGTTAATAAATATAATATAGGGGTCTGCGGTGTTAGGGGCAGCAGATTAGGGTTACATAGGGATAACGTAGGTTGCTGCAGTGTACAGAGCGGCAGATTAGGGGTTAATAATAATATGCAGGGGTCAGCAATAGCGGGGGCGGCAGATTAGGGGTTAATAAATATAATATAGGGTTCTGCAGTGTTAGGGGCAGCAGATTAGGGGTACATAGGGATAACGTAGGTTGCGGCTGTGTACGGAGCGTCAGATTAGGGGTTAATAATAATATGCAGGGGTCAGTGATAGCGGGGGCGGCAGATTAGGGGTTAATAAATATAATATAGGGGTCTGCGGTGTTAGGGGCAGCAGATTAGGGGTACATAGGGATAACGTAGGTTGCGGCGGTGTACGGAGCGGCAGATTAGGGGTTAGTAATAATATGCAGGGGTCAGCGATAGCGGGGGCGGCAGATTAGGGGTTAATAAGTGTAAGGTTAGGGGTGTTTAGACTCGGGGTGCATGTTAGGGTGTTAGGTGCAGACTTAGGAAGTTTTTCCCCATAGGAAACAATGGGGCTGCGTTAGGAGCTTAACGCTGCTTTTTTGCAGGTGTTAGGTTTTTTTTCAGCTCAAACAGCCCCATTGTTTCCTATGGGGGAATCGCGCACGAGCACGTTTTTGAAGCTGGCCGCGTCCGTCGTCGGTGAAGATGGATGGATCCGAGCTGGAGGTCTTGAAGATCAGCCGGTGGTCATCGGATGGAAGAACATAGAAGATGCGGCTTGGATGAAGATGTTTGCCGGTCCGTGTGTCCTCTTCTGCCCGCTTGGATCAAGACTTCAGCCAGAGGATGGATGTCTTCAGCCCCCGCTTGGGCTTGGATCAAGACATCGGAGCCTGGACGGATCGCTGATACCCTGTGTGGTGAAGATAAGGTAGGAAGATCTTCAGGGGCTTAGTGTTAGGTTTATTTAAGGGGGGTTTGGGTTAGATTAGGGGTATGTGGGTGGTGGGTTGTAATGTTGGGGGGGTATTGTATGTTTCTTTTCCAGGCAAAAGAGCTGAATTCTTTGGGGCATGCCCCGCAAATGGCCCTTTTAAGGGCTGGTAAGGTAAAAGAGCTTTTCTATTTTAATTTTAGAATAGGGTAGGGCATTTTTTTTATTTTGGGGGGCTTTGTTATTTTATTAGGGGGCTTAGAGTAGGTGTAATTAGTTTAAGATTGTTGTAATATTTTTCTAATGTTTGTAAATATTTTTTTATTTTTTGTAACTTAGTTCATTTTTATTTTTTTGTACTTTAGTTAGTTTATTTAATTGTATTTAATTGTAGGTATTTTATTTAATTAATTTATTGATAGTGTAGTGTTAGGTTTAATTGTAGATAATTGTAGGTATTTTATTTAATTAATTTATTGCTAGTGTAGTGTTAGGTTTAATTGTAACTTAGGTTAGGATTTCTTTTACAGGTAATTTTGTAATTATTTTAACTAGGTAGCTATTAAATAGTTATTGACTATTTAATAGCTATTGTACCTGGTTAAAATAAATACAAAGTTACCTGTAAAATAAATATAAATCCTAAAATAGCTACAATATAATTATAATTTATATTGTAGCTATATTAGGGTTTATTTTACAGGTAAGTATTTAGCTTTAAATAGGATTAATTTATTTAATAAGAGTTAGTGTTAGGTTTAGACTTAGCTTTAGGGGTTAATACATTTATTAGAGTAGCGGTGAGATCCGGTCGGCAGATTAGGGGTTAATTATTGTAGGTAGGTGGAGGCGACGTTGGGGGCGGCAGATTAGGGGTTAATAAATATAATATAGGGGTCGGCGGTGTTAGGGGCAGCAGATTAGGGGTACATAGGGATAATGTAAGTTGCGGCGGTGTGCGGTCGGCAGATTAGGGGTTAATAATTGTAGGTAGGTGGCGGCGACGTTGGGGGCGGCAGATTAGGGGTTAATAAATATTATGTAGGTGTCGGCGATGTTAGGGGCAGCAGATTAGGGGTACATAGGGATAACGTATGTGGCGGCAGTTTGCGGTCGGCAGATTAGGCGTTAAAATTTTTTAATAGAGTGGCGGCGATGTGGGGGGACCTCGGTTTAGGGGTACATAGGTAGTTTATGGGTGTTAGTGTACTTTAGAGCACAGTAGTTAAGAGCTTTATAAACCAGCGTTAGCCCAGAAAGCTCTTAACTACTTTTTTCTGCGGCTGGAGTTTTGTCGTTAGATTTCTAACGCTCACTTCAGCCAAGACTCTAAATACCAGCGTTAGAAAGATTCCATTGAAAAGATAGGATACGCAATTGGCGTAGGGGGATCTGCGGTATGGAAAAGTCGCGGCTGCAAAGTGAGCGTTAGACCCTTTCCTGACTGACTCTAAATACCAGCGGTAGCCCAAAACCAGCGTTAGGAGCCTCTAACGCTGGTTTTGACGGCTACCGCCAAACTCTAAATCTAGCCGTATATTTATAAGTTATTAAACAATTCATCTCATGCTTAAATTCAAAATAAGGGAATAAAGTGCATATGCGATAAAACAATGATATATGATAACTATCTACCTATTACAGTGGAGGGGCTCATATAATCAATAGATACAGGGTAGATTGCTTCTCTTGTCTAAAAGTCAATACTGGCCTATTGAATTGGAGAAATCAAATAGAAGAATGTCCCAAGTAGAGTCCCTTAATTGTAATCCAAATATAAAGTGTCCATAAAAGTGAAGCGAAGCAAAGCAATTATGCAGGTCAGCAAGCAAGTATTAGTTTGTCTTAGTTAAGTGCCAGTTGTGACTGAAATAAGCCTACTGCAAAGATGCTGGTTAGTTAATGCAAATAGTACAGGCAGTCTTAGGTCTCGTAGGTGCGGTGAGGCAGCAGACAGTGAGTGAGTCTTAGCACAGACCAGGGTAAGTCAAATATATGAAAAATACATTCCCAGATAGCATCAGATATACTTAGTACAGGGTACAACCTACAGAGGATATGTCCCTCACCTAAGGGAACCTGTTAGTAGTGTCAAGAGAGGATTAGATCTCACGGTCTTCTTGATGCAACATCTACTGGGATGATGCAGTCGCTGGAGAAACTGATGCTCGTCACTTAAGCTTCCATTCAACTCTAACTGCTCACTTCCAACAGCTGTCGGCTTGTTAATGCTTTGCTCCGTGTATGGTACTCCTGATATTTAAGTCATCCCCAAGGCAAAGTTGGTGCAAGGATCACTCGGCTGGCCTAGCCTAGAATTAAAAGCTCAAATGCTTTTATATATATATATATATATATATATATATATATATATATATATATATATATATATATATATATATATATATATATATATATATATATATATATTGTATTGTACCTAGTTAAAATAAATACAAACTTGCCTGTAAAATAAAAATAAACCCTAAGATAGCTACAATGTAATTATTGGTTATATAGTAGCTATGTGGTAAGTATTTAGTTTTAAATAGGAATAATTTATTTAATTGTAGTAATTTTATTTTGTTTCATTTAAATTATATTTAAGTTGGGGGGTTAGGGTTAGACTTAGGTTTAGGGGTTAATACAATTAATATAGTGGCGGAGACGTTGGGGGCGGAAGATTAGGGGTTAATAAATGTAGGTAGGTGTCAGCGATGTTAGGGACAGCAGATTAGGGGTTAATAAAATGTAACTAGTGTTTGCGAGGCAGGAGTGCGGCGGTTTAGGGGTTAATATATTTATTGAAGTAGCGGCGATGTCCGGTCGGCAGATTAAAAACTTTAGCTAACTGTTTGCGATGTGTGGGGGAGGGGCTCGGTTTAGGGGTTAATAAGTAGTTTATGGGTGGAGCCGCTCCATCTTCAAGACATCCGACGCGGAGCATCCTCTTCAAACGACGTTGAACTGAAGAATGAAGGTTCCTTTAAATGATGTCATCCAAGATGGCGTCCCTTGAATTCCAATTGGCTGATAGAATTCTATCAGCCAATCGGAAATTAAGGTAGGAAAAATCCTATTGGCTGATGCAATCAGCCAATAGGATTGAAGTTCAATCCTATTGACTGATGCAATCAGACAATAGGATTGAGCTTGCATTCTATTGGCTTTTTCAGGACCTCTTCTTCCCGGCTTGGATGAAGACTTCTGCCCGTCTGGAGGACCACTTCGCCCGGCTTCGTTGAGGACTTCGGCCCGGTTGGGTGAAGACTTCTCAAAGTAGGGTGATCTTCAAGGGGTTAGTGTTAGGATTTATTAAGGGGGTATTGGGTGGATTTTAGAATAGGGTTGGGTGTGTTGGTGGTGGGTTTTAATGTTGGGGGGATATTGTACTTTTTTTACAGGTAAAAAAGCTGATTACTTTGGGGCAATGCCCCACAGAAGGCCCTTTTAAGGGCTATTTGTAATTTAGTATAGGGTAGGGCTTTTTATTATTTTGGGGGCTTTTTTATTTTATTAGGGGGATTAGATTAGGTGTAATTAGTTTAAAAAACTTGTAATTATTTTATTATTTTCTGTAATTTAGTGGGGTTTTTTTGTACTTTAGATAAATGTTTTTAATTCTATTTGATAGTATTTAGTTCAGGGAATTTATTTAATTATAGTGTAGTGTTAGGTGTAATTGTAACTTAGGTTTGGTTTTATTTTACAGGTATATTTGTATTTATTTTAACTAGGAAGTTATTAAATAGTTAATAACTATTTAATAACTATTGTACCTAGTTAAATAAATACAAACTTTCCTGTAAAATAAAAATAAATCCTAAGCAAGATACAATGTAACTATTAGTTATATTGTAGCTATCTTAGGGTTTATTTCATAGTATTTAGTTTTAAAAAAGAATAATTTATTTAATGATAGTAATATTTATTTAGATATATTTAAATTATATTTAAGTTAGGGGGTGTTAGGTTTAGGGTTAGACTTAGGTTTAGGGGTTAATAAATTTAATATAGTGGCGGTGGTGTAGGGGGGCAGATTAAGGGTTAATAAATATAATGCAGGTGGCGATGGTGTAGGGGGCGGCAGAAAAGGGGTTAATAAGTATAATGTAGGTGGCGGTGGGCTCCGATAGCGGCGGTTTAGGGGTTAATATGTTTATTTAGTTGTGGCGGGGTCCGGGAGCGGTGGGATAGGGGTTAATAAGTTTTATTTAGGTGGCGGCAGTGTCGGGGTGGCAGATTAGGGGTTAATAAGTATAATGTTGGTGGCGCCGATGTAGGGGGGCAGATTAGGGGTGTTTAGACTCGGGGTACATGTTAGGGTGTTAGGTGTACACGTTCCCATAGGAATCAATGGAATATCAGGCAGCAGCGAGCATAAGCTCTCGCTGCTTTCTGACTCCCATTGATTCCTATGGCATCCGCCGCCTCCAGGGTGGCGGATTAAAAACCAGGCACGCTGGGCCTGAATAGTGCCGAGCGTACCTGGCAGATATTTGATAACTTCCAAAAGTAGTCAGATTGTGCCGAACTTGCATTCGGAACATCTGTAGTGATGTAAGCATCGATCTGTGTCGGACTGAGACCGACGGATCGTATGTTACGTCACTAAATTCTACTTTTGCCGGTTTGTAGGGTTTGATAACTAAGGCGAATCAGGCTTGCCACAAATATGCTGCGGAATTCCAGCGTATTTGCGGTTGACGGCTTGATAAATAGATGCCTTTGTCTTCTCAATCTATACTCCATCTTTAGGTTCCATAATAAAGTCCAATAAGTTTAATTTGTGTGTTGATGACACCCAAATCTACCTCTCAGCACCAGAACTACTCATTCTTTCATAACTCTGTTTCTAACTGTCTTTCTAACTTATCATCTTGAATATCCTTTCACTACCTTAAGCTAAATCTCTTCAAAACTGAACTCCTTACTTTCACCCTTCTTCCAAAATCTCTACCAGCAAAATGTCTATTATTTCTATTTCTTTTTTTACTTCCTCACATCAAGTCTTTGGCCAATTCCCTCCAACATCTCCAAAATTTGCCAGTTCTCACACAAGACACAACTAAGATTTTATTCCACCCTCATTATTTCCCGCTTTGCCTATTGCAGCCTTTGATACTGTTGATGAACCTCTTTTGCTCCAAACCCTCCACTCCTTCGGCATTTGTGACACAGCCCTCTTGTGGTTCTCTTCCTACCTGTCAAACCGAACCTTTAGTGTAGCCTTCTCTGGGGCCTCCTCTACCCCGCCACCACTTTCTGTTGGGGTACCGTAAGGCTTTGTCCTCGGTCCCCTTCTCTTCTCTATCTGCACATCATCATTAGGTTCCCTTATAAAGTCCCACAGGTTCCAATATCATTTGTATGCAGATGACACCCAAATCTACTTCTCTGCACCAGATTTATCTCTTCCCTTGCTAACCCGTGTCACTAACTGTCTTTCTCACATCTCTTCCTGGATGTCCTCTCACTACCTTAAGCTAAATCTCTCCAAAACTGAGCTCCTTATTTTCCCTCCTTCTTCCAAAATCTCCACCCCCAATCTCTTATAACTGTCGACAACTCCATCATTACCCCTACCCTGAATGCCCGATATCTTGAGGTCACACTTGACTCAGATCTTTCTTTCACTCCTCACATTCAGTCCTTGGCTAAATCCCTTCTGTCCCCTTTGCTCTGCTCATGACCTCCTGCTCTCCTCCTCTCTTGTTACCTCCTCACACTCCCAATTACAGGACTTCTCCAGACTGGCTCCTATCTTGTGGAACTCTCTGCCTTACTCCACAAGACATTCCCCTAGTTTTGGAAGCTTCAAGCACTCCCTAAAGACTCTACTGTTCAGGGATGCATACAACCTACACTAACCTTTCTTTATACCATTTCCTCTCCTCCATTTCTATCCCCTTGAACCCCCTTAGCATGTAATCCTAAGAGCCATACTGTTTGCAGATCACCTCCTTTAGAGCTGACTACAACAATGCGACTCTTGGCAGGACCCTCTACCCGTCTGATCCCTATAAATGTTTCCTTGTATTCCGCCTATGTTTATAGCGCTGCGGAATATGTTGGCGCGCTACAAATAACCGATAATAATAATAATAAATAATAACTCCATCTTCTCTGGTCTCCTTAGCTGCAATCAAATCTGTTAGCATCACTACACACTATTTGGTGTAATTACTAAACCTACAAAATCAACATTTTATTTTTCGATTAAGGCACAGCTTTATCAAAGACTGGGCAGACAGGAGCATACATGTTTTCTCCTATCTGCTCGGCATTGCAGCTAACAGCAGCAACATACTTCCTACATTTAACATTGCACACTAGGCGTGAGCAGAAACTATCAATCTCCCTGGTCGCTAGAGTCTGATAAAATATTTTCTAAGCAAAATGAGTAATGTCAATTGCAGCAATATTGAATAGAGCAGGGCACTTACAATTTGAAATACAATGTATTTTCAGTGTTCGGAATGAAAATTCAGGCTGAATTGAAAATTTTGCCCATGCACATATCTAGTTAAAGGGATAGTCAACACCAGAATTGTTGTTGTTTTACAAGATAGATAATCCCTTAATTACCAATTCCCCAGTTTTTCCTAACCAACACCAAATAAAAAAAAAAAATCATATACATATATTTACACTTTGCTGCCATCGCTGTGCTACTTACCCCCTTAGCTGTGCAAGGTTCTCATGCACTCATGAGGCTTCCATTCTCATGAGTGCAATGCTTCCCAGCAATGCAAATGCAAGATGTCAACTTGTAATACCAGCATTAGGTTGCACTGGTATTACTCAGCGGAGCTCTAATATCGCTTTTGCGAAAGCAATATTTAGCACTTCTCTTGTATCTGGCCCTAATGTTTTTAATTGATATACAGAGAAAAGAGTGGCGCTAGGAAAGCTAAATTCACTATACTCTTCATTTAGATATAAAATCAACAAATTGATATATAATAAAAAGGAAATATTTTATAAACACCTTAAAACATTTAAAATTTTGAGGGGCGGAGCAAAGCCGTTCAGCGACATGGCTGCATAAACAGACAGCTCCTAGGCCCACGCTACCCAAACCCAACAGTGATAGCCAGCCACATTCACAAAAGCAACTCCCAAGAGCAGCCTAGTACCCCGAGAGCAAGCAGTTACAGGCGGGGCACCTTGGACAAGATCGCTGAACATGCAGCACACTTCAGACCCGGGGTCCAGGCGGTTAGTGAGCGGACATCACACCAGCTCAGACCCAGCTGCAACACCAGACACTGCAAAATCAGCTTACCACATAGCACAAAAAAAAAACAAACGGAGTAGGCACTAACACGATCTTCCACTGCAGCAGGGGAACGGAGGCAATGTAGCACCAATCGGACTTGTTCAGGGCCTTCACCACATTACACGGCCACATCTTGTGAGACAGCGCAGAGGCAAGCCGGGCACAGCTCAAGAGGTAACTCTTTGGCATCATGGGGGTAAGATCATCTTGCATCGTCCACTTGCTCTGAATAAAATACTTACTCTGGGGGCACATACAAGAAGGGCAATACAGTACCGGCAAGGCAGGCCCACACTAAAAGGAGCACAGCATCACATCAACACTTGGAGGCAATCAGTTTTAGATGTATAATCAGACACAGGGCAGAGACAGAACAAGAACTCCCAGGCCTGATATGTGTTGAATACTGAGAAAGAAGTAGTTACACCCGTATAGGACCCCTCAAGATCTATAACCTAGGGGTCCCAACTTTAACATAATAACTCACTGACCCAATAGGTCTCCAGACAGAGCATACAGTACATATTGTACACAGGACAGCAAACCTAAAGGCGCACTAGTGGATTCATCTTACATCAGACAAGGGGAACAGCTGGAGGGGATCTGGCCTAAGAAGCCTAAATAATCATAATCCAAGCTACCCCAGCCTCCCTTCCTCTCCCAACCTCCTGACCAGACAAGGGGTATGCGGCTTACTATTCAGCAGATAACCAACTGTCAAGTTATGCCAGGCCACAAATCTAATAAGACTGATGGTGCGGTAAGCTCTAGAATGCTGCAACATTATCTGAAACCAACAAACACAAACCTGGCCCTCCCTACTGCTGCATCAAACAACCATACGCAATCAGAAGAGATGCAAAACCTTCCGTCCTTGCCATCTACCCCTTCAAGCCTCACAAAAGATTATCTAAATTCACTCTGCTCCAAAGAAGATATCAAAGAAATCGGGTAAGAAGCTAAAACCTGGTAAAATGACCTGAAAAAGGGGAGCGGAGCCAAGCCACGCAGGCAGATGGCTGTGTTTTAGGAGAGCTCTTCGACCCTCAAGCTGTACATAGTATATTTATGTTATAAAAATACTCCTCTTTTTCAATTTTTATACTCTTGAGGGAGTACTAAAGTATTGCCCATTACTGGGACCATCTTAAACAGACTGTGATTTGCGGGAAGCCTTAACCGGCACATCTGAGGGAGTGAGAGACGGAGGAAACGGCTCCTTTATCATTAGTGCCGTGGAAGAGAGCTCTAGCTGACAGACTGCCTTTTGCAAATTATCCCCTAACGCCCGCTCTCAGCGGAGAAAAGAGAGGTGCTTTCAGATACGGGCTACCGATCAGAGTGGAGGACTCAGAGAGTGAATCGCTTCAGAGGGGGTAAGCCAGCTGCACACACGCATTGCCGCGATACAGGCCTAAGTGCGTCACTCACCTTATGCAATCGCACACGCTCTGCACATAACAGCCTCACGGCCTACTGCTCATATCTGTGAATAAATACAAAGAGCCCCTGCTTGATCAATCACTGGGAATATACAGTGCATGGTGTTGCACACATAATTCAGCGCTTTCGTCTCTCTTACACGTAAAGGGTGAGGGTTGATCCTGGTCTCTTCTGGGGGAACCGTGGCACAAGAGAATATAGTGCTGAGTGACAGTGAGCACATTAAATCAACGGAATACATACTGGATGGCCCTTCTGTTTGAAGATTAAACCAAATACCCCTTATCACAATTTGGGTCTGCCCTGGGGAAACTGCCTAATTATTTCCTAAAAGGTTTATAGGGAAGCGCAATCGCCATACTTCACAGCCATAAAATATATAAGCTGTCCCTGCGTTTAATATATTTCTGAAGTGTGAATAGCAAAGACATAAAGAATCTAGTGCTTCAACTTAGACTTTTTGTTTTACCCCAATTTAAGCCTCCCACTCTTAAGCACATATTTCTATATCGTTACATTGCGAAAGTGATGTCTTCCATACAGGGATACCTTTTTTAACTTTCCATTCATACAACAGAAAGAGTGCTGAGGAATGCCTTGCAAAAAGCTGCAAAGGGCAGATAAAAATACTTCTGCAAGCACACTCAATAAATATGTAAAGCAAGTAGATTCGACTACCCCCTCCTCATCTGATATCATGAACGCCAGCCTGGGCTCTACTCATGCACAAAAACCTGGCTCAGACACACAAATACAACATGCACTCACAAAGGAAGACCTAAAACATTTATCCTCCAAGGAGGACATCAAAGATGCAGTCCATGAAATGCGCAACCTCTTTAACGAGCTAAGGAAGGACATCTCAGCTCTGGATACCAGAGTCTCCCTGGTAGAAACTAAACAGCAAGAATGCTCAGCCTCAGTAAAAGTTATGAACACTGACATCCAAAATAACTCAGAGGTAATACAACATTTATCCGATAAAATTGAGGATTTAGACAATAGAGGCCGGCGGAACAATTTACGTTTCAGGGGAGTCTCAGAATCCATCAGCCCCACAGCTATAATTGGTTACCTCCAAAGTTTATTCCGTACCCTGAAGGATTCCCCATCTTCACCAGACATAACCCTAGAGCGTGCACATAGAGCACTTAGGGCTAAACCACCACCCAAAGCTCCCCCTAGGGATATCATTGTCCGCTTCCTTAATTATAGAGACAAGGAAGAAATCCTACGATGTGCATGACTCAAACATCCAGTCCATCACGCAGGAGAGGAAATTCAAATTTTTTCTGATTTGTCGCCTACTACACTCCAGAAAAGGAGCGAGTTGGGTCACATCACTGCCAAGTTGAGAGCTCACAAAATCCAGTACCGATGGGGCTTTCCAGTCTCACTTGTTGCCACGCATCAGAACAAATCAGTAATATTTCATCCAGGCTCAGATGAACAGGCTTTCTATTCCGGCCTCTCAATCGATAAGGATCAACCTATTGGGGGTTTTTCCCATGAGGATTCTTCATCAACCCTACGAGCCTGAGGCTGCTGGTTGTCACGATCCCGTCTGACTAGAACTCTTGGCATCCTGCATGGAACTTTTAAGATGTATCCTTTTTCTTATGTATGGGTAGATTGTTAGGCAGTGGAGGCCAACCACTGTAGATAGACATTTATATCACTGGACTGGCAAGCAGTTAAGAGAATGGAACCGATAACAGGTCTGAGAGTCATTCCATATACCAGAGGGAGATGGGCCCAGGGCGGGAATAAGATCATGGGCACATACTCTCAAAACTATAACTAAAACAACACGCGCTTTTCCAGGCGCAAACTGTACTGATATAGCTTTACTCAAGTGAACTTTAAGGGCCACACAGTTGCTTCCTGAAATGTTTGTACTTGTTGATATGCATTGTCGCCCTTTCATAATAGTTCTGAATTATAATACCAGCAAATAAGGTTTGACATATGAATGTTATGCTGTGTTTTCTTGTTCTTTCTTATTTTTCACATATGTTAGTACATAGCTGATTGAATAATGTTTTGGTAACTGATTTTTATATAAGGTTTTGTGGCCTCTCGGCTTACTCACTTATTCCCTTGCACAAGTTTCCCCTATACTCTTTCTTTAAGCCTTCCTCCTTTTCTCCCCCACCTCATCTTTCCTCCATACTACACACTTTCCCCTTATTCCCCTCTTAATTTCCCTCTCCCCCCCTCCTCTTTTCCCCTATTTTTCTTTTCTCTCAGCATTTCCCTTCCTCTCTTCTCTTCCTGTCCTCACCCTACCTCTCCCCCTCTTCTCCCCCACCCCCTCCACTTTTCCTCCCCCCTTTCCTCTTTTTCTTTACTACCACCTCTCTTACCTCCTTCTCCCTCCTTTGTTCCCTTCTACCCTCTCTCCTTCCCCCCTTTCCTTTCCATTCTTTGCCCTTTTCCAGCTTTCCTCTTATCTCACTTCCCCTCTTTCTCCCCCCTTTCCCTTTTTCTTCCACCCTACCCCCGCTCTTCTACCCTTATCACATTCTCATCGATACTCCCTTCCTCCCACCGGTTATTCTAATCTGACCAGTCTGAAATACTCCCCTGATATTCCATATTATCACTGTCAGGAGTATAAAGTTTATTATTTTCTCTTTTTGTACTAGTTTGAGGGTTACTACCCCAGTTGAAATTGTTTCTTACATTCTATTGTTTTGCTTTAATTTTTCTACAATTGTACTGTGAAGTACGTTATTACTATATCTAGTATACCACTTGGAATACGAGTATACTCCGGGTCATACTTACTACTCCCTTGTCTTTCTCTCTCTCGCTTTCTTTAACTCTTCTCCTTCTTTTTCCACTGTCTCAATTTATTGTAATTCTTGCTCCTTAATATCTCCTTTCTTTCCCTTTTTTTTTTTCCTCCCGCCCTCTTTCCCCTCCAGAATGAATCGATGTCAGAGCAAATTCGGCTCCCATAGCCTGACTATGACTACAATTAACGCCAAAGGTTTGAATAACCCAGGTAAACGATCTATAGCCTTTAGGGCTCTAAAGAATCTATACAGCCATGTGTTGTTTTTTCAGGAAACACACTTTCGTAAGGGCAGAGAACCGAAATGGTTCAACTCACAATACCCCACGGCCATATTCGCCTCAGGGCGTTCAAAAAAAGGAGGTGTAAGCATACTAATCCATCGTTCAGTATCTTTGAAAATTTCCCACATTGAGAGAGATACGGACGGTAGATATTTGATAATAACGGGCCTCCTATATGAACATCCAATAACATTAAATCTCTCTCTGGAGACTTTAACATAGCTATGGACACTCAGCTTGACAACTCAAATAGCACAGCAAGCACCCCTCCCAGAGTACTTAAGTCTGTCAAAAGCACGATTCAAAATCTCCAGCTCCATGACATGTGGCACACTTTACATCCGACATACAGAGACTACACATACTTCTCTCCACCACATAACAAATATTCTCGCATAGACTATTTTTACACAGACTCAAATGGCTTGGACATGGTTACAGATTGCACCATTGGACCTATAATGTGGTCGGATCATGCACCGGTTACGTGCTCGGTCCAATGGCCTGACCTCCCCTCCACGACATATATTTGGAGATTAGATGATTTTTTATTAAATGATCCTACTATCAAATTAGACATTCAAAAATCTCTGGATGATTACTTTTTTCACAACAATCCTCTTCATACCTCATTTGTAAACACTTGGGAAGCACATAAGTGTGTCATATGGGGAGATTTCCTTAAACATAAACGCCTCACTAAACAATACAGAATAAAGCATACCCAACTACTACACACTATAACGCGACTAGAGGAGAGCCATAAGGGTAATCACTCGGATATAGAAATTAAAACCGCACTAGACACTGCTAGAAGGGATCTTAAAGCACATCTCCTAGAAGCCTACCAACGCAAAACTCTGAGTTTGAAACAGCAATACTATGAAGGGGGTAACAAACCCGGAAAGCTCTTGGCTAGGGCTGTACGTAGAAAACAATTAAAAACACATGTATATCAATTGCAAAACTCAGATGGCTCATTAATCACAGGTAATAAACAAATAGCTAATTCTTTCCATTCTTATTACCAATCATTATATAACATAGGAAAGACTCCGGAGGAGTTAGCCCCCCACGCAGGCGTACAGGATAAAAAGGACCTCATAGATCAATACCTAGCAGCGCTTGCTTTGCCACAATTGGATTCTGAGCAGAGAGATAGCTTAGACTCAAATATCACTGAGGAGGAACTCTCACAAGCCATAAAAGATTTCCCTAGTGGAAAGAGTCCCGGCCCGGACGGGTTTTCTTTAAAGTACTACAAGACGTTTTTTAACACATTAAAACCACTGATGCTCCAACTCTTTAACAATTTGATAGAAAAACCAGTCCTCCCCAGCACAATGTTAGAGGCGCATATTACTATCTTACCCAAACCGGGAACGCCCCGGCAAATTTCAGTCCTATTTCCCTATTGAACTTAGATATTAAAATACTGACCAAAATACTAGCAAAGCGCCTTAACAAATATCTCACAACCCTTATCTCCTCTGACCAGGTGGGCTTTGTTTCGGGCTGGGAAGCGCGAGATAACACTTCTATGGTGATACAGATCCTTGATTATGCGCGGGTGGAGGGTGTACCTATGGCACTTTTTTCAACTGACGCGGAGAAGGCCTTCAACAGGGTCGATTGGCTTTTTCTGCGTCAGGTCATGAAGGCTATGAACTTTGGAGATCCCTTCCTTAACTTGGTTTTTGCTCTTTACTCAGCTCCCAATGCCCGGGTTAGGGTTAATGGATCCTTATCCAACACATTCTCCATATCAAACGGAACACGCCAGGGGTGTCCATTGTCCCCTTTGCTTTTTGCCCTCTCAATTGAAGCTTTGGCACAAAGAGTACGCCTTAATCCTAATTTAAGAGGTGTTAGAATTGGGGACGTCGAGCATAAACAAGCGTTATACGCGGATGATGTTTTATATACTCTCTCCAATATAGATTCCTCGATCCCAGAACTCCTTACAGAACTTAGGGCGTACTGAAAACTTTCCAACTTTCATCTAAACCTTTCAAAATCCGAACTTCTTAATATTAACTCTCCCCCAGAGCACACTCAGTTACTGGCATCACATTACAGGGTTCCTTTGGCAGCTTCCAAGTTGAAATACCTAGGCATTTACTTGTCAGCAAACTCCTCCGAATTTTATAAAAACAACTATCTTACACTTCGGAAAGATATAATCAACGATCTATCTTCCTGGAGGAATAAATCGTTGTCGTGGCTGGGAAAGATAGGCTTAATCAAAATGAACATTCTACCACGTATATTATATGTCATGCAAACTGTTCCCATTCACCTACCCGCTGACTTCCTCTCTAACCTCCAGAAAACTCTAGAACAGTTCATATGGACTGGCGTTAAACCAAGAATACCCAAAAAAACACTCTATCTTCCTAGAGATAGGGGGGGCCTAGGCTTTCCTGACCTAACTTTATACAGACGGGCTATACAATTACAGAGGTTAACTGAATGGTCACATAACACTCCACAAAAACAATGGGTCAAAATAGATGGACAGATCCTTCATTTAAAAAATGTAGCCTCTCTTGCTTGGATCCCTACATCTAAACACCCTAAAAAACTGTATAACTATCACTTAATAACTGAAACCCTATCAGAATGGGACAGATTAATCTCCACCAGCACACACATCTCAAGCATTCCATCTCCATTAATCCCGATACTAGAAAATCCAGATATACCTTATTATGACTTGAGCAAAAGCAGGTGTAAACCATATAGCTTGAGAGTAGGGGCCCTGCACTTCGCACTCGCGGGGGGTAGACTTCGCACCCAGCAGGAATTGATAGATCAATGTTGGAATATTTTTTCTTCTTGGTTGAGATACCACCAATTATCACATTATCTGACACACCACAAAGGCAAAGGCAACTTCCTTAGGGAACTCACCCCTTTTGAGGCACTATGCATGGCCACTGTTCCCCCGGGAAGACTAACTTCAAAAATATACAAACTCCTGCTTATTCCACCCGATACGCAATTACCGACATATACCAATGCATGGAATAGGGACCTCAATAATGTCGTGGAGGAAGAGGAATGGCTCAAATCGTTTAGAATGGTTAAACGCTCCTCTGTTTCTGCAGTAGTTCAGGAGATACACCTTAAACTGCTCACCAGATGGTACTATACACCCTCCAGATTGCATTGTATCTTCCCAATGTCTTCTGCCACATGTTGGAGGGGTTGCGGCGAAGCGGGCACTCTTATACACATATGGTGGGCCTGCCCTAAATAAACGACCAATTGGACAGCTGTCATTGGTGAAATGTCAGATAAACTAAACACACACATACCAGTCACACCTGAGACCATTTTGTTCTTACACCTTCCCAACATTGCTGACAAACAAAAAAGGGCCCTCCTCTTGATCATGCTCACAGGAGCAAAATGGCTTGTCCCTAGACTGTGGAGGTCACCAGAGGAGCCTACTCTCTTCGAGTGGCGTTCGGCAGTAAATGAGCTACTAATTTTGGAAAAGTTTCACTACATTAAGAATAATCAAACGGTCATGTATGACATGATGGTGGCCGTTTGGAACCACCCCCCTCCTTAGCTAATAGGAAGGAGGAACATAGTATAAACCTAAATTCTAATGGGCACCGGCTGGATCCATTCTTTCTGGAAAACCCTTCCACACCCTTTTATTCTTTCCCAATATTTTTTTTTTCTCCTTTCCCTTCCCCTCTCTCTCTCTCTCTCTCTCTCTCTCTCTCTTTCTTCCTCTTTATTTCAATACTCGGAGTGTACGGATTGTTTCAACTCGCATTTTTTTTTTCTTTATATGAAGGTATGTTTATTTAAATACTTTTAATCTTTGAAAAAATTGTTGAAAAGTCAAGCTTTCCTTCACAGAGACTAATGTTATTGCACCCTAAGAAAACCTGCTAAGCCCGTATTGCGGTGAGGGTTGGACCTTTAACGCAAAGCGGTGGGGTCCTTCTCATACCATCACACCGAATTGGACTTTAATTTGATATAAATGATATTTTCGCTGTATGATATTTGGGTGTAAATATCCCGAAACTGTATGTTTCTATTTGATACTCTGTTTATGTAATGTCTCAGTATTTTTCCTAATAAAGCTTGTTTGAAAAAAAAAAAAAAAAAAATGACCTGAAAAAGAGATTTGACAAGAGTGACACAAAGAGTCACACAATTAGAAGAAAACCATAACACAACAGATAAAGATATTCAACATATATCCCGTATAGTATATGAACAAGATGAGACAATTCATCACCTCCTGGAGAGGGTGGAGGACTTGGATAATAGGGGTAGGAGTAACAACCTTTGGATATGTGGAAAACCAGAGACTATTTAACCAGCGGCACTGGAAGGCTGCCTTCAGGGCCTATTCAGAACAGTTAAAGGAGTAAATAGTGTGCCAGAGGTGGCCATTGAAAGAGCTCACCGTGCCACACCTCCACCTAAAGTACCTCCAAGGGATGATATACTTAAACTTTTACATTTCAAAGATTAAGAAGAAATACTAAAACACTCCAGACAGAAGCAAGACTTCACGCATGCCGGAAACCGCATCCAAATTTTTACAGATTTGAGACCAGCAACTCTCCAGAAGAGAAGAGATCTAAATCACATCACCACTACCCTGCGGGAACAGAAAATACCCTACAGATGGGGCTTTCCGGTCAGCATCATAGCGACTAGAGGAGAAACCACAGCAATCTACAAAACCAAAGAGGATCTACCTCACTTTTATGAAGCATTACGGATCACTATTCCCCCACTGGGTCATCCAAGGCAAGGAATCGCTGAACCTCAACTGCATCTAGTTAGGCCACAGCTTACACCAGGGAAGACGAAAAGACAGTCCACTGCAGTAAACACTATTTCAGGACACTATTCAGGAAATGGCTACAGGTCATATAACATATATGTTTATATTTCAAGTGTTTGGGTTTGGGGGCAGGGATGACACATTACTTTGATTTTACTGTTCGTAATTTTGTTGATATACTGTTTAAACCGATTAATCTTATTAGACATTAAGCTAATTTTGTTAACCAGCTTATTCTGGCTTCTTACATACCTGTTACACTTCATACCTCTCGCCTGACTGTGTCTTGCTAACATATATTAGTCAAAACCACTTAGCCAATCATAGAGGAGGTTAGAAGCTAGAGCCACCTATACAACACTCATCACACAAAACGCTAATAATTCATACCCATTCATCTCCCCTTACATACTACTAACCCTATTGCTGAATAGAGAAGAGGTCAGTAGTGTTCACTCAGTTACATAAAGAAGCAGGGGGTATTTTGTACATTCAAGAGACACATTTTAAAAAGGCGGGAGAACCCAAATTTATAAATAACAAGTGCAGGGCCACAGTCCTATCCTCAGGTACCTCAAAGAAAGTTGGGGTGGGTATTTTTCTCAGGAATTCGATCCACTTTCACCCAACACACGTTTTGAAAGACCCCAACGGAGCATAATTAACAGTAATAGGACTCCTGTACAATTCATATTAATTATAATTGTTTAATATTCAAACAAGTGACCCAGCTATTGCTTGACCATACAAAAAGCACTCTGTTTTTGACAGGAGATTTTAATTTTCCTCTGGACCCTAAATGTGATACCTCAGCAGGAAAAAACAAGCACTTCATTAAAAATAATAAAGGCCATAAACACCCAATTACAACTCCATGACATATGGAGGTCAGCAAACCCAGATTTGCAAGACAATACATTCTATTCACATCCATATCACACATATACCAGGATTGACTATCTCATCACAGATCAACTAGGGCTTTCAATGGAGAGCTCCACAATAATCCTGATGACCTGGTCTGACCATGCCCCAGTGCAGTGTACAATTATATGGCCAAGCACACCCATACGCCCCTTTATGTGGAGACTAGACAAATTAGTTCTAGATAACCCCCTGATTAAAATCGGGAATCGATATGGCACTAGATCATTATTTTAGGGAAAATACATCTGACAGTGTAACTATGTCCAGAATTTGGGAAGCCTACAAATGCGTGGTGAGGGGGGATTTCATTAAATATAAAGCAAGGGAAACTAAAAACAACCGCCAATTCTTAAATTTCACTCTCTCCCAAATGATATATTGGGAGTCAGAACATAAAAAGCCCCCCTTCCAAAGATATACTAGATTCTCTGACTTATACAAGAAGTGACCTTAATAACCACTTTATCAAAGAATATCAACGCAAGGCCAGGATGCTACAACAAATATACTTTGACATTAATGACAAAGCTGGTTCCTCCTTGTCTAAAGCACTAAAACGAAAACGATTAAACACACATGTACATACTTTATCAGATGTAACAGGTCAAACATATAAAGATAGCAAGAACATAGCGGAGACATTCCGGCGATACTATGAGAAGTTATACAACCTCCACAATGACTGCAAATCAGACAAAATAGATAGATATGTAGCTGACGTACAATTACACACACTAAACACTGAAGACACTGAGGTACTAGATCTGCCAATTACACCTGAAGAAATTAGGGCAACTATCAATAGTATGCCAAATGGCAAAAGCCCAGGACCAGACGGGCTGGGCAAAAAATATTACAAAACTTATATACACCATATTTTGGTGCCCCTAACCTCCCCTATTTAATTTATTATTAAAAGAGAAAGGATTCACAGACCAAATTTTAGAGGCAAACATTACAGTTCTTCCCAAACAGGGAAAAAGCCCAGACAAACCTGAAAATTTCCCCATCATCTCCCTCTTAAACACTGACATCAAAATATATGCTAAAATTCTGGCCACCAGAATTAACAGGTTTTTACCTACGCTGATCCACCCGGATCAAGTAGACTTTGTACCGATAATACACTAAAGATACTACAATTAATATCACATACTAAACAACATCATATACCCCTAGTTCTTGTCTCGATGGACGCTGAAAAAGCCTTTGATAGAGTTCATTGGCAATTCTTAAAAGCAATATTACACAAGATGAAATTTAGTGAAACCTTCATAGACCAAATGTTTACATTGTATAGTAATCCCACAGACCAGGTTTAAGTAAACGGCCTCCTATCTGACAAATTCTCTATTCGAAATGGCACAAGGCAGGGCTGCCCCCTTTCACCAATCCTTTTTGCTATAATTATAGAAGCCCTAGCACAGAAAATACGGGAAGATACACAAATAACAGGGATATGTGTTAAGTCAAACTAATACAAACTAACATTGTATGCAAACGACATATTGCTTACATTAACCAACATCGACACATCTTTGACCAAAACCTCGACCATTTTTATGAAATACGGACAGCTCTCAAATGTCCACCTGAACTTAACTAAATCTGAATTATTGAATATCACATATAATTATGAAGACTTGCCCAAGTTACTCAAGGACTGCCCCCTAAGAATACAACAAATGAAAATGAAATATCTAGGAATATACCTCTCACCAGACCCACAATCCATATTTCAAGCTACCTATAAAACCCTGGAACACACACTAGTTGCTGGCCTATATGTTGGAAGAACAAATCGATCTCTTGGGTGGGAAGGATCAATGTAGTCAAAATGAACGTTATTCGAAGACTATTACACCTGCTCCAAACTACACCTATCCCACTACCAATAAACTACCTACACAAAATACAAGACACTCTGGAACAATACATTTCGGGTGGCACCAGACCTAGGGTTGCTAAGAAGACACTTTATCTTCCAAGGGACAAGGGAGGCCTTGGCGTTCCAAACATACATACTGTATATATAAACAAGCTATTAGCCTACACAGACTCATAGATTGGTGCTACAATGATCCCAATAAAGAATGGGTTCAATTGGACTGCGATATTTTAGATACAAGAAATGACACCCTAAAGGCCTGGATCCCGGTGAAAGACAGACCATTAGCAACCTAAATACCCATTATTTCTGGACTTCTATGAAACTTGGGACAAGATCTTACATACCTCAACAAACATATCCTTACAATACTACCCATTAATACCAACATACCAAAATCCCACAGTGCCATGGAATTATAAAGAGAAAGAGCTAGGCCAAAAAGCACCATTTAAGGAATGCACACTCACAGCACTAATTGCAGGGAACAAACTCAAGCCTCTTAGTGAGATAAAAGTAATTATACCTGATATAAGCATGAGCTGGCTTTCCCAGTCCCAACTCAATCACTACCTTGTGACACACAGACATAAACATAATATCACAAGACAAACAACTCCATTTTAAAGCTTATGTCTGAAAAACAACTCCAGGGCCCACACAATATCAATAATATACAAACTTTTACTGGAGGATCCTCAACTGCTGCTCCCTTCATACACCAAAGCATGGGAAAGGGAGCAACACATTGAAATAACTAACCGAGAGTGGCAGGCAGCTTTTCAGATCACAAAAAATATTTTGATCTCCACAAGAGTATAAGAGTCTAGCTACAAATTCCTATCCAGGTGGTACCTCACACCCAGTAGGTTACAACGCATCTACTAATTGGCCTCGGGTAAATGTTGGAGGGACTGTGGAGGAGATGGAACACCTACACACATATGGTGGGAATGCTCTAAACTAGACACATACTGGGTGGGAATACTTGACCACATAGAGCATACAATAGGGAAACCACTACAGAACAGTCCTAAAACACTATTGTACCTATCACTACCCAAACTTGAGCACAAACCAGATAGAGCCTTGATGCTAATTATGCTAAATAGTGCCAAAATGCTTATCCCAAAGCACTGGAAGTCACAAATGGTCCTAACAGTGGAGGAGTGGATACAGCAAGTAGACAACCTGATCCACTTAGAACGATATCACCATATCCAACAAGGAACAACAGATGTACATGAACACATGTTAGAACTGTGGACTGAGTGCTAACACCATATAGAGCAATGAAATTCAACTGTTAGCATCAAAACAGTGAGAAACTGGCATTCATACATTACTTGTAACACCTCACCTGAGGAATAACTGGATTAAAACCCAATGCTTCAATGGCACTGATAACACACAGGACACAATATGCTATAAGAATTACGCTTAGAGGGCAAGTGGGAGATTAGGTAACTCAGACAATAATTTGCAGTACACACCAGACTGAGAGGAACACACTACCTTAATAAACTATACTGAAACACATTGAGATCTATTTACATTCTCTTTGATTTGTATGTCTTTATATCTCATGTTTATAACCCTGTAAGGTCTGAAAGGTCCCAGTGGAAACTTCTAAATGAGACCACCCTGAAATGACTGTATATGGACATTTCACAACCATTAAACAGAATTGTATAAGGTAACAGTGGCCAGCAACTTCAATGTTTAATGATGATGCAGTCCTTGATTATTTTGTACAAAACGTTTGTTATCCTTTTTAGTCTCAAATAAATATTTTGAAATATATATATAAAAAAAAAACATTTTAAATTTCAAATAAAACCATAGGGATGTCTCACTATATGAAAGTCCAATATATATCATCTGTGAGTTGAAGATTTCCTCTTAATGATAATAGCTCATTAGTTAAAAGTTTTTTATATTATAAAAGTTCATACGTTACCCAGCTCAAATTAGGTCAAACATAGGGGCAATCCAATAATATAACAATCACACTCTCATGTAATTTTATGCATTAGCGTTAGCAACCATTTTCGCTTCTTCGGTTAAAGAACCACAGCAGTTTGTACATATACAGGGAGTGCAGAATTATTAGGCAAGTTGTATTTTTGAGGATTAATTTTATTATTGAACAACAACCATGTTCTCAATGAACCCAAAAAACTCATTAATATCAAAGCTGAATAGTTTTGGAAGTAGTTTTTAGTTTGTTTTTAGTTATAGCTATTTTAGGGGGATATCTGTGTGTGCAGGTGACTATTACTGTGCATAATTATTAGGCAACTGAACAAAAAACAAATATATACCCATTTCAATTATTTATTTTTACCAGTGAAACCAATATAACATCTCAACATTCACAAATATACATTTCTGACATTCAAAAACAAAACAAAAACAAATCAGTGAACAATATAGCCACCTTTCTTTGCAAGGACACTCAAAAGCCTGCCATCCATGGATTCTGTCAGTGTTTTGCTCTGTTCACCATCAACATTGCGTGCAGCAGCAACCACAGCCTCCCAGACACTGTTCAGAGAGGTGTACTGTTTTCCCTCCTTGTAAATCTCACATTTGATGATGGACCACAGGTTCTCAATGGGGTTCAGATCAGGTGAACAAGGAGGCCATGTCATTAGATTTTCTTCTTTTATACCCTTTCTTGCCAGCCACGCTGTGGAGTACTTGGACGCGTGTGATGGAGCATTGTCCTGCATGAAAATCCTGTTTTTCTTGAAGGATGCAGACTTCTTCCTGTACCACTGCTTGAAGAAGGTGTCTTCCAGAACTGGGAGTTGAGCTTGACTCCATCCTCAACCCGAAAAGGCCCCACAAGCTCATCTTTGATGATACCAGCCCAAACCAGTACTCCACCTCCACCTTGCTGACGTCTGAGTCGGACTGGAGCTCTCTGCCCTTTACCAATCCAGCCACGGGCCCATCCATCTGGCCCATCAAGACTCACTCTCATTTCATCAGTCCATAAAACCTTAGAAAAATCAGTCTTGAGATATTTCTTGGCCCAGTCTTGACATTTCAGCTTGTGTGTCTTGTTCAGTGGTGGTCATCTTTCAGCCTTTCTAACCTTGGCCATGTCTCTGAGTATTGCGCACCTTGTGCTTTTGGGCACTCCAGTGATGTTGCAACTCTGAAATATGGCCAAACTGGTGGCAAGTGGCATCTTGGCAGCTGCACGCTTGACTTTTCTCAGTTCATGGGCAGTTATTTTGCGCCTTGGTTTTTCCACACGCTTCTTGCGACCCTGTTGACTATTTTGAATGAAACGCTTGATTGTTTGATGATCACGCTTCAGAAGCTTTGCAATTTTAAGAGTGCTGCATCCCTCTGCAAGATATCTCACTATTTTTGACTTTTCTGAGCCTGTCAAGTCCTTCTTTTGACCCATTTTGCCAAAGGAAAGGAAGTTGCCTAATAATTATGCACACCTGATATAGGGTGTTGATGTCATTAGACCACACCCCTTCTCATTACAGAGATGCACATCACCTAATATGCTTAATTGGTAGTAGGCTTTCGAGCCTATACAGCTTGGAGTAAGACAAGATGCATAAAGAGGATGATGTGGTCAAAATACTAATTTGCCTAATAATTCTGCACTCCCTGTACAATACCACTGGTCTTTAGTCCCCTCTCCGCTGATGTGGTTAGCCTACCACTCGATAATCACACCGGACTGAGAATTCAGCCCTCTGTACACTGGGTTTAGCGCATTCACTTTCGTTGTAGGATTGCTGACGGGGACCGTCCACGTGACCCGAGACCAGGGTTCTAATTGGTGAAAAGTCTAAATAAATAAGTGTTCCTATCACCACTCTTTTCTCTGTATATCCGTTTGCTATTTTATGGTTATTTTTTCTAGTTGAAATAACCTTAAGAGTGTGTACTTAGTCACAGGAATCAATAGCGCAGCCTTGTATTCTATACCTAAAGCTCTTAACCCTTTCCTGCCGGTACTTATTTGTTACATTGGGACAAAGTTCCGATGTAAACAAATAAGTAAAACATTTAATCACGCGATCATACATGCAATCTCATGATTCAATGATGGGGTTGGCTCAGGTGGGAGTGCCTATGATGCAAGGCATGCCCCCCAGCCCACGATCCCAGTCAGGAAACCGTTATGGCTTCAGGACAGCAGGGAGGCTAGGACGTTTCATGCCGTCCTAATGGTGCTAAAGCCCAGCATGGTAACGACGGCATGGAATATCCTAATGGCAGGAAGGCATTAATGTAATCAACTATAATGTATAATATATGGTAAAAGAAACATTTATTAGAGGACTGTTCAAATATTGTTGAGATTCTTGGATTTTTTTTCCCCCCATAACTATTCCAAGAATAAATTATAAGATAAAGACAAAAAAAAGATCTCAGTACAGTCATTTCTAAAACTTATATTGGCACATTTGCTTTCTTGAGTCAAATACTATAGAGACTTCTCATTAGAGCATGTAAATACTCTTTTAATTATCTCATCACTGTTGACAGTTTGTGACCGTGCTTAGTGTAATTGCTCCATACTCCAACTAGTTCAAAACACACGCTGAATAAACAATTCAAATGATGAATATAGGCGCAGCCTTTTATGAATCTTAAGTCTTTCATTATTTTTCTTGCACAGGAGTGTTATGATGTTTTCAACTTAACTAGACACATTCACAAACACCATCTTAAGTTAGTTTCACATTTGTTACCATAGTAACAGCAATGAAATTGCTTCATATATTTTTTACCAATTTGAGATTATTTTCATTCTACATTATGTTGATCTTTCTGTGGTATTTTTATTTATATTTATAGTTTTTGATATTGTTATATCTCTTTGCTACTATATCATAGAATATAGAATGAATAAATTATTTTCAAAAATATCACAAGACAATATTTTGCTTTTTTTTAGTCACTAGCGCTGTTTAACTAAGCTGATATTACTAGTTAAAAGAACAGTAAACACACTTGTTTAGCATTACAATTTTCTAGGTCTGTGCGTCATATCTTATCATTTGTACTTTTTTTCTAGTAACTTTATCACTGTTATACACATTCACCCAGTTTAATTTCCGATACTATATATATATATATATAGGGTCAGATTAAGAGTGGAGTGCAAACGCTTGTGCACAAGCAATAAGGGTTTAATTGCGGGTGTTTGCGCTCGTCGGGCTTACCGCTGATATTACTAGTTGAAAGTAAACTCAATTGCTTTAGCACAATTACTATTTACACTAGAATGATTACCGCGTTCTCTGAGCTCTGGCTAAATGTTTTGCGAAACAAAAAAGTTGCACGAAATACATTAAAAATACATTACAAAGTACAGTTACACTCATAACATAACACTATCTAATAAAAATTATTTTAAAAAAATTGCACACAAAACATATGAGGTCATCTATCTATCTATTTAAAATGATCTATCTTTTAATCTATCTATCTACAGTATATTTATATATATGAATATATGAACAGATATAGATATAGAGATATATATTGTATATAACAAATTATAAATATCTCTAAAAAAAAAAATCCTAAGTGAAGAACATAGGGATTTCAAGTATTTATATTCAAAACGCATTAAAACATATTAAATAATTTACAAAAAAATGATATTGCATGTTTAAAGGTAAGGCAATTACTATATACATTCATATAGATACATAGGTATAGATATATATATTTTACATTAACATTATTATATATACATATATGTTCAAAAATAAAAAAAAAAAATTCTTTGTGAAGAACATTGGAATGTAAGATATGCGTAACGTGCTTCAGGATGCGTGCTTAGCTGTAATGCAGTGTGGGATTAGCATACATGAATAATTAGTTATCTTAAAGAGCATTATGTAAACATTAATTATAAAATATTGAACAAATATTAATAATTATTAATAAATATTATAGTAACTATAATATATATATATATATATTTATATATATATATATATATATATATATATAGCAGCAAGTGGTGAAGGATTCAAAAGGATGGGTTCCGTATTCAGCAAAAACTTCACACAGCAGGAATTTGTAATCCGTTTTAATGTATAAACAACCAAACGTTTCAGCCCTCACATGGCTTTTGTCAATGGTAAACATAAGCCAAGACGGACATATATATATATATATATATATATATATATATATATATATATATATATATATATATATATATATATATATATATACAGTGCCCTCCACTAATATTGGCACCCATTGTAACTATGAGCAAAAAAGACTGTGAAAATCTTTTTTAAAATGTTGATCTTTTGTTAAAAAAAAAAATACACAATGCTCTCATGGACCCGGGTTACAAGTCAAACAGTATGGTGCGATATGGTCTTTGCATGCGGAATGGCCATCAATTTAGTATTACAAGTCGCCCGGTATGCCTTTCCAGTGAGCAATATGGCCTTTACCACAACGATCCATTCTGCAATCAAAGACCTGTAGTAATGTGTTCTTTGAAACAAAAAAGTTTCACAAAACACATCAAAAATACCTTTAAAAGTACACCTACACCCATAAACTACACCCCTAAACCACCATACCCCCATATCGTAACCACTAAATAAACCTAATAAACCCTAAACTGTCATCCCCCCACATCGCAACTACTAAAAAAACCTAATAACCCATAAACCTCCATCCTTCCACATCACAACTACCTGCATTAACCCCTAAACCTAACACCACCTAACTTTATCAAAATTAAAATACACCTAAATTAAAGTTAAAAACATACTAACTACCATAACATAAATAAAAACTTAATTGTGAAAAAACATTACTGGTTTAAAAAAATAAATAAATAAAAAAACTACGTCACCAAAAAAATAACTGACATTACTAAAAATAATAAATCCTTACATTACCAACCCCACCCCCAAAAAAAACTACCATTACAAAAAAAACCCACTAAAATCTGCCGCTTCCAATATCGCCGCCACCTACATACAGTTATTAACCCCTAATCTGCTGCCCCTAACATCGCCGCCACCTACATTACAGTTATTAACCCCTAATCTGCTGCTCTGCTGCTCCCAATGTCGCCGCCACTATACTAAAGTTATTAACCCCTAAACCTCTGGCCTCCAACATCACTAACTCTAAATAAATATTTCTTTCATGTAATTGGCAAGAGTCCATGAGCTAGTGACGTATGGGATATACAATCCTACCAGGAGGGGCAAAGTTTCCCAAACCTCAAAATGCCTATAAATACACCCCTCACCACACCCACAATTCAGTTTTACAAACTTTGCCTCCTATGGAGGTGGTGAAGTAAGTTTGTGCTTAGATTATACGTTAATATGCGCTTCTCAGCATTTTGAAGCCCGATTCCTCTCAGAGTACAGCAAATGTCAGAGGGTTGTGGAGGGAGTATCACCTATTAAATGCAATGGTTTTCCTCACGGGAGATCTATTTTATAGGTTCTCTGTTATCGGTCATAGAGATTCATCTCCTACCTCCCTTATTCAGATCGACGATATACTCTCATATTCCATTACCTCTACTGATAACCGTTTCAGTACTGGTTTGGCTATCTGCTATATGTGGATGGGTGTATTTTGGTAAGTATGTTTTCATTACTTAAGACACTCTCAGCTATGGTTTGGCACATTATGTATTTATATAAAGTTCTAAATATACTGTATGTATTGTACTTATATTTGCCATGAGTCAGGTTTATGTTTATTTCCTTTTGCAGACTGTCAGTTTCATATTTGGGAAAAGCATATTTAGGAAAATATTTTTTCTTACCTGCGGTATAGTCTTTTTTCTATTGACTATTTTCTCTTTAAATTTCGCAGGCAAAATTAAAGGGACACTGTACCCAAAAATTTTCTTTCGTGATTCAGATTGAGCATGACATTTTAAGCAACTTTCTAATTTACTCCTATTATCAAATTTTCTTCATTCTCTTGGTATCTTTATTTGAAATGCAAGAATGTAAGTTTAGATGCCGGCCCATTTTTGGTGAACAACCTGGGTTGTCCTTGCTGATTGGTGGATAAATTCATCCACCAATAAAAAACTGCTGTCCAGAGTACTGAAACCAAAAAAAAGCTTAGAAGCCTTCTTTTTCAAATAATGATAGCAAGAGAACAAAGAAAAATTGATAATAGGAGTAAATTAGAAAGTTGCTTAAAATTGCATGCTCAAGCTGAATCACAAAAGAAAATTTTTGGGTACAGTGTCCCTTTAAGCTTTCTTGGCGCAATAATTTTTTTGTCGTGAAGTTACATCTGATGACACAAATTTATAATTTCCAGCGTCTTAGTTGACAACGAGTTCCTTGCACAAGGTTGCGTCGTCAATGACGCGAGTGTGTCATTTCCGGATGTTGTTAGCGCCAAAAAATTTTCAGTTACGTTGTGTGTCATACTTGGCACCAAATAATTTAATTATTTAAAACCCCATTCCTATGTGCCTCTTGCCTTTTTCTATGTTAGAGGGTTATGCTGTTTTCATTTTTTTCCCATTCGTGAAACTGCGATATAAGGAAATTGATAATTTTGCTTTATATGTTGTTTTCTCTCTTACATTTGCAAAATGTCTCAATCTGATCCTGCCTCAGAAACCACTGTTGGAACCCTGCTGCATGATGACAGTTCTACCAAAGCTAAGTGCATTTGTTGTAAATTTGTGGAGATTATGGCCTCTATTTATCAAGGTCTGTCGGACCTGACAGTGCGGATCAGGTCCGACAGACCTCGCTGAATACGGAGAGCGATACGCTCTCTGTATTCAGCATTGCACCAGCAGCTCACAAGAGTTGCTGGTGCAACGCCGCCCTCTGCAGACTCGCGGCCGCCAGCAGGGAGGTGTCAATCAACCCGATCGTACTCGATTGGGTTGATTCCCGGCGATGTCTGTCCGCCTGCTCAGAGTAGGCGGACAGGTTATGGAGCAGCGGTCTTTGTGACCACTGCTTTATAACTGCTGTTTCTGGCGAGCCTGCAGGCTCGCCAGAAACACAGGCCATCAAGCTCCATTCGGAGCTTGATAAATATGCCCCATTATCTCCAGCTGTGGTATGTTATAGTTGTCATGATAAGCTTTTACATGCAGAGAATGTGTCCATCAGTAATAGTACTATGCCTGTTACTCCTTCAACATCTAATGTACAAGATATACCTGTAAATATAAAAGATTTTATTGCTGATGCGACACAGAAGACTTTGGCCCCTATTTAAGAAAATTTGGCGGACCTGATCCGACAGTACGGATCAGGTCCGCCAGACCTCACTGAATACAGCGAGCAATATGCTCGCCGTATTCAGCATTGCACCAGCAGCTCACAAGAGCTGCTGGTGCAACGCCACCCCATGCAGACTCGTGGCCAATGGGCCACCAGCAGGGGGGTGTCAATCAACCCGATCCTACTCGATTGGGTTGATTTCCGTCGATGTCTGTCCGCCTGCTCAGAGCAGAGTTATGGAGCAGCGGTCTTTCGCCAGAAACACGGGGCATCATGCTCCATACGGAGCTTGATACATAAGCCCCCTTGTCTGCCATCCCACCTTCTAATAAACGTAAAAGATCTTTTAAAACTTCTCATAAAGTTGATGAAATGTCTAATGACCGACAACATACTGAATTATCCTCATCTGACAAGGATCTATCTGATTCAGAAGATCCTTCCTAAGATATTGACACTGACAAATCTACTTATTTATTTGATTACATTGGATATTGAGGAAACTAGTCCTTTTGATATTAAAACTGGTAAATGTTTAAATTCTGTTTATAAACCTCCTGTGGTTACTCCAGAGGTTTTTCCAGTTCCTGATGCTTTTTCTGATATGATTACTAAGGAATAGAATAGGCCTGGTACTTCTTTTTTTTTAAATACATTTTTATTGAGGTTTTGTATAGTACATCAAAAAGAAGTATACAGTATTTGTTGTCTAGTCAATACATGGGTATACAATAGTTTTACAAGAGGACGTTAATGAAGCTCACAGGTAAATGCTCTCCTTGTACACAACAGTATAGTGCTAGAGTCATAAATAGGTATGTAACTGGGTAAATGCAACTTTCTGGTCGCACAATACCCTACCACATAAGAACAACCAAGTTAATGTCTACCTGTATATGAAGATTATTAAATTAGACCCTCTTTATAAGATAAGATATCTGAAACATAAACAACATTAGAAAAGGAAACTAGACAATCCTTAATGAAACCTCCTTTTTCTCTTAAAGGCAGAAATGTGAAGTAACTAGTGTACCGGCCACTCTAGGACCAGTGTTATCTCTAATGTTATGACAAAAAGTAGTTACTTAGAGCAGTGATTTTTAACCTTTTTTTTGCCGTGGCACACTTTTTTACATTAAAAAATCTTAAAAATTTTAAAAAAAATCACACATTGTAGTCTAATACAGCATATATATATATATATATACACATACACAAAAACACACACATACTGTATGTATTGTGCTGTTATGCCATCCCTCCTACAAACTACCCCTGCACTGGGAGTAAAAAACAAGCAAAGTATAAAAAAATATGTCACACTGTTGTCAGTCTGCCGTGGCACACCTGAGGATCTCTCACAGCACACTAGTGTGCCACGGCACACTGGTTGAAAAACACTGACTTAGAGCAACTATATGGACATACAGGTGTATGAGAAGCTGAATTTTGCATGAAATAGTGAAGGAAAGGGTACAATGGACAAAAGCCGCTTATATAATAAGGGTGTAGGGGAATGAGGGCATGTCCTAGTTCCCACTTATGTGTTTTCCGGTGAGTGAAACTACCATAACTGGTTGAGGTTATATAGAACTCTTGGACCTTATCATAACTGAGGAAGTTATGCCACTAAATACAAATATCAATGTTTATGTCCCATAGGAGTTAGGTTAGTGAGTCAGTGTGTGGCGTTTATATTGACATAAAAATAGATGAGCTGAACAAAGTAAGACCTAGAGTCTCTTCCAAGCTGTGTACATGTCGCAATTTCTTGGACCTCAATAGATGTATATATGCAGATATATAGATTCGCCAGGGCATATAGATTTAGATGGTGGCATAATCATAAATTTTGTAAATAATAATACGTAGTTAAGGTATTCGGAGGTTAATTAGGTGCATATATGTTAAGGTTGTTGGACCATTATAGTAACCGATGTAAAGTGGACACTTAAAGTGGTAAACAATGAAGCTAGGAGACAAATTGGTATATAAACTAAAAACAAAACATTTACACAAAACAAATAATCCTAGATGGTAATTTAATTGCTAAATGACAACTCCAAAGCCCAGATGAAGGTGAATCTGACAATTTGGGTTAAGTAAAGCTAATTGGGTTTAGGGTTTATAGATGCTTTGGATGAGGAGGCAAGTAAATCAATGAGTTGAGGAATCCCCTTGATTGCAAAATGTGGAAGTATTAGTGTTAAGAACTTACTATGCTTAGGGTGTAATGTATAAGCTTCAGAAGGCTATGGGCTTACATGACCAAAAACCAACTGCAGCTATCTAAGGTTTTGTTTTGTTTTTCCCCGCCTCTGGCTCCACTAAGGGCATTACCATATATGTGGTCAGATATGGTATGGACATTGTATATTATGTCTAAAGCTACAGACAATTAACTTGATACAGGTGAGAAAGACATCCTGCACTACTAAGATAGCTAGCGATGTCAGTACATATGTTTGTATGAGAGAAAATGGGCAAACAAGTGTATATAGGGATTGCAGTATAGGGTATAAAGCCTCCTTAATATGGATCAAATTAAATTAAGTAAGATTCTTTTAGTAGAAGCAATAAATATATTATGTATGTCTAGGATACGCAAACCTGGGTATGTTCCTTAATGGGTTTCTATAAATAACTCTCCGGGTGGTCGTGGGGACTGTGGAGCATACGTAAAAAGGTGAGTAACAATATAAGAAAAAGGATATGTATAACCACTAACACATTATTAAGAAGAACAAGCAAAGAGTCCATGGATCTATTTCAATATGAGGTGAAAGTAGGATAATGTTAATGTCAGCATAACAGGTCCTCAACTGGGGAGTGAACAAGTACCTCATAATACACAATAATGGCAGGACAGTCAACCAACCCCTCTCTTTAGTAGTGGGGCGAAGGCAGAAACACGGCAGGATAGGGAGCCAAACACAGTGCAGGAAGGCCATATATCAGATAGGATCCCTCAGCTGTAGAACAAAGGGAGTGGTAAGGGGGAAAGTAAACTGTGTTTCATGAGTGTCAAAGCTTCCGTACTTCTTGTATGACACTGAACGTTTCTTGTTCCCTTTGTGGGTCGTGCATCCGTTTCATGTTCCTCCATTCCCCAACCTGAATCTCAACTTGCGCCGGTGGCCGGACGCTCCATCACGGGTCTTGGCTGAGAGGAACTACACATGTAGGTCCGTAGACCAAAAGGAGGTGCGACATCTAAGCTGATTTCAGGGGAGTATTGGTTCCCTAACTAAGCAAATGAGTCCCTGCTACATCGATAGCCCCTCCGTCTCTAGTGTGAGCTCTGCCGTGAGAAGGGTGGAGTATGCGCTGGTGTTTGAGGTGTCATGTGGCAAGTCATTCTTCTTGTTATCCGCCATCTTGAACGCACCATCAGTGTTCTTCTCTTTCACAGCTTTTATAACGTTAGAAAGATCTTCATAACCACAGCAAATCCTAAGGTCTAAATCCTCTAAAAGTGCTCGTATCTGGATAGAAAGGTCCTCCTCCATGTGTGGGTAGTTAGGATAATATCCGTGTAGCTTCACCCTTTATTAAATGTAATAACTAGGTACCGCTATGCCCGGTTAGCCCTCAAACTGGGAGAGGGGTGGGGGTATATGGTTCTGTGAAGTGGGCTGCAGCAGTCTGTCTTAGGCTTGATAGAGTCACTATGAAAATAGTATCTCTGTAATCAGGATTAACTCCTCATGAGATAGACAAAATTATTATGCCCAAAGATACGAATATAGTTCGAAAAGATGTTGGTTCTTCAAGTCAAAATCAGAGCTATGTAGTTATACTTCTTATCATGGCTGCAGCTTGGTCACGCCCCCCGGCCTTCTACTTCTTTTATTCCTTCTTCAAGGTTTAAAAATGGTATCCTTTGCCAGCAGTTAGATTGGAGTTTTGGGGAAAGAACCCCAAAGTTGATGGGGCCATTTCTACTCTTGCTAAACGTACTACTATTCCTATGGAAGATAGTACTTCTATTAAAGAACCTTTAGATAGGAAACGTGAATCTTATCTAAGGAAAGCTTATTTATATTCCGGTCATCTCCTCAGGCCTGTTTTTTATGGCTGATGTTGCAGCTGCATCAACTTTTTTGTTGGAAAGTTTAGGGCAACAGGAAATGGATCCTGATTTGTCTAGCATTGTTCGCTTGCTTCAACATGCTAATCATTTTATTTGTGATGCCATTTTTTATATCATCAAAATTGATGTTAAATCTATGTCTTTAGCTATTTTAGCTAGAAGAGCTTTGTTGCTTAAATATTAGAATGCTGACATGGTATCTAAGTCTAGATTACTATATCTTTCTTTCCAAGGTAATAAGTTATTTGGTTCTCAGTTGGATTCAATAATTTCAAATGTCACTGGGGGGAGTTTTTTTGCCTCAGGATAAAAGACCTAAGGGTAAATCTAAAGCTTCTAACTGCTTTCGTTCCTGTCAACAAAATAAGGAACAGAATCCTAATCCTTCCCCCAAAGAATCTGGTTCCAATCGGAAACCTTCTTCAAGTTGGAGTAAATCCAAACCATTTAAGAAACCAAAGCTAGCCCCAAGTCTGCATGAAGGTGCGGCCCTCATTTCAGCTCAGCTGGTAGGGGGCAGATTAAGATTCTTCCAAAATATTTGTGCAGAATCTGTCCAAAATCATTGGATTCAGAGTATTGTCTCTCAAGGGTACCGAATAGGATTCAGAGTAAGACCTCCTGTGAAAAGGCTTTTTCTCTCACGCATCCCAGTAAATCCAGTAAAGGCTCAAGGTTTTCTGAAGTGTGTTTCAGACCTGGAGCTTTCAGGGGTAATCATACCAGTTCCGTTTCAGAAAGAGGGTCTGGGGTTTTATTCAAATCTATTCTATATTTATATTCTATAAATCTGTCCCAAAGAAAGAAAATTCTTTCAGGCCAGTTCTGGATCTGAAAATTTTGAATCGTTATGTAAGAGTGCCAATTTTCAAAATGGTGACTGTAAGGACTAGTCTGCCTTTTGTTCAGCAAGGGCATTATATGTCCACAATAGACTTACAGGATACTTATCTTCATATTTTGATTCATCCAGACCATTATCAGTTTCTGAGATTCTCTTTTCTAGACAAGCATTACCAATTTGTCGCTCTTCCGTTTGGCCTAGCGACAGCTCCACGAACCTTTTCGAAGGTTCTCGGTGCCCTACTGTCTGTAATCAGAGAATGGGGTATTGCGGTATTTCTTTATTTGGATGATATCTTGGTACTAGCTCAGTCTTTACATTCTGCAGAATCTCACACAAATCAACTAGTGTTGTTTCTTCAAAGACATGGTTGGAGGATCAACTTACCAAAAAGTTATTTGATTACTCAGACAAGGGTCACCTTTTTAGGTTTCCAGATAGATTCAGTGTCCATGACTCTGTCTCTAACAGACAAGAGACAATTAAAATTGGTTTCAGCTTGTCGGAACCTTCAGTCTCAGTCATTCCCTTCAGTGGCTATGTGCATGGAAGTTTTAGATCTCATGACTACAGCATCAAACACTACCCCCTTTGCTCGTTTTCATATGAGACCTCTCCAGCTTTGTATGCTGAAACAGTGGTGCAGGGATTATACAAAGATATCACAATTAATATCCTTAAATCCCAATGTTCGACTCTCTCTGACTTGGTGGTTAGATCACCATCATATAGTTCAAGCGGTCTCTTTTGTTCATCCAACCTGGACTGTGATCACAAGAGATGCAAGTCTTTCAGGTTGGGGAGCTGTCTGGGGATCTCTGAGGCAAGGTTACCAATCAATATTTTAGAACTCTGTGCTATCTTCAGGGCTTTTCAGGTGTGGCCTCTGTTGAAGAGAGAACAGTTAATTTGTTTTCAGACAGACAATATCACAATTGTGGCATATGTCAATCATCAGGGTGGGACCCGCAGTCCCCAAGCCATGAAATAAGTATCTTGGATACTTGCTTGGGCGGAATCCAGCTCCTGTCTAATTTCTGCGGTTCATATCCTAGGTATAGACAATTGGGAAGCGGATTATTTCAGCCGTCAGACTTTACATCCGGGGGAGTGGTTGCTCCATCTAGATGTGTTTTCTCAGATTTTTCAGATGTAGGGTCTTCCAGAAATAGATGATGACTTCCCATATAAACAAGAAACTTCCCAGGTACCTGTCCAGGTCCAGGGATCCTCAGGCAGAAGCAGTGGATGCAATTATCAGTTCCTTGGTGTTACCAACCTGCTTATATCTTCCCGCCACTAGTTCTTTCAAAAGTGATTTCCAAAATCATCATGGATCAATTGTTTGTGTTGCTGGTAGCTCCAGCATTGCCTCACAGATTTTGGTATGCGGATCTTGTTCGGATGTCCAGATGCCAACCTTGGCCACATCCATTAAGGCTAGACCTTCTGTCGCAAGGTCCGTTTTACTTGGTGGTTAGATCACTATTGTATAGTTCAATGGGTCTCTTTTGTTAGTCCAACCTGGACTGTGATCACAACATATGCAAGTCTTTCAGGTTGGGTTGCTGTCTGGTGATCTCTGACAGCACAAGGGGTTTGGAAACCTCGAGAGTTGAGGTTACCAATCAATATTTTAGAACTTCATGCTATCTTCAGGGCTCTTCGGGTGTGGCCTCTGTTGAAGAGAGAACCATTCATTTGTTTTCAGACAGACAATATCACAACTGTGGCACATGCCAATCATCAGGGTGGGACTCGCAGTCCCCAAGCCATGAAAGAAGTATCTTGTATACTTGCTTGGGCGTAATCCAGCTCCTGTCTAATTTCTGAAGTTCATATTCCAGGTATAGACAATTGGGAAGTGAATTATTTCAGTCATCAGACTTTACATCCGGGGGAGTAGTCGCTCCATCCAGATGTGTTTTCTCAGATTGTTCAGATGTGGGGTCTTCCAGAAATAGATCTGATGGCTTCCAATCTAAACAAGAAACTTTCCAGGTACCTGTCCAGGTCCAGGGATCCTCAGGAGGAAGCAGTGGATACATTAGCAGTTCCTTGGTGTTACCAATTGCTTATATCTTCCCGCCACTAGTTCTTCTTCCAAAAGTGATTGCCAAAATCATAATGGAACAATCGTTTGTGTTGCTGGTAGCTCCAGTATGGTCTCACAGGTTTTGGTATGTGGTCCATCCTTGGCAACTTCCATTAAGGCTAGACCTTCTGTTGCAATGTCCGTTTTTCCATCAGGATCTCAAATCATTAAATTTGAAGGTATGGAAATTGAACGCCTAGTGCTTAATCATAGAGGTTTCTCTGACTCAGTGATTAATACTATGTTACAGGCTTGTAAATTTGTTTTTAGGAAGATTTATTATCGAGTTTGGAAGACATATTCCATGGTGTTCTTCTCATAAATTCTCCTGGCATTCTTTTAGAATTCCTAGAATTTTACTGTTTCTTCAGGATAGTTTGGATAAAGGTTTGTCTGCAAGTTCTTTAAAGGGACAAATCTCTGCTCTTTCTGTTTTATTTCACAGAAATATTGCTAAGCTTACTGATATTCATTGTTTTTGTATAGGCTTTTGGTCTGTATCAAACCTGTAATTAAATCAATCTCTAATTTGGTTTTGAAGGTCTTACAGGCTCCTTCTTTTCAGCCTATGCATTCTTTGGATATTAAACTACTTTCTTGAAAACTGTTGTTCCTTTTGGCCATCTCTTCTGCTAGAAGAGTTTTTGAATTATCTGCTCTTTCTTGTGAATCTCATTTAAATTCTTACCTAAGGTTGTGAATTCTAACAACATTAATCGAGAAATTGTCCCTTCTTTGTGTCCTAATCCTAAGAATTCGTTGGAGAAATCCTTGCATTCTTTGGATGTGGTAAGAGCTTTGAAATATTATGTTGAAGCTACTAAAAGCTACTACTTTTAAGAATGAAGCTTCAGTTGATCAGATTTGCAAAGCAGCAACTTGGTCTTCTTTGCATACATTTACTAAATTCTACCATTTTGATGTATTTGCTTCTTCGGAAGCAGTTTTTGGTAGAAAAGTTCTTCAGGCAGCTGTTTCAGTTTGATTCCTCTGCTTATGTTTAATTTTTTTTTTCTTTTATGAGAAAAACTTATTTTTTTGGTTGTGGATTTAATTTTCTCAGCGGAAAATGGCTATTATTATTTTATCCCTCCCTCTCTAGTGACTCTTGTGTGGAGTTCCACATCTTGGGTATTTCTATCCCATACGTCACTAGCTCATGGACTCTTGCCAATTACATGAAAGAAAACATAATTTATGTAAGAACTTACCTGATAAATTAATTTCTTTCATATTTGCAAGAGTTCATGAGACCCACCCTTTTTATGGTGGTTATGATTTTTTTGTATAAAGCACAATTATATCCAAATTCCTTTGTTGATACTTTTTACTCCTTTCTTTTTCACCACACTACTTGGATATTCGTTAAAACTGAATTGTGGGTGTGGTGAGGGGTGTATTTATAGGCATTTTGAGGTTTTGGAAACTTTGCCCCTCCTGGTAGGATTGTATATCCCATACGTCACTAACTCATGGACTCTTGCCAATATGAAAGAAATGAATTAATCAGGTAAATTCTTGCATAAATTATGTTATTAACCCCTAAACCTAACCCTAAGCATAACCCTAACGTAACCCTAAGCCTAAGTCTAACCCGAACCCTAACACTTCCTATCTTAAAAATAATTAAAATAAATCTAAATAAACCATACAATTATTACCTAAGTAATTCCTATTTAAAACTAAATACATACTTGTAAAATAAAACCTAAGCTAGCTTCAATATAACTAATAGTTATATTGTAGCTAGCTGAGATTTTATTTTAATTTCACAGCTAAGTTTGTATTTATTTGAACTAGGTAGACTAGTTAGTAAATAGTTATTAACTATTTAATAAGTACCTAGTTAAAATAAATACAAACGCCTAGATTTAGAGTTCTGCGTTAGCCGTCAAAAGCAGCCCGCTGGTATTTAGCTGCTTTTGGCCGCCCGCTGGTATTTAGAGTCAGGCAGGAAAGGGTCTAACGCTCACTTTCATACCGCAGAACCCCTTATGCCAATTGTGTATCCTATCTTTTCAATGGGATCTGGGTATATAGAGTCTTGGCTGAAGTGAGGGTTAGAGCCTCTACCGACAAGACTCCAGCCGCAAAAAAAAGTCAGTAGTTAAAGAGCTTTATACGGTTTATAAAGCTCTTAACTACTGTGCTCTAAAGTACACTAACACCCATAAACTACCTATGTACCCCTAAACCGAGGTTCTCCCACATCGCCGCCACTATAATAAATATTTTTAACCCCTAATCTCCAGACCGCACACCGCCACCACCTACATTATCCCTATGAACCCCTAATCTGCTGCCCCTAACATCGCCGACACCTACATAATATTTATTAACCCCTAATCTGCCCCCCCCAACGTTGCCGCTACCTAACTACACTTACTAATCCCTAATCTGCCGACCGGACCTCGCCGCCACTATAATAAATGTATTAACCCCTAAACCGCCACACTCCCGCCTCGCAAACCCTATAATAAATAGTATTAACCCCTAATCTGCCCCCCCACGTCGCCGCCACCTAACTTCAAGTATTAACCCTTAATCTGCCGACCGGACCTCGCCGCTACTCTAATAAATGTATTAACCCCTAAAGCTAAGTCTAACACTAACCCTAACACCCCCTAAGTTAAATATAATTTTAATCTAACAAAATAAATTAAATCTTATTAACTAAAGTATTGCTATTTAAAACTAAATACTTACCTGTAAAATAAACCCTAATATAGCTACAATATAACGAATAATTATATTGTAGCTATTTTAGGATTTATATTTATTTTCCAGGCAACTTTGTATTTATTTTAACTAGGTACAATAGCTATTAAATAGTTATTAACTATTTAATAGCTACCTAGTTAAAATAATTACAAAATTACCTATAAAATAAATCCTAACCTAAGTTACAATTAAACCTAACACTACAAATTAATAAATTAATTAAATAAATTACCTACAATTACATACAATTAAATAAACTAAACTAAATTACAAAAAACAAACAAACATTAAATTACAAAAAACAGATTACAAGAATATTAGACTAATTACACCTACTCTAAGCCCCCTAATAAAATAAAAAGCCCCCCAAAATAATAAAGGTCCCTACCCTATTCTAAATTAAAAAGTAACCAGCTCTTTTACCGGCCCTTAAAAGAGCTTTTTGCGGGGCATGCCCCTAAGTAATCAGCTCTTTTGTCTGTAAAAAAAAATACAACCACCCCCAACATTAAAACCCACCACCCACATACCCCTACTCTAACCCAAACCCCCCTTAAATAAACCTAACACTACCCCCCTAAAGATCTCCCTACCTTGAGTCGTGTTCACCCAGCCGGGCACCGATATACCAAAAGAGGACATCCGGAGCGGCAGAAGTCTTCATCCTATCCGGGCAGAAGAGGACATCCGGACCGGCAGACATCTTCATCCAAGCGGCATCTTCTATCTTCATCCATCCGGAGCAGAGCGGAGCCATCTTCTTCCAGCCGACATGGATCCATCCTCTTCAACTGACGCCTACTCGCCGAATGAAGGTTCCTTTAAATGACGTCATCCAAGATGGCATCCCTCGAATTCCGATTGGCTGATAGGATTCTATCAGCCAATCAGAATTAAGGTAGGAAAAATCTGATTGGCTGATCAGACAATCGGATTGAACTTGAATCTGATTGGCTGATTTAATCAGCCAATCAGATTTTTCCTACCTTAATTCCGATTGGCTGATAGAATCCTATCAGCCAATCGGAATTCGAGGGACGCCATCTTGGATGACGTCATTTAAAGGAACCTTCATTCGGCGAGTAATCGTCGGTTGAAGAGGATGGATCCGCATCGGCTGGAAGTAGATGGCTCCGCTTCGGATGGATGAAGATAGAAGATGCCGCTTGGATGAAGATGTCTGCCGGTCCGGATGTCATCTTTTGGTCCATCGGTGCCCGGCTGGGTGAACACGACTCAAGGTAGGGAGATCTTCAGGGGGGTAGTGTTAGGTTTATTTAAAGGGGGTTTGGGTTAGAGTAGGGGTATGTGGGTGGTGGGTTTTAATGTTGGGGGGTGTTGTATTTTTTTTTACAGGCAAAAGAGCTGATTACTTAGGGGCATGCCCGCAAAAGCCCTTTTACGAGCTGGTAAAAGAGCTGGTTACTTTTTAATTTAGAATAGGGTAGGGACCTTTATTATTTTGGGGGCTTTTTTTATTTTATTAGGGGGCTTAGAGTAGGTGTAATTAGCCTAATATTCTTGTAATCTTTTTTTATTTTTTGTAATTTAGTGTTTGTATGTATTTTGTAATTTAGTTTAGTTTATGTAATTGTATGTAATTGTAGGTAATTTATTTAATTAATTTATTGATAGTGTAGTGTTAGGTTTAATTGTAACTTAGGTTAGGATTTATTTTACAGGTAATTTTGTAATTATTTTAACTAGGTAGCTACTAAATAGTTAATAACTATTTAATAGCTATTGTACCTAGTTAAAATAAATACAAAGTTGCCTGTAAAAAAAATATAAATCCTAAAATAGCTACAATATAATTATTCGTTATATTGTAGCTATATTAGGGTTTATTTTACAGGTAAGTATTTAGTTTTAAATAGGAAGACTTTAGTTAATAAGATTTAATTTATTTCGTTAGATTAAAATTATATTTAACTTAGGGGGGTATTAGGGTTAGACTTAGCTTTAGGGGTTAATACATTTTTTTATTTTTTTTTGTTAGTAAAACTTACTTTTTTTTTTTTATTTTTTTTTTTAGGTTTAATTTTTTTATTGAGGTATATTCAGACATAACAAAGTACCATTCACAGTTGGTAAAAAACAGCACTCACTTATATAAGTATACAGTAACCTCAGAATTTCAATTTGGAGATAGTCCCCTTGGAGTATAGCATAAAGTAACAAACAATGATTTCCCTCTATGAAAAATTGAGGCCTCTCTTGGACCCCCTGAAAAAGAATGTCAGACATTATAGGGAATTTAAGGGGAAACAAACATAAAAAAAAAATAACAGAGTGGGCCACTTTTGGACCCCAAATGCAAACAAGTGAAACAACCCTTTAAATATTTACAATAATTATATGAAGTTAAAACAATCAGACACAGAGTATGTATATCATGCTAGATGGGAAAGGAGACAAATTATACATTAATATGGAAGCTAGAAGAAGTTTGACGTGGGATCGCCAATATACATATAGGAATGAGACACTTCCCGGAGCTAGTTAATAGGAATAAGAATAAAAATAAAAATAAAAATAGTGGGGTGGTGGGCTTGAAATATCAGGGGTAATGATTGGAGCACCCAGTGGGAGCCAGTGCGCTGAATAATTTCTCTAGGAACATAGGACTGAATAAGTAGCTTAAACTAAAACTTGTCCCTTAAAAATGAGAGATAAAGATACACATTGTTAAGTTCAAATATACATGGGGCTGTAAGTTAGGCAATGGCGTGAAAGTCAAATTAGCAGGTTGTGTTGCACTATCAACTAACGTATATTTACTAATAGAGCATGCCTTGTGCTCATAGCAAGCTTGATTTTCGAAGACAAATGGCAGGCGCCTCATGGCCCGCCCAATGAGTACCTATAAATGGGGTAAGAGTGTGCCTGCATAGTAGCGAATAATGTAATACACTATGACACAAGCGGGAATAGGCAAAGATTGGGAAGGAATATACCAGAGCTCACAAAGCAAAGATATATACACATCTATACGCCCACACACATATCCACATACATATGTATACAAATACACTCCCATCCATGCACACATAGACAAACATACCCATACATAAGTTATTCTGGTGTTGGTATAAATAGGTCTCCCAAATTTAGAAATTCACCCTGCCACCCCACCGGCAAGCCAAGATGTAGGAGGGTAAAAGTGATACTAGCTTCAATTACATGCTCCAAGAGCCCTAGCCACAGGCGGCAGAATAGGAGCACCAGCAGGGGGGGAATAATGGTAATCACATAACATTGCGAGGCATAATAACAGGGTATATCCTAGTGCAAATAAGCACATGCCCCTGAAAATAGATAGTTAGCGCGCATAATAAACAGAAGTACACAGCATAGGAACCGTTCACATAAAATAGGCAACAAATTAAGGATCACCCCTTCCGCATAGAGCTAACCCGCCCAAAGTTTGTGTAAATCATGTCCCATAGTGCTGGATTCCAGCTTAGACCCAAAACAGGCCAAATATAGCGGCTAGGCACATTTCGGTAGTGTACAAGTATATATAGATAGGCATCAGTAGTTCAGGTCTCCACTCATAACCACACTATAGTCAAAGATGTAGAGTTCACATTGAGCACAACACCATGTCATTCAAAGGGGAGTTGTATGAATACTTCCCGTTCTATCCTGCACAATTGAGGTGGGAAAAAAACAAAACAAAAGAAAAAACACAGTGTTCTGTATGCTGCGTCCGTTCATACCTAATTCCTCAATTGCAGAGGGCCGATGCAGGGCTATTAGAATTGGTATGGAGGTGCACGGACAGATAGACACTAACCCACACTGATTCTCAATGTTGTGCCCCCAGGGTCAAAAAGCTGGAACAAACCGCCATCCTGCTTGTTTAAGTCTGGGGCTCCGGTACTCAGGTTCCCTCTATTCGTATTGAGCCCATAGTGAGCCAGAAGGGGCCCAATACCGAGGCGCCAAAAGAGCTTGGGAATTATCTGCTGAGATGTCGGGGTAGGAATCTCCGCAGTCCGTGACCCTATCTCGGTAATGGGGTGCAGTGATCTCCCAAGGTACCAGGTGTTTACCCACTCTGGTGTCCGCAGCGATAACACTGTCGATGACTTCTCTTGTCTGGCAGTCGCCGGGTATTGGCTTGTAGCCAGCGATCTGTACCTCTCGCTCGAGGTCTGTGTGCGACCCACAGGCTGTTTTGGCCGCAAAGGTATAGTGAACAAGTTAGTGGGGGCATTATCTTCATGGTGAAGGGCTGCTGTAGTTGCCGTCTTTGACAAAGTGCTCAATGCTGGTGCAACTGTCGGTCCTCTCTCTGACTCGGCCTCTCTTGGTAGACCTGGTTTGTGTAGAGGCTCCGGGGAAATCGGCAGCTCCAGCATGCGGCACAGTTCCAGCTCTAATTCTTCAAAGTGAGACTTGAGTAGAGATTGCAGCTCATATTCCCACCGGTCCACAGCACTCATTATGGCTTCCATGCTTCGTCTCCACCAACTATCAGTCCTTAGCTTTCCGGATTGCTTAACTTTAATGTCTGTACATGAAAAGGCAGTCTGCAGCAGTGTTGGTAGCACAAAGTGTGCTTGTATTATCCTACCAGAGGATATCGTAACCCCGGGATTCGGGGGGGGGTAATATCACGGCATCCCCAGACCCACTCTCCAAGACCTATACAGGGTCCACCCCTGATCCACACGCTGCTGTGTAGCTACAGAAATGGCCTCCTGTCCTGAAAATAGGCCTGAAGTGTAGCTGACTCAAGGAACATAGGCTAAAAGTCCGTCAGAATATCCACTCCTAGTGCACATCAGTTCTCTATAATAGATTTCTGCTTCAGGACAGAAAATTTCGAAGTTTAGCTATAGTTAGCTTATAAAAAGAGATTCAGGCTCAGAGAGCTTCACTGAGACGTGTCTTGCCGCAATGAGTGCAGGCTCCGCCCCCTCAGGGGTTAATACATTTATTAGAGTATTGGCGAGGTCCGGTCGGCAGATTAGGGGTTAATACTTGAAGTTAGGTGGCAGCAACGTTGGGGGGGGGGCCAGATTAGGGGTTAATACTATTTATTATAGGGTTTGCGAGGCAGGAAAGTGGCGGTTTAGGGGTTAATAACTGTATTAGAGTAGCGGCGAGGTCCGGTCGGCAGATTAGGACTTAATAAGTGTAGGTAATAAATATAATATAGGGGTCGGCGATGTTAGGGGCAGCAGATTAGGGGTACATAGGTATAATGTAGGTAGCGGCGTTGTCTGCAGCGGCAGATTAGGGGTTAATAGTATAATGCAGGTGTCAGCGATAGTGGGGGCGGCAGATTAGGGGTTAATGAGTGTAAGGTTAGGGGTATTTAGACTCGGGGTTCATGTTAGGGTGTTAGGTGCAGACTTAGAAAGTGTTTCCCCATAGGAAACAATGGGGCTGCTTTGTGAGTTTAACGCTGCTTTTTTGCAGGTGTTAGGTTTTTTTTCATCCCAAACTGCCCCATTGTTTCCTATGGGGGAATCGTGCATGAGCACGTTTTGCCAGCTTACCGCTACCGTAAGCAACGCTGGTATTGATGGTTGAAGTGGTGGTACATTCGGCTCAACGCACCCTTTTTGGAGCCTAACGCAACCCTTCAGACAACTCTAAATACCAGCGTTGTCTTAAGGGTGCATTGGGAAAAAAAGCTGCGTTAGCTACGTGGGTCTTTACCGACAAAACTCTAAATCTAGAATGTTACCTGTAAAATAAAACCTAACCTGCCTTACACTAAAAACTAATATTACAATAAAACAAAATAAATTAAATTATTAAAATACAATTTTCTAACTTACAAAAAAATAAACACTAAATTACAAAAAATAAAAAACAAAATTATCAAAAATAAAAATGAATTACTCCTAATCTAATAGCCCTATAAAAAAAAAAAAAAACTAGCCTACACTATACTGCCAATGGTCCTTAAAAGGGCCTTTTGTGTTGCATTGCCCCAAAGAAATCAGCTCTTTTACCTGTAAAAAAAATACAAACACCCCCCAACAGTAAAACCCACCACCCAACCAACTAACCCCCCCAAATAAAAACCTATCTAAATAAACCTAAGCTAACCATTGCCCTGAAAAGGGTATTTGGATGGACATTGCCCTTAAAAGGGCATTTAGCTCTTTTATATTGCCCAAACCCTAAGCTAAAAAAAAAACACCCAAAAAAAGGCCTCTTCGATCTTCATCCATCCGGCAAAGTCCTCATCCAAGCGAGAAGAAGTCTTCATCCAAACGGCATCTTTTATCTTCATCCATCCGGTGCGAAGAGGGTCCATCTTTAAGACATCCGGCTCGGAGCATCCTCTTCTTATGGTCATCGCTGGAAAATGAAGGTTCCCTTTAAGTGAGGTCATCCAAGATGGCGTCCCTTACATTCCTATTGGCTGAAAGATTTCAATCAGCTAATAGGAATTAAAGGGGAAAAAATGCAATCAGTCAATAGGATTGAGCTCTCATTCTATTTTTTCCCCTTTAATTCCTATTGGCTGATAGAAATCTATCAGCCAATAGGAATGTAAGGGATGCCATCTTGGATAACGTCGCTTAAAGGGAACCTTCATTTTCCAGCGATGACCTACAAAGAGGATGCTCCACGCCAGATGTCTTGAAGATGGACTCGCTCCGCGCCGGATGGATGAAGATAGAAGATGCCGTCTGGATGAAAATAGAAGATGACATCTGGATGAAGACTTTTTCTCGCTTGGATGAGGACTTCGCCGGATGGATGAAGATGGAAGAGGCTTCCTGGATGAAGACTTCATTCCAATTGGATGAGGACTTTGCCGACTTGATGAGGATGGATGTCCGGACTTAGATAACTGTAAGTGGATCATCGGGGGTTAGTGTTAGGTTTTTTAAGGGTTTTGTGGTGGTTTTTTTTTTTAGCTTTGGGTTTGGGCAATGTAAAAGAGCTTAATGGCATTTTCAGGGCAATGGCTAGCTTAGATTTATTTAGATAGGTTTTTATTTTCGGGGGTTGGTTGGTTAGGTTGTGGGTTTTACTGTTGGGGGTGTTGGTATTATTTTTTTACATGTAAAAGAGCTGATTTCTTTTATTGTAATTTTAGTTTTTAGTGTAAGGCAGGCTAGGTTTTTTTTGCAGGTAACTTTGTATTTATTTTAACTAGGTAATTATTAAATAGTGAATAACTATTTACTAACTAGTCTATCTAGTTAAAATAAATACAAACTTAGCTGTGAAATAAAAATAAAACCTAAGTTAGCTACAATATAACTATTAGTTATATTGTAGCTAGCTTAGGTTTAATTTTACAGGTAAGTTTGTATTTAGTTTTAAATAGGAATTATTTAGTTAATAATTGTAAGGTTTATTTAGATTTATTTTAATTATATTTTAGTTAGGGGGTGTTAGGCTTAGGGTTACGTTAGGGTTAGACGTAGGGTTAGGGTTATGTTAGGGTTAGGATTAGGGGTTAATGATGTGGGAGGTCAGAGGTTTAGGGGTTAATAATTTATTTTAGTATATTTTGTTGTGGAGCTTGCGGTTCAAGTGGTTAATAGGTTTATTATAGTGGCGGTGTGGGAAGACAGCAGATTGGGGGTTAATAATCTTTAAATAGTATTTGCAATGTGGGTTGGCAGCGGTTTAGAGGTTAATAGGTTTATTATAGTGGTGATGATGTCGGGGTGCAGCGGAATAGGGGTTAATATTTTTTTGTGGTGACGATGTCGGGAGCGGCAGATTAGGGGTTAGTAAATTTATTATAGTGTTTGCGATGCGGGAGGGCCTCAGTTTAGTGGTTAATAGTTAGTTTATGGGTGTTAGTGTACTTTTTAACAACGTAAAACTCATAACTAGTGATTTTAGATGGCGGTACGGATCTTGTCAGTATAGGGTGTACCGCTCACTTTTTGCCCTCCCAGGCAAACTCGTAATACCGGTGCTATGGGAGTCCCATTGAAATAGGAGTTTTTTAAAAGTGCTGTACTGGCATTGCGTGACGGCCAAAAAGGTGTGTGGTACATCTATACCTACAAGACTTGTTGATGCATAAGGATGCTTTTTCACTCATAACACAAAATTCGTAATCTATTTAATTGGAAATTAACCAATATTTTAAAAAAAATATTCCTATTCTAATAGCCCCCCCCCAAAAAAAAACAAAAAAAACCCCCTAATCTAAAAATAAACCACCAATAGCCCGTAAAAGACCTTTTACGCAGGTGGTTTTTTTTCCAACATTTTTTTTCCAAACTTGGTTTGTATGCGGTATGCAAGTTACCGCAGCATAACGCATTGGAAAAGAAAGTTATTTTAAAACTTGTAATGGCGGCACATAGGAAATTGCGTTAAAGCCACAATTTGTGCTGTGTTTTTGCAACATATTTGCCGTGCGATTTGTAATTCGGGCCATGGACATCAAGCAAACACAACACAGGTTTTTGCCAATCATCAGCTGAGGCTAGATTGAATCAATGCTGGGTGAAGTTGATTTCTGGGCGAAAAACAATATTTAATATTATGGACAGGTGAAAAAAGTGAGCTTAAAAACCTTCACTAAGCACAAAATGTTGAGAAAATAACTAATTGTGTAATTCATTTACAAAATCTAGACAAGTCAGAAGGCTTGCTTTTCCCAAATAAAACTTCTGAATAAATTGTTTCCAATGCAGCAAATGATTCTGGGTAATATATGCAAATAAGTTTCACAATGACTCACTTTTTTAACTTTGCTTTATTCTATAGCATTGCTGTATACACAGCTTTTAAGCTTAACTATGGTTAGTACAGGGATTCAGAACCATTCCAGGACAGCTGTTTTGTGGTTTATGCCACGCATCAGCTGGGAGTAGGTTGAATCACTGCTGGGTGAAGTTGATTTCATTGGGAACCTCATTTGCATATCTTACCCAAACGCAATCTCTATTATCACATGACTCTGGTAAACCAATCACTGTTCTATCTTTTCAATGCATTTCAGCTTCATATGGTGAACACTAATTACGAAAGCTCCCATTGAACTATTTCCTTATACATCATACAAACATCATTGCCAATATGTCCCTGATGACTGACAGTGTGTAACAGATCATTCTAGCGTTTTTGATCACCATTGCATAACAGTGCTTTGCTATTTGGCTATAACTGTTTGGCTTTGTAAATATGGATCATCAGTTTGTGTCGGTGGCGTTGGACAACTTTTGTTCAACAGACTCAAGCATGCTCAGTGTCTCAGACAGAGACACAGGAAACGTGTGAGGGTAAAGAGACCTTTGCCTTGGGTGCGAGCACCTCCAGTGCACAGAGTTAGCCTCACCTTAGATGCTATGGGTTATGCCCAGATTTAGGACATTGGCTCAAAAGACAGCAGCTTGTTTGTCTATATAATGTCATAAAGGACGACTTGGAGCACTGCAGTGTATGCACACTGCTATTCCTGGCATGCCCAAGATGCTCTCCTACATATATGTGTTGGCATCCGGAAACTTTCAGTCCACAGAGGGGTATTTGAGCAGGTTGTCTCAAAGCAGCTTCTCTGTGGTATTTGAATGTTCCTAAATGCCATCGCCAACAAATGACACCTTTTTATAGGATTCCCTCACACTGAGGACACTTGGAGAGACCTCAAGAGGGACTTGTTTAATATGGGTGGCATACCGAATGTGTTGGGAGCAATAGACTGCACCCATATAGCTCTGTGGGCTCCAAGGGCCCAAGAGATGGTAGTCTGTAACCACAAAACACTTTCATTCTATTAGTGATTAGTGTGCAGTTTGTGTGCGTTGCACATATGCACATTATAAATGTGTTTGAGGCGTTTCCTGGGTCGAGTCATGACTCCCATTTCCTTAGGCAGTTGTCCGTCTGGCAACAGTTTGAGGGAAGACAGTTTCTTCATGGATAGCTTGCTGATGAGTACTTGTGCACAGCATGTTAACATATATTTAGTGTTTTGCAAGTCTCTTTTTAATGCTCTCATACATATGTGTTTGGATATTTGCTTACAAACGAACAATGCTTTTACAAATGTGAAGCTCTCTGAAGCTCTCTATACTTTCTCTCTTTCGGCCCCTGTGTCTAGATAGATTGAGCTATATGCCTCAATATTGCATGAGCTATCCTTCACAACAGAGCACGCTACATTTAAAGGGACAGTCTAGCTGTTAACACATGAATTAAATTAGACAATGAGGCCGAATTATCAAATGTCTGTCGGACCTGATCTGACAGTGAGGATCAGGTCCAACAGACATCGCTGAATGCAGAGAGCAATACGTTCTCTGTATTCAGCATTGCACCAGCAGCTCACAAGAGTTGCTGGTGCAACGCCGCCCCCTGCAGACTCGCGGCCAATCAGCCGCCAGCAGGGAGGTGTCAATCAACCCGATCATACTTGATTGGGTTGAATTGTGGCAATTCCTGTCCGCCTCATCAGAGCAGATGGACAGGGTTATGCTGCTCCATAACTTGTGTTTCTGGCGAGTCTGAAGAATCGCCAGAAACACTGGTCCACAAGCTCCATACGGAGATTGATAAATGGGCCTCAATGTGTTTGCATTTGGGCAGACTCTTTCAAAGTTTAACATCACTATCTTAGCATTTTTAGTATAAGCATTGCTTTAGTATTTCTCAGTCTATATAGAGTTTTCACTCTATAGTGCATTCTATACTTTTTAGAGATTTTTTTTTTTTTTTAAATCATCACAAAATATCTCTTAAAGGGACATTGAACCCAAATTTTTTCTTTCGTGATTCAGATAGAGCATTCAATTTTAAGCAACTTTCTAATTTACTCCTATTATAATTTTTTCTTCGTTCTCTTGCTATCTTTATTTGAAAAAGCATTTCATTTACGCTATTTTTTGGTTCAGACCCTGGACAGAACTTGTTTATTGGTCGGTTAAATGAATCGACCAATCAGCAAGAACAACCCAGGTTGTTCACCAAGAATGGGCCGACATCTAAACTTACATTCTTGCTTTTCAAATAACGATACCAAGAGAATGAAGATAGAAGAGGTTGCATGGATGAAGACTTCGCCGGCTGGATGAAGATGGAAGAGGCCGCCAGGATGAAGACTTCTTGCCAACTGGATGGATCCTTCAAGTGGAACTTCAAAAACTGTAAGTGGATCGTCGGGGGTGAGTGTTAGGTTTATTTAAGGGTTTTTTGGGTGGGTTTTATATTTAGAGTAGGGTCTGGGCAGTAAAAGAGCTAAATGCCCTTTTAAGGGCAATGCCCATACAAATGACCTTTTCAGGGCAATGGGGAGCTTGGGTTATTTAGATAGGGTTTTTATTTGGGGGGGTTGGTTGTGTGGGTGGTCGGTTTTACTGTTAGGGGGGAGTTTGTATTTTTTTTTACAGGTAAAAGAGCTGATTTCTTTGGGGCATTGCCCTGCAAAAGACCCTTTTAAGGGCCATTGGTAGTTTATTGTAGGCTAGGGTTTTTTATTTTGGGGGTCTTTTTTATTTTGATAAGGCTATTAGATTAGGTGTAATTCTTTTTTTTTTTTTGATACTGTGTTTTTTATTTTTTGTAACAGTGTTTTTTATTTTTTGTAACAGTGTTTTTTTTTGTAATTTTGTAATTTTTAATTGTAGATTTAACTAATTTGAGTAGGTTAGGTTTTTAAATATGTAATATAGTTAATTTAATTGGTAGTTTAATGTATGTTTAGTATAATAGTTAGGGTAGGTTAATTAATAGTTTAATATAGTTTAATTTAATTTTATTATAATAGTTAGGGTAGGTTAATTAATAGTTTAATGCTGTTTAATTTAATTTTAGTATAAGAGTTAGGGTAGGTTAATTAATAGTTTTATATAGTTTATTTTAATTCTAAAGGTAAGTTTAAATTTATTATAAGATAGGGATGTTGTAATTTTAATGTAAAGTTAGTGGGTTGTTAGGTTAAAGGATTAATAGCATAATTTAGTTTATGGCAATGTGGGGGGCTGGTGGTTTAGGGGTTAATAGGTTTAGTAAGTGGTAGTGATGTGGGAGGCCAGGGGTTTAGGGGTTAATACATTTATTTAGTTGCGGTGGGGTCTGGTAGCGGCGGGATAGGGGTTAATACTTGTATTTAGTTGCGGCAGGGTCCGGGATCAGCGGGATAGAGGTTAATACTTTTATCTAGTTGCGGCAGGGTCTGGGAGCAGCGGGATAGGGGTTAAGCATTTTAGTATAGTGACGGTGTTTAGTGACAGGGTATAAATAAAGATGGTAAAAAGCTGAATAGCAGCGAGATTGATGACTGCTAGTTAACAACAGTCCGCTGCTCATTGCCCCGTACTTGGTGTGCGGCTTTTTGCCAGCTATTTTATATTTAATAAATATTATATAAATAGGGATATTTTATAAATAGGGAGATCGTATTCAGGTGCGCGGAGATCGTATTCAGGTGCGCGGCCGCGATGTTAGGCAATTTGTTAGGAAAGTTGACTGCTTGATAGATAGGCCTCTTTGTGGCATTGGCCACAAACAACAGTGATGACTTCACCCCTAAACTAGAAAACTAGCAAGACACCATCAGAGTGTAAGTCTATGCAATGTATGTGTTGAAGCTGCATGCAGCTTGCTTAGTGACATGAGAGAAAGGAGGGCACACATTTAGACAGAAGAATTTAGCACACACTTTTAAGCCTAAGAGTTGTCAGGGGGGGGGGGGGGGGTATGCTAAAATAATGTGACCCACGCTTATAGGTTTCCCTCTTCTTCTCTATTGTTTTTCCTTTAGTGAAGAGATATTCCCCTAAAATCTGCAAGAATGGAAAGAACAGAATGTGACGGCTCCTGCAGATGAAGGGTTACTTTGCATTACAACTACTTTGCTAAATACAAACTGGTAAGTTTACTGTAATTATTGTACTGAACAACCAAGGGACTTACATGTTCATATGGCAATAGAAAGAAACACAATTGACTGGACATTTGGGGGATTCATGTAGTGTTGAAATACATACTTGATCTAATATGTTAATATTTGTTTCTTTCTTTTTTCTTACAGAATTACACATTTGCAGTTTCATCAAAGAAAATATTTGTTAAATTCCAATATATATATACAGTGGGGCAAAAAAGTATTTAGTCAGCCACCAATTGTGCAAGTTCTCTCACTTAAGAAGATGAGAGAGGCCTGTAATTTTCATCATAGGTATACCTCAACTATGAGCGAAAAATGTGGAAACACATCCAGACAATCACATTGTCTGATTTGGAAATAATTTGTTTGCATATTATGGTGGAAAATAAGTATTTGGTCACCTACAAACAAGCCAGATTTCTGGCTCTCACAGACCTGTATATTCTTCTTTTAGAGGCTCCTCTGTCCTCAACTCATTACCTGTATTAATGGCACCTAATTGAACTTGTTATCAGTATAAAAGACACCTGTCCACAACCTCAAACAGTCACACTCCAAACTCCACTATGGTGAAGACCAAAGAGCTGTCAAAGGACACCAGAAACAAAATTGTAGACCTGCACCAGGCTGAGAAGACTGAATCTGCAATAGGCAAGCAGCTTGGTGTGAAGAAATCAACTGTGGGAGAAATAATTAGAAAATGAAAGACATACAAGAGCACTGATAATCTCCCTCAATCTGGGGCTCCACGCAAGATCTCACCCTGTGGGATCAAAATGATCACAAGAACGGTGAGCAAGCATCCCAGAACCACCGGGTTGGACACCCTTTTGCCTTACTTCTTCATGGAATAGATTCATCAAGGTGTTGGAAAAATTCCTCAGTCATTTTTGCATATTGACATGATAGCATCACGCATTTGGTGCAGATTTGTCGGCTGCACATCCATGATGCAAATGTCCTGTTCTACCACATCCCAAAGGTTCTCTATTGGATTGAGATCTGATGACTGTGGAGGCCATTGGAGTATAGTGAACTCATTGTCATGTTCAAGAAAGCAGTTTGAGCTTATTTGAGCTTTGGGACATGGTGTATTATCCTGCTGGAAGTAGCTATCAGGAGATGGGTACACTGTAGTCATAAAGAGATGGACATGGTCAGCAGCAAGGTAGGCCGTGGCATTTAAACGATGCTCAATTAGTACTAAGGGGCCCAAAGTGTGCCAAGAACATATCCCCCACACCATTACACCACCAACACCTCCAGCCTGAACAGTTGAAACAAGGCAGGATGGATCCATGGATAAACGGCATGGTTATGGTTTGTGCAATAAATGTGATACATATTAGTTTTTTAATTTGTAATCTTAAACTGTAAAGATGTAATGATATTCTTAGAAACTTAAAACAATATTTTCCTTACCAGGAGATAAGTGGCACCTTTCCCTGGAAAAAAATCCCTCCTGGAATACCGAATACTGACACCTTGGATATATTGTATATCAGAATTTCTTCCCACTAACAGTAGATGAAGACCAGTGCTTGCCCACCACCAGTCCTGGAAGATGCTGCATGCTCTTTGGCCAGATTCTTCTTGAGCTCCCTCCCCAACCACCTGGGCATACTCAACCAAATGGCTAGGACCTCTCTCCCTGGAGACTCTGCTGTCCCTTTCCTGTCTCCTCACCCTCACCCCCCTGCTATCCCTATCCTCTCCTCTGTCCCTGACATCTTTCCTCTCCCTGCTGTCTCTGCTTTCTCTGTGCTCTCTAATCTCCTGTCTTCTCTCCTCTTCTGTCCTCCTGTCCTCCCTCCTTCTTTCCTGTCCTCCCACCTCTCCTCTTCCCCCTCCTCCACCTCTCCTCTCCCCTGTCCTCTCTTTTCCAGCCTGGCTCTCCCCCCCCCCTCCATGCTATACAGAAAACAAAGAATTAGTCACCAAATGAAATGTGTAAACATAAATAACAGAAAGGTGTCTAAACTTTGAATGACTTTAAAGGTTAGATTAAAAGGGAAAAGGGTAAATTGACAAATGTGACAAACTATCAGAAGAAAAGGCAAACAATGACCTCATATGAATAGTTACAAAATCAACAGAATGAAAGTATTTGAAAAAGGTACTTTTCAAAAGCAAATAAAGGCTTGGGTAAGGAAAAGTGGAGAAGGGAAGGATATGAGGGAAGGGTATATATGTGTATGATCAATGGGTTAAAGGGAAGGGGATATGGAGTGTGTGTATGTAGAGCTAATGTTACATGTATGTACCTAGTGAATGTGTTTGCATGTAAATTTATCTAATATGTATGTTGCTCTTCTAAGTGTAAATAATGTGTAATAAAACAAATATAAAGACAAACAGAGCAGTACTCACACACCCACACAGCTACAAATGTACACAGGACAACTAAGCTACCACGTACACTTCACTGAACCAAAAAAAAAATACCCACCAAATACTCACTAACACGTTGAACTGACAACACACTACTGACACACTAACTCACTGACTCACAACACTATCTATCGCTATCTATCCGTCTCTTTCCTAAACCTCCAATGCCTAGACCTGTACCTAACTCGTGAAAGCAATACAGTCAAGGTATACATCACAAAACCATTGTGTTAAATGCATACATGAATACCAAAAATTTTGCACACATACGGCTAGATTACAAGTTTTTGTCGGTAATGGCGTGCGGTGCTAACGCACAGTTTTTCCTTACCGCTCACCTACAGTAACGCTGGTATTAGAACAGCCAATAGGATTGAGCTTGCATACTATTGGCTGATTGTAACAGCCAATAGAATGCGAGCTCAATCCTATTGGCAGATTAGGGGTTAAAAATGTTATTTAACTGTTTGCAATGTGGGGGCTCGGTTTAGGGGTTAATAGGTAGTTTATGGGTGTTAGTGTACTTTTTATCACTTTAGTTAAGAGTATTATGTTACGGCGTTAGCCCATAAAACTCTTAACTTCTGACTTTTAAATGCGATACCAGTCTTGACAGGATATGGTCTACCGCTCACTTTTTCCAAGACTCGTAATACCAGCGTTAAGAAAATCCCATTGAAAAGATAGGATACACAATTTACGTAAGTGGATTTGCGGTATGCTCGAGTCGCGGAAAAAAAGTGAGCTGTACACCTGTATCTGCCAGACTCGTAATACCAGCAGGTGTTAAAAAGCAGCGTTGGGACCTCTCAACGCTGCTTTTTAAGGCTAATGCAAGACTCGTAATCTAGGCGATAGAAAGATAGACAGACAGACAAAAAGATAGATAGATGATAGATAGATTGATAGATAGATGATAGATAATAGATAGAGATGATTTATTCTTAAAAGTGCAAATACCTGATGCTTAAGGGTATTGAGATTTAATGTAACAGGGGGTGGTGTTCTGTATCATATTTAAATAACAAAATATTATTTTACTGACTCACAAATATTCTTAAAATTTAAAAACCACGACCATTTGCTATAATGCACTTCATGCAGTGATTGAACAGTGTTTTATTCCTTTTAAGAACACATTTCTGTAGAATTTCAATTTTATGTCATCAGTATAATCTTAAAATACTTTCATCCTTGAGTTTATATTTAAAAACTTCTGCACCCTTTATGTTCAAACGTATAGATTTAATCTAATGGCAAGCCTTTGTAGTATTCACAATTAATACAAACAGGTAATCAATTTAGGGTAGTTAGTTATTTCCTCAGGTGGTAATTGGATAAAAATGATCAGTTGGTGATAGAAAATTGTTTTGTTGATCTTTAGATCCAACATGGAAATGATTCAGATTCATCCAGCTGAGTTTATCTCTGTCGCATCTGTGGGAAATAAGAGTTGAAATGAATAAAAATTATAGCAATTTTGGCCGCATTGCTTTTTCTATATATAGAAGTAATTTCCTCCACTGAGATAAGTATTTGGCACTCAGAATACAACATATTAATTAATTTTTGTATTGACAATATATTTACATGTAAAACATAAACCCAAACATAAAATAGAAAGCTATTACCTAAAATAGGGCAAGATTACAAGTCACGCGGCAAATCCTTTGCAAAAACACCGCACGCGTTATGGCTTTTTCGCATTTGGGGTTGGCAGGTATTACAATTAGCAAAATAACGTATTTTTCACGCATGTTAACCCGCGTAATTCAAACAGCCAAATCGTGAGAGCATTTACGTATTTCCTCATAGAAGTCAATAGAGAAGACAAATAGAAAAAAAAAACACTAAAACCCTAATCTGTTGTGCAAAGCTTGTTTTCTCCTCGAAAAGTGTACATGAAAATGCGAATATTTCATATTGCAAAAATGTTTTTGTAACAGAATATGTTCTATTTATTTACAAATAAACATTTCCCTATATATGTGATGATTTTGGACTGATAGATCTATTTATAGTGAGATATGTATATTAATATATATATGTCTAGATATCTCAATGGGGCATATCTATCAAGCTCCGTTTGGAACTTGAAGCCCCGTTTTTCTGGTGAGCTCCATAACCTATCCGCCTGGTCTGAGGAGGCGGACAGACATCGCTGCAATTCAACCAGATCGAATACAATCGGGTTGATTGACACCCCCTGCTAGCGGCCAATTGGCCACGAATCTGCAGGGGGCGGCGTTGCTGCAGCAGTTCACAAGAGCTGCTGGTGCAATGCAGAATGCGGAGAGCGTATTGCTCTCCGCATTCTGCGAGGTCTGTCGGACATGATCCTCAATGTCGGATCATCTCCGACAGGCCTTTCATAAATAGGCCCCAATATCTATATTCGAATATCTCTTTGAAAATCCCTCTGAGATATTGTTTAATGTACATAAGATTGTAATGTGAAATCTCCATAGTTAAACATATCTCTATACATATACTGTACATCCATGTTTCCCTATCTGCATATGTATGTAACAACCGAGATCTTTCCTTTAGCCCTTATAACTTTTGTGTGCAATATTTTTATAAAATCATTTTTATTAGACAGAGTGTAACTGTACGTTATAAAGTATTTTTGAAGTGTTTTGGGAAACTTTTATGTTGCGGAAAACTGTTAACTTCAGCTCTTCGAGCACGGAATGGATGGTTGCTTAAAAGGCAATTGTGCATGCGCACTCATGATTTTTCAAGACTTGTAATATCTGCGCAATAAAAATTGATTGCGAAAAGACTATATCGCGAGCGTAAAACACATAACGCACAACTTGCAATCTTTCCAATAGAGACATTTACAGCTCCGATCTTACTATTTTTATTTTAATCAAATTCTATAGCTTCACAAATATTATAAAGGTGGACTGGTAAAATAAGCAGAACCAAGGTTAATCGATTGTCCCCCCTTTTATCAGGAAGCATCACAGTGATATCATTATTGTACAAAAAAATGCTTTTGTCGCAGGGCTTAATACTCTCACGCAACTAATTGCACAAGAAAAGGACTTGTCATTTACACCAGTTGATCAGGACCAGGATGATTTAACTCAATGGGCAACTGGTTAATGACAAATGTGGCAGTCTACACTGGCTTTTGTGACTCCTGGAAAAAAATAAAACAGAATTAAGTTTATGTTGCATAGTTTTTGTGGCCCCACAAAAAGCAGAACTTAAAATGTGTGCTTTAAAACATCTGGTAGGAGGGCAAACAAGGTGACCACAACTAAAAAGAGGGAGAGCAGAAGAGCAAATAAAGCATATAATATAACCATATTTTTGACTATTTTTTAAAGGGATGTAAACAAAATTTGATTATTTATATTTTGATGTGAAAGCTGCCTTTAAGTAATTACATTTTTTGTGTAAAAATCGTCCCATCAAGCCACATCTGGCCACCCCTTAGCCCCACTCCATAGGTGGTCCAGAAGCTGTACCTGCAGATGTTCTGGAAGCTGGACCTCCAGATTGTCCAGAAGCTGAACCTGTTGCCCACATCCTTAGTCTTCTAGCTTTTCAGTTTGGGCAAACTCTAAAAATCCATAATCAATAAGTCCCGCTGATGACATTGAAACATTTGTTATTTTTATAGATTTTTTTTTAAGTATAACTTATTTTTTTTTAATTATTCATTCATTGGCATTATTGTTAGACGGTGGCCCTTTCTGCATTGGCCAGCGATGGTGATGATCATTGGTGGGTGGGAACCATAGCAGGGAGGCAGGTGGGTGGCCCATCGCTGATCGGTTCCTGTGTCCATCAAGTGCGCGCAATTGTGCGGGAGAGCGAGGGGGCAGGGGGAGTGTGCATGCGTTAGAAGAAATGTATGGTATGGAGGGAGATGGAGGGGAGAATAAGATTTGAAAGAGAAAGGGATCTGGGAGGGGGTAGGGAATTGAGGGGGGGGAACTAAACTACAGAAAAATTATTTTGTAAATAAAACAAATATAAACACATAGGGCATATAGGTAGAGGGGGAGGGTTAGAGAGCTGTTTGGGGGGTCAGGGAGGTTATGGGATAAGGGGGGATCCAACACTATAGAATAAACATTAAAAATGCCTTTTATTTTAGTACTGGCAGACTTTCTGCCAGTACTAAAGATGGCGGTGACAATTGTGAGGTGGGGGAGGTGAAAGAACTGTTTGAGAGAGGTCAGGAGGGATCAGGGGGTGGGATGTGTCAGGTGGGAGGCTGATCTCTACACTAAAGCTGAAATTAACCCTACAAGATCCCTACAAGCTGCCTAATTAACCCCTTCACTGCTGGGCATAATACAAGTGTGGTGCGCAGAGGCATTTAGCGGCCTTCTAATTAACAAAAAGCAATGCCAAAGCCATATATATCTGCTATTTCTGAACAAAGGGGATCCCAGAGAAGCATTTACAACCATTTGTGCCATAATTGCACAAGCTGCTTGTAAATAATTTCAGTGAGAAACCTAACGTTAGAAAAAAAGTTAACAATTTTTTTTAATTGATCGCATTTGGCGGTGAAATGGTGGTATAAAATATACTAAAATGGGCCTAGATCAATACTTTGGATTGTCTACTACACTACACTAAAGCTAAAATTAACCCTACAAGCTACCTAATTAACCCCATCATTGCTGGGCATAATACAAGTGTGGTGCGCATCGGCATTTAGCTGCCTTCTAATTACCACAAAGCAATGCCAAAGCCATATATGTCTGCTATTTCTGAAGAAAGGGGATCCCAGAGAAGCATTTACAACCATTGTGTCATAATTGCACAAGCTGTTTGTAAATAATTTCAGTGAAAAACCTAAAGTTTGTGAAAAAGTTTGTGAAAAAGTTAGCAAGTTCTTTTATTTGATTGCATTTGGCGATGAAATGGTGGCATGAAATATACCAAAATGGGCCTAGATCAATACTTTGGGTTGTCTGCTAAAAAAATATAGACATGTGAAAGGTTATTTAGGGATTCTTGACAGATATCATTGTTACAATGTAGCTACCGCTAATTTTGAAAATAAAAAAAATGGTTTGAAAATATCAGTGCTGCTTGTACTTATTGCCCTATAACTTGCAAAAAAAGCAAAGAACATGTAAACATTTCTAAACTCTAAAAACTATTTAGCATTGGAGTTTTTTAGTGGTTGTAGATGAGTAAGATATTCTGGGGTCAAATATAGAAAAAGTGTGTTTTTTCCATGTTTTCATCATATTTTATATATTTTTTATAGTAAATGATATGATACAATGAAATTAATAATATCTTTAGAAAGTTCATTTAATGACTTTATTAAAAAACGGTATATAATATGTGTGGGTACAGTAAATGAGTAAGAGGAAAATTACAGCTAAACACAAACACTGCAGAAATGTAAAAATAGCCCAGGTCCTTAACGGTAAGAAAATTAAAAAATGGTCTGGTCACCAAGGGGTTAAACAACTTTCCATTTTATTTCTGTTACCTAATTAGATTCATTCTCTTGTTATCCATTGTTGAAGGAGCAGCAATGCACTAGTAGGAGCTATCTGAAAGCCAACAACTAAAGGCATATACTGTATGTGCAACTATAAATGAGCAGCTTCCTACCTAGGTATACTTTTCAACAAAGGATGCAAAGACAATTAAATAAATCACATAACAGAAATATATTATAAAGTTGTTTAAAATGGTATGCTCTATCTTAATTGCCTCTTTAGTCTTCATTGTATTAAGGGTCCAGAGAGTTTGGATTTAATGGGGTTTCAAGAAGAGTTGGTTAATGGTTAGTGGTGGCTGTCACAGTTTTTTTTCCCAATGAGCTAAAAATGGAGGTGTTAGTAACATTTGGGTGAGTCAAAGTTGATTGCAGCCAGGGTTTATGATACTGGGCAATCTATCTATCTATTGGGTACTTGTAAAGCACGGCTAATCAACCGTAAGGGTCTCAAGACGCTGCTCATTTTATCTACCACGGAAGGATGAAAGGCTGAGTGGACCTTGCCGGGGATCGAACCTGCAACCCTTAGATTGCTGCAGAGCTCAGCCACAGTGCCTTAGCATGCTGAGCTATCTGTCCGGATGCGTGACATGCGGGGCTGATGAGTTTGGGTTCAGATAGGGTTATTGCAATCTTTGGTTTTCTTTCAGTTGAAGGGACAGTAAAGCCAAAATGTAAACTTTCTTGATGAGTAAAGCCAAAATGTAAACTTTCTTGATGAGTAAAGCCAAAATGTAAACTTTCTTGATGAGTATGCAATTTTAAATGACCTTCCATTTTACTTTTATTATGAAATTTGCTTTTTTTTTTTCTCTTGGTACACTTGGTATCCCTCATCCTTCTAGAAGAGTAAACTAGGTAGACTCAAGAGTAAAAATTCACTATTTGGAGCTGGCTGAACACATCTCATGAGGCAAGGACAAGAGGCATATGTGTGCAGCCACCAATAACCAACTAGCTCCCACTAGGGCATTACTGCTCCAGAGCCTACCTAAATATGCTTTTAAACAAAAGATACCAAGAGAACACAAAAAATGTGATAATAAAATTAAATTGGATCGGGTTGATTTCCGGCGATGTCTGTCCGCCTGCTCAGAGCAGGCGGACAGTTTATGGAGCAGCGGTCTTTGTGACCGCTGCTTCATAACTTCTGTTTCTGGCGAGCTTGCAGGCTCGCCAGAAACACAGGCATCAAACTCCATACGGAGCTTGATAAATATGCCCCTGGGTCTGAATTATAAATTTGATTTTGACTTTCCTGTTGCTAATGCTAACTCAGCTGCTGATCTTGCTGACATTCGAACCTAGCATCAGGTAAAATAAGGTATAATATATAAGGTTTTAGAATAGGCTTTTGAACAGCCCCAAAATAATTGGAAGCTGATTTTGAATTTTGGGCAAAATACATTTTTCATGTCCAAGAATAAAGTAAAATGTCATTTTTTTTGAGAGCTATTAATATGACTATTTAGCCATTTAGAAATTGCAGGTCTACAGCCCTGTGGCTGTAAAAGTGCAATTTATTTTTATAGAAATAATATTTACAAATAAGACTTTTTACAATGTCTGTAAGGAACAATCTTTTTCAGAGTACAAATATAATAATCTGCAAACAGATTTGTTAATATATCAGTGTGGACTGTGTAATTATGATTTCCCAGAACATATTGCTGATGGTTGTATTTTTTTTTTATTATTTATGGTGGAATCAATTACGTTTTTCACAGTGACTTCTTGTCGCAATGCCCAGAACTTATTACAAGCAATCATATGATGTATTTATGGCAGGAAATTAATAAAATTATGCATGTGGAACTGAAAAGTGTAAGATAAAGCCAACAAACAACCTTTTTTTAAATTCCTATATGAAATTTAAACAGGATGTTTTTACTTTCTGTTGCCTTAGACATAAAATGGGAATGGACTTTCTTTTTTTTTTTTTTACCAAAGTGATCACAACATTTCCAATTCAAACACAGCAAATATTGAACATTTAAGATTTGATCTCCATTTTCCCATAATGACATCAGGAACTACCGATAATGGATGCCAATCAAAGAAATCCAAAAATTATTAATGGGGCTAATGGACTTTATGTGTGTTTTGCTATTGGAGTGAAGTTTATGATGTATTCAACAATTTGAATGCCATTTGTAAATGGGAAAGTTGGGTATATTGGGCATGTTTGATCAATTTTTTTTTTAAAATTTTATTATTTTGAAACTACGTACCTTTTACGTTTGCCTGTCATTGATTGAGAAAACACCAGTTTCTGCTTCAGCAGAAGAATACTGCATGAAATTAATTTCCATAAAAAGTATCCACAATTTATCTCATCTGCTAAAACAGGATTTTAACATTTCTCATACTGTAAATGGGGAAACCGCTAAGTGACGAGTTTGAAAACATCACAGTACAGAATGAGGATGTTGAATTTATAAATTTATATTACTTTAATAAGGTGGCAACAAGAGGTTCTAGATAATTTAGTTTTTCAAAATGCAAGTTTTTTTGACTTCTGTCTACTGTAAAAACCTGTAGAAAAACTCTTGTTGCCAGTAAACAAGACAGAATGGAAAAAGTTTAAATCCCAAATACACAATTGCTGATAAAAATCCAGCTTAGGAAGATGAAAATACTGTAATTTAGAACCACCAAAATGAGAGTTTGGAGAAAAAAAAACATTTTAAGAATGCTATTGGTAAAACCATTTATAGATGTGGTGGTTGTGATATCCATTTTATTGCATTTTCTTCAGATATTGTTAGCTTTATGCGACATTGCATATTTGTTTATTAAAAGCATATACATAGGTACTTTTCTGTCCCACCCACTACTGAGGGACTATGCAACAGCGTTGAATGTAGGTTTAATTAATCTTTCTAGACAATATATTGCTATATACAACTAAAATTGTGTCTAAGGCTACTTTACCACATCCAACACGATTTAATTATTCCAAATCATATTGATTTACTAGCCAGTTTTGCACTTAATCAAAACACTTTTTGTGTTAAAGTAGATATGTCCATTTTGTTGCTGAAATATAGTGCAAAACCTGTAAAAAGGTGGCGAGACAAACATGGCTGACACTCTTCTCGCAACCTGCACCTGTTACTTCCCCTGGAACGCCTGGTTTACTCCCACAGAATGCCTACACATATGTCATACTCTAGCTATACTCCAACTGGAATGCCAAGATAACTCCCTAATACTATCTACACTTATATCATGTATTAACTACACTCCCCTGGGACTTCCAGCTAACTCCCTAATACTTCTTAAACCTATACAATATCTTCCCTGTACCCCCTAAATGCTCCAACAGAATGCCTACATCTATGTAATGTCTGCAATCTACCTGATTAATACAGTATAAAAAAAAACTATTATAACTATTGGAGCTGTGTTGCTACATTTATATACAATGTTAAAATGATTTGCATTGTAATGTATAATGTATATTATTTTAAGTATTGTATCTAATTTCAAATGTAGTTATTTTGTATTGTTTATTTTATTATTTTAAACATAAATATATAATTTAAATTATGGGAGGGAAGAGATGTGGCTGGCAGCTGCAGACTCAGACCGAGACAAATGGCAATTTTGGTGAACCCTGGTAGTCCGGTCCAGGAACCAGTGAATGGAATTTTGACAGCCACAGACCAACTTAATTTATGTTACTGCGGATTATACACTGATATCTTGTGAGTACTTTTAATTTTATTAGCAGAGGCGTAACTAGAAACCACAGGGCCCAGGTGCAAGAATCTAAGAAGGGGCCCCCCCACCGCACCTCCCCCTCCAAAAAAAAGGTGAATTTAATAAAGTTTTTTTTTTTTTTTTACATTTAACACAGAAAGAAAAAGTGAATCAGATTACATATCTACAAAAGGAGGTACCCTGTGCCCACAGTCTGTGAGATGGTCTGACCCCTATTACTATTTTTTTATATATATATATATATATATATATATATATATATATATATATATATATATATATATATATATACATAGTGACACTCCCCAGTACTGTATATAGTAAGTTACTCCCCAGTACTTTATAAAGTGACCACAGTAGTCAGTGACATGGTCCACCCCCCATACTGTATATATGGGTACTGTATAGTGACACTGTTTACCCCCTGCTCCCCCCATGCTGTAGCAACAAGGTCTGTAATTTGCTGGTTCCACAAACATACACAAACACACATACATGCATAAATACACACACAGTCACATACATACACACACACACACCATACATACACATAAACACCAATTGGTAAAACAGAAACACTAACCCCTGTAGTCATGTCACACTCACATGATATCAGTGCAGGCAGTGGTAGGTTAACGTTTTTTATTTAAAAAAAAATCAAAAAAACATTTTTTTTTAGCTGGGCCCCCACACTCAGGGGCCCAGTCGCACCTGCGACCTCTGCACCCCCTGTAGTTTCGCCCCTGTGTATTAGCTCAATTAAAGTGTTTTGCTACCTTGATGTAGGGTTGCGTCTCTTTCTTCTGTTTGTTTTAGATTCATCAATAAGAGAGTGTAAGCGACACACCTCTGAAACAATGCAGCACCCTGCAGAGAGCAAAACCAGAGGATCCATTTAATTGTACAAAGGATAACACTAACAGTGGTGGACTTATCTTTAAAAAAAGGGATCTGTATGAACTATCCTCAAAGGAGCCGGTAACTTATGAACTGTGCAAATAATATGCACATTGACTTTTGACAAATTATTTATGGGTTTTTTTTTAGGAAACGCATATTTGTGTTTAATTGGTTTTTAATGGTTGTTTAATCCTGTATCCACTAGACTTCTCTGCTTTAAAGGGACACTGAACCCAATTTTTTTCTTTCATGATTCAGATAGAGCAGCCATTTTAAGTAACTTTCTAATTTACTCCTATTATCAATTTGTCTTCGTTCTCTTGCTATCTTTATTTAAAAAGGAATGCATCTAAGCATTTCTTTTGGTTCAGACTCTGGACAGCACTTTTTTATTGGTGGATGAATTTATCCACCAATCAGCAAGAACAACCCAGGTTGGTCACCAAAAATGGGCCGGCATCGAAACTTACATTCTTGCATTTCAAATAAAGATACCAAGAGAATGAAGAAAATTTGATAATAGGAGTAAATTAGAAAGTTGCTTAAAATGTCATGCTCTATCTGAATCACAAAAGAAAAAAATTGGGTTCAGTGTCCCTTTAAGTTTATCATCTGATCCCATACTTTGCATTGCAAAATCTTTCTGTATATTTAAAGTAAAGGTAAAGTTTTAACATTTATCCATATGACGCTAATCTTGTCGCTGTTTATTTTTTACTACTTCTATATTTTTTATTGAAAATTATATTTAAAAATCCCTCCCAAGCCCTACTTCCTTCTTATCTTTGTGACATCTTCAGCAGTCCCAACCACTCTCTGCGTCTCTCAAATGCTCGTTGATGCTGCAGTCTCTTAATCTGCATGTGCCAATCACCGATGCTGTGAATGACTGTGCATGCGCTAATCGGCGATCATTGTTTCCAAATGCGCATGTATGAAAGGATTCTTTACTTGGAAGTAAGACGCATGCGCCAAACGGGAGCGCGCGTGGTAATCAATCTGTAAATAACGCCCCAGGGAGGGAAAAAATTATTAGTAGATTGAATATTCATAATCTGTCAATCAAGCTAAAGGGTAGTAGATTCAGAAGTAATTTGAGGAAGCACTTCTTTACAGAAAGAGTGATTGATTTATGGAATAAACTTCCTCAAGAGGTAGTAGCAACAAACACTGTGGGGGACTTTAAAAATGCATGGGACAAGCATAGGGCTATCCTACGAACTAGATAAGTTTATACTGTTAGGTAAGGTCGGGCAGACTTGCTGGGCCTATGGCTCTTATCTGCCGTCAATATCTATGTTTCTATGTTTCTAAGTAACCAGTATGTTTCAAACCCCACCTGATATTTTTTCTTCTCTTAGGCCACTACACCATACTATACTCTATTGATGGCCAATAAAACAGTTATTCATTATAGCCTTAGTTATAGGACCTACCTTGTGACACAAATTATACAAAACAGAATAAATGATTAAAAACGATAAAAATAATACAAACAAATTAACTTGAGAACATTTATTTAAACGGTATAGTTATCTCTTAATGAAGATGACAACTGTGCATGCTTATAAAATTTATAAATAATACAATATAAATCCAAACTGTCAGAGTAACGTCTCAAGGAAAACCTAGTTAATCCAAGAATCAAAAATACTAAATTCAAATTATCAGGGAAGAGACAAATACAAATGCAAATTGTCAAAGTAAGGAGATATCTAAGTACCAAGAATCAAATACAAATACAAGTTGTCAAGGAAATGTCTAAAATACAAACTCAGTTAAAACCAGAATTCAAATAGAAGCTCAGACTGCAAAAGTCTATAAAAGTCCTTAATACAGTAGAGAAGAGAGACTCAATACATAAGAGAACACAAAAACAAAAAGTCCAATACACAAGTAGCCCCAAACAAATGAGTAAATATATTAGATTCTTAATCAGCACCTTAACCAGCAGACACAGCACAATTTAATACAAAAACACAGTATACATTAGTATTACAAAAAAACACAAATATGAAACTGGGTAAGATCTGCAAACAGCAATGCAGACATTGGCCCCATTTATCAACCCATCAACTTACTTGCATTCGCCGGCACCAATACGCTCGCCTAAGATCGACTAACATCGCTGCCGCAGACCTGAAAACGTTCTCCAAAGTTACCAATATAGCTGTCAAAAAGCCGTGCACCAAGTATGGGGCGATGAGCAGCGGACTTTTGTTAACTAACAGTCATCGATCTTGCTGATCTTCAGTTTTTTCCCAGCTTTATTGGTATACTGTCACTAAACACTGCCACTATACTACACTGTTTTACCCCTATACCGCCACTCCTGGACCCCGCCGCAACTAAATCAAGTTATTAACCCCTAAACCACTGCTCCCGGCCACAACTAAATAAATTTATTGACCCCTAAACCACCGCTCCCAGAGCCCACCGCCACCTACATTATACTTATTAACCCCTAATCTGCCGCCACCTAGACCGCCGCCACCTACATTATGTTATTAACCCCTAATCTGCCCCCCTACACCGCCGCCACCTACATAGCATTTATTAACCACCAATCTGCCCCCCCCACACCGCCGCCACCTACATAACACTTATTAAACACTAATCTGCCTCCCCCCACACCGCCGCCACCTACATAACACTTATTAACCCCTAATCTGCCCACCCCTACACCGCCGCCACCTGCATAACACTTATTAACCCCTAATCTGCCATCCCCAACGTCGCCACCACTATATTAAATATAATAACCCCTAAACTTAAGTCTAACCCTAAAATCCCCTAACTTAAATCTAATTTTTTTTTTTTTTATAAATCATATTTTTATTGAGGTTGTGCGAAAACAATAAAATTTATATGATATATCATATCTTTGTCACAAACATAAATGGTACATTTCAAGTTGACAACTTTTGCAAAGATAGAAAGATAAGGTTATCCATATAAATAATCCTATAGAGAGAAGAACAAAAACTGGAACCTTTTTTTCTTTTTTTTTTCACAGACTAAAGATTAACCATTTGAGTGGTCATGGTAGGATCTGTAGACTTAGAGTAGGTTGATAATAAGTAGTTAAAATAATAGCAAAAGTGAAAATATCTTTTTGCGGTGTAGATTATATGGTAGAATATGTAAATATGTTGCGCTAGATACCCGAGCAATCCTGTGACACTAGCTATGAAAAACAAGGTCGACTTTATATTGGATTGCAAGGGTTATTAGGCAAAAGAGCCTATAGTTAGGGTACGGCATAGAAAAGATAAGCCGTGCAGTTAGCCCTTCTAGAATAGGAGGTTTATTATAGAGAAGGCGGGGGAGGAGGTGGTAAGTGAGTATAGTAAGAAGGATATGTGTTTTAGGAACTAAAAGGTTCATTATGGGTAGGAAAAGAGGTACTTAAACATATGTGATAGGCAGTAAATATTAAGTAGACAGGCTGACGCATCATAGTGCAGTATAGTCCTATATATAATCTCATGAGCATATTGGTTAACAGGGGAAAATTAAAAATATTCCATACCCGCAGAGATGGCATAGTTTATGGAGCTTATTCAAGGTGTGGCATGAACTAAGATCATAGGCATATTACAATATTTGTAGATAACCAGAAAAAATAATGATATGGCTCTGCGTATAATGGAACTGAGAAAACATGTGGTGCAGGTTAGAACGCTCCGCAAACAAAACTAGAACTTTGGGGGTCAGAGAGGGATCTTTGCAGTAAAAAAACACACTTAACTACTAAACTATGGGAGACTGTCCCTATAATAATATGGGACCTTTAATTGGGGATAGCGCAAGCGACACACTCTAAGTAACTTAGATGAATATATATCAGACCCCACATCAAAGTCATGGTATAATGCGACTTCCTATATATGCGTTCCTGCAAATAGAAAAGCAAATAGGTTATATAGACGTGCCTCCCCGGGCCGCTGGAGGCACGCCACTTGACATAGGTCACAAGTTTAAATGCGAGGGGGCAGATAAAGACACACTAGAAATATGGTCCTGGAGCAATGGTCCCACTCAACAACAAAGTGTGCACTGGTAATGAAAGCATGCTTATTCAGCCTAACTAGTAACATATCTATTTAAAAGTAACTTAACTCCAAATAAATACTAACAACAATAGTATATAACAAACAAGGTCATCAACCGTAGTAAAAGTACAGGTATGGCAGGCGTATCTATACAGTAGTTTCACTCCTATATATATTACTACAGTATAACAGAATATGCGCACAGATATATGAGAATTAGAGCCTCATGTTCTATTTAGCATAAATGTGATACATAAGCAAAATTAAGCTAGAGATAGGGCATAATCTGGGAAAACAAACCTATACCTCGCGATTATCATCCTGCTTGGGAGGCTACGCATATTTGGCTTATGATAGCAGATAAATATACAAACTTTTATATTACCCCTAATTAACATTGAGAGCACATAAATAACAGTGTAAAAGACAGATATATTAGTAGGGAAAGGTTCACTCCTCAGTCACGGGAAAGTGGAGCATTGCATAGTTCAAAAACTTAGAATGTCACAGTCACTGCCAAAGTTTCCCCCACTGTGAACGCTGAAGCGTTGGCCAGACTAACCTACGCCGGTTCTAATGCCCAAGGAAACACGCTATACTTGTAAAACATTGTATGAAGTGGGTCCCTTCAGTCTTCCTTCTGCCGCCACCCGGAGTAGAAAGAGAGTTCCAAGTGTCGGAGGAAAAGGCGAAGCTCCGCAAAATGATCCTCCTGGGTCCCACTGGTAGCCGGGTTTGTGGGCGGACGCCAGTGACAAATGCATTTCCAATGAAGTAGTGGGTGTATTAAAAGTCGCCTTTAGATGTGCGGTAAATAGATACCATAGTGTAGTATGAGTCTGGTCGTATCCATGTCTCCAACCGGCTAGTGCATCAAGGGCTTTAATAAATGTTTGTCTTCCCAGGTCGTTGTTGATGTTCTCTGTATAGTCCTTCCTGTTTAGCCAGCCTGCATCGGTTGAGTTGTGGTAGTGTGGCAGTTGCGCGGCTGGCTCCACCCCCCACTTAAATTTAATTTAAATAAATATAAATAAAATTACTATCATTAACTACATTATTCCTATTTAAAACTAAATACTTACCTATAAAATAAACCCTAACGGCTAGATTTGGAGTTTTGTCGGTAACGACCCGAAAAGCTAACGCCGGCTTTTTTCTGGCCGCACCATAAAAATAACTCTGGTATTGAGAGTCCACATAAAGGCTGCGTTAGGCTCCAAAAAAGGAGCGTAGAGCATATTTAACGCAGCTTCAACTCTCGATACCAGAGTTGCTTACGCAAGCGGCCAGCCTCAAAAACGTGCTCGTGCACGATTCCCCCATAGGAAACAATGGGGCTGTTTGAGCTGAAAAAAAAACCTAACACCTGCAAAAAAGCCGCGTTCAGCTCCTAACGCAGCCCCATTGTTTGCTATGCGGAAACACTTCCTACGTCTGCACCTAACACTCTAACATGTACCCCGATTCTAAACACCCCTAACCTTACACTTATTAACCCCTAATCTGCCGCCCCCGCTATCGCTGACCCCTGCACATTATTATTAACCCCTAATCTGCCGCTCCGTAAACCGCTGCTACTTACATTATCCCTATGTACCCCTAATCTGCTGCCCTAACATCGCCGACCCCTATATTATATTTATTAACCCCTAATCTGCCCCCCACAACGTCGCCTCCACCTGCCTACACTTATTAACCCCTAATCTGCCGAGCGGACCTGAGCGCTACTATAATAAAGTTATTAACCCCTAATCCGCCTCACTAACCCTATAATAAATAGTATTAACCCCTAATCTGCCCTCCCTAACATCGCCGACACCTAACTTCAATTATTAACCCCTAATCTGCCGACCGGAGCTCACCGCTATTCTAATAAATGTATTAACCCCTAAAGCTAAGTCTAACCCTAACACTAACACCCCCCTAAGTTAAATATAATTTACATCTAACGAAATTAATTATCTCTTATTAAATAAATTATTCCTATTTAAAGCTAAATACTTACCTGTAAAATAAATCCTAATATAGCTACAATATAAATTATAATTACATTGTAGCTATTTTAGGATTAATATTTATTTTACAGGCAACTTTGTAATTATTTTAACCATGTACAATAGCTATTAAATAGTTAAGAACTATTTAATAGTTACCTAGTTAAAATAATTACAAAATTACCTGTAAAATAAATCCTAACCTAAGTTAGAATTAAACCTAACACTATACTATCATTAAATTAATTAAATAAAATACCTACAATTACCTACAATTAAACCTAACACTACACTATCAATAAATAAATTAAATACAATGCCTACAAATAACTACAATGAAATAAACTAACTAAAGTACAAAAAATAAAAAAGAACTAAGTTACAAAAAATAAAAAAATATTTACAAACATAAGAAAAATATTACAACAATTTTAAACTAATTACGCCTACTCTAAGCCCCCTAATAAAATAACAAAGACCCCCAAAATAAAAAATGCCCTACCCTATTCTAAATTACTAAAGTTCTATCAGCCAATCGGAATTAAGGTAGGAATATTCTTATTGGCTGATGGAATCAGCCAATCAGAATCAAGTTCAATCCGATTGGCTGATCCAATTAGCCAATCAGATTGAGCTTTCAGTCCACTCTCACATTAAACATAGAGTCAACCACATTCTCCTATTCTCCCAGCAGCTGAACAAAGAATGAAAAAAGTGAAAGCAACAACAACAATGGCAAGAGCTATCAATCAGTATCATTATCAACTTATATTCAACATGACCCCATAAATATGTGTGCTGAGCTAAAGAATGTCTAACATAAATAACCTCATGAATCTAAAATTCTATGTCTAGAGATTAATGATGTCTGAATCAATATTAAAGACTAAGGGTACTCTCGTTCTCAAAACAAAAATCCAAAAGGCTTCTCTTTTTTAAAGAATTTCATCCAAATTTCCCCCTCTTTGGGGACGACGGATTTTTTCAATCACATGCCACTTGAATTTATCTACCTTACAGTCATGTTTAACAATAAAGTGTTCTGCCAATGCTGAACATGGAGTAACATTAGAGATATTATTGAGATGTTCCCTGATCCTCTCTCGTACTTCCCTGGTGGTCATACCTACATACTGTAGGTTACATGATTGACATCTGATCAAATAGACAACATATTTATTCCTACAATTAGAAAAATGATCCAAATTGTATATTCTTTGGGTGACACAGGATTGAAATTGCTTAGTAAATATAGCTTAGCTGCAAGCTTTGCAATTGGTTTTACCACATTTAAAATGGCCTTTAAACATCAACCAATTGTCTTTTTGAGCCTGACTGCAGATCATGCTAGGAGACAATCGGTTTCCTAAGGTTTGATTAAGTCGTGAGACGAAACGAAAACCTTTCTTAACAATAGGATTCAAAAGTGCGTCTCCCATAAGTATGGGTAAATTCTTTTTGACAATCTTAATTATAGAATCATATTGTCTACTATATCTTGTACTAAAGATGATTTTATCATCTTGTGTGGCAAGTTTGTCAGATCTAGGTCTAGATTTGTCCTTTAAGAGAATTGACCTGTCTAAAGCTTGTACCTGTGATGTAGCTTTTTCTATCACGGACACTTCATACCCTTGTTCAATAAATTGCTGTTTCAACAAGGCACTCTCTGACAAGAAAGTTTAATTGTTGGAACAATTTCGTTTTAATCTGATAAATTCACCCTTTATCATACCAAAGCCCGTGCACTTAGGATGCAAGCTCTTTGCATGCAAAAGGGCATTGGACTTAATTGGTTTAGAGTAGAGCTCAGTAGTGATGACACTGTTGCAAGAATCACCTATAAGCGTAAGATCAAGATATGAAATCTTAATGGGATCACAAATATGCGTGAAACTCAAGCCACATCTGTTTACATTAAGTGATGCAACAAACTCATCAGCTGTACCTACCCAGATAAAGCGCAAACCGTCAATGTAACGAAGGTAAAATTTGATACATTGATGAAAAGAGTTTTCCTGTCCATAAACGTGGAACAGCTCCCACCAACCCATGTACAGGTTGGCGTAAGAGGGGGCAAATTTTGCCCCCATAGCTGTTCCACATTTCTGGAGGAAAAAACTCATTTTTGAAAAGAAAATAATTGTGATTGAGTAAAAACTCTATCACATCAATAACATATCTTTTAAAATCCACTGAATAGTTACTAAATTTGTCTAGAAAAAATTTCAGCCTGCATGCCTAAATCATGTGGAATGGCTGAATACAGCCCAAAAACATCCACAGTAAGCCACACATTATCCTGTGACCAGTTTTCCTTATCCAATAGATTCAAAAGATGTTTGGTATCTTTGAGGAAGCTTGGGACAAGCTGAACTAAAGGCTGGAGAATGCTGTCAATCCAGGCCGACAACCTTTCCAAAAGGGAACCAATGCCCGAGACAATGGGCCTACCCTTAACAGACTCCAGAGACTTGTGGACCTTTGGAAGGTGGTGAAAGATGGGAATAATAGGATCTCTTACATAAAGATAATCCTGAGTATCATTATCAAAAAATCCTGCTTCTCTACCATCATCCAAAAGGTCGTACACAAGTCTCTGGTAGTCTGAAGTTGGGTTTTTTCCCAATTTTGTATACACATCAGTTTCATTGAGTTGGCGGTAGGCTTCATCAATGTAGTCCCCTCTGTTTAACACCACCACATTACTCCCCTTGTCCGCTTGTTTAATAATGATGTTGGAGTTGTCTTGCAAGGACTTAAGGGCTGTCTTCTGTGCTAAAGACAAATTTTGAGCTCTTTTAGAGGTACTTAGACTATCGTGCAGGTTTTGCAAATCTATTTCTACCATCTTATGGAAAAGTTCCAAAACACTACCTCTATTTTTGGTAGGATAGAAGACAGAAGGTGGTTTGAAAACTGCATGTGTACTCTTTACCCCCAATTTTACCTTATTGGATTCAACTTCCAATTCTAAAAGAGACATATAGTCATGTACTTCATCAAATGACAGATCAATGGGTGAAATTTCCAAAGGACATAAGTCAGATTCATTAACTAAGGTACTGGAGGGAAGCATGTTTTGCTGTGCGAAAAACTTTTTTAATGTCAATTTACGTATAAACTTATTGACATCAATAATTGTGTCAAAAATATTGAAGTCTTCAGCTGGTACAAAACCTAATCCCAACTGTAGTAATTGTTTCTGCTCATCTGTCAATTTATGTGAAGAGACATTAATTACTGTGTGACTTTGTATTTGTTTTTCTGGTGATTCCCTCTCAATCCATACTTTTTGTCTGCTTGTACTTACACGCTTACCCCCTTCTCTTTCTTTTTCTAAACCTATGCCTTTTGTCCTCTGTTCCTTGGGAAAAACCTGTGTAGAAGCAGTTTGGTTCACATTATCTGAGCTCTGTGTGTTGACTATTACCTCTCTATCATCAAGGACTATTTCAAAAATAGGTGTGGTAGTTAATGAGTTCCTGACTAGGCCTACTTAAACTATCTATAGTATGTGATTGTAAGATCTCATGTAAAGTCATATTCTCAATACTAACACTGTTGTTACTCTGGTTATCATACCTGGTTTGATTCTGTTCTTGTGTCTCATGGAGCATGGTAGGTTTGGAATTATCTTCTTCGGTTGAAGAGGCATCTGTATCTGAAAAGGAAACCTGTTTAACACGTGTTTTCTGATTTTTCTTATTATTATGTCTCCAAGTTTTTTTCTTATAATTAGACCAGAGATACACCATGTTGGTCTTATAATCCAATAAATCTCTATCAAATTTTTTAAATTTTAAAGCATCAATGTCCTCTTTAACAGAAGTAACAGTCCCCTTTAGGATGTCATCACATTTGTTATAATCTTTGGGTGTCAAAAACTGATTCAGGTCTTCTTGAAGCATGGTAATTTCACTACGTAAATGCTCTAATTGCTCTTTCTTATATGAGATGAGCATGTTCATTAATCTTATTGAGCAGTCCGTTAATACAGAGTTCCATCTTTCTATAAAATCCTTATCAGTGACCAAAAAGGAAGGAAACTTAACAATTCTCAGTCATCTGGGGATCATGTCCAAACTTAGATATTTTTCCATAAGGTTTATATCCCACCAGGTCTTATGTTCCTTAATGAGGAGATCCTCCAATTTAGAGAAAACATCTGTAATAGTAACTCTCCTTGATTTGCATAAGAATAACTCACTCAAAGTGGGCCTTGATCTATCCAAATCAGCAATTGCTCTTAGGGAAAAAGGTTTGACACTTTCCATGTTTAGTACAAGGACCAACAAAGGGTCAAAAATTATTGTAGAAAGACCCAAAATAAACCGTATACATAGATATTATATATACTTCATAGTGCTGTCTCTATAGATTCTGGAACACATAGGTGGGCTAATTGAGTAAAGAAAGGTGGTACGGATATCATTGGGATTTATAAGATCCAATAAGCACAAAAAGTCCTGACAAACCACTTCAAAATTGCCCCCAATGAAAGAACCAGGAAGGATAAACAAACATACATACGACAGTCTTAACAATGCCACCATATCTCCATGTCTCAAATGGTATAGAATATGTCCATGAAACAGTCAGTGAAAGCTTAATGCGGATCTTACCAGTGGAAAGAAAACTGAGTAAACGGAGCCTCCTTTGGGTGAACAGGCCGTCGTCTGCAGTTCAGACCTTGAAACGGGAGCCCAGCTTCATGCGGTAAAAAACTCCTCCACGTTAGCAGCTCCTTGCGGTCAGCATGTCGACAGCTCAAGCATCACCGGAAGTGAAGCAGCAAATCCTAGAAGCACTCTCTGCTCCAAGCTCCGTCTCCTAATGCGGTCCCCCGCAACTCACGGTAGAGGAACAGTTCCACTGCGGCCGATGCCTGTACTCCGCAAGCACCAGACCCACAAATGTGAAAATCCTTTATGAAAAGGGTTAGTTCTTTCTCCGGACAATGATGTTTTTGATTGAAGGCTGGGGCAAGAAAACGAGACTGTCCAAGTAGAGACTGAGTTGCAACTTTAGCTTGGCAAACCGCTGCTGGCTATCCCAAAGCCAGATAATCAAGCAGTATATACAAAAAAAGCGGGTCTCAGACGAAAAAGTTGCAAAACAAAAAGCACCTTTATTGTGGTCGACATGGAAAGATAAAAAATATAATTAAAACAAACTACATGTAGGCAAGGATTGCCAGACGCGTTTCAGCTCACGCCTTCATCTGTGACCTGTATAACATATAATGCTAAGCATGTATATACCCTAAGGTCTAAGCTGATAGGTTGCTTAATTGATTGAACAATTGATGGCTGAAACCTATCAGCTTAGACCTTAGGATATATACATGCCAATCGGAATCTAAGGGACGCCATCTTGGATGACGTCAGTTAAAGGAACCTTCATTTGTCGGGTAGTCGTCGGCCAAAGAGGATGCCCCACGTCAGATGTCTTGAAGATGGACCCGCTACGCTGGATGGATGAAGATAGAAGATGCCGTCTAGATGAAGACTTCTGCCATCCGTTTTTTTAAGGGTGTATTGGGTGGGTTTTATTTTTAGGTTAGGGCTTTGGGCTGCAAAAGAGCTAAATGCCCATTAAAACTCTTCTCTCAAGGCAATGGGGACCGTAGGTTTTTTTAGTTAGTATTTTTTTTGGGGGGGGTTGGTTGTGTGGGTGGTGGGTTTTACTGTTGGGGTGGTTGTTTGTATTTTTTTTTACAGGTAAAAGAGCTGATTTCTTTGGGGCAATGCCCCGCAATAGGCCCTTTTAAGGGCTATTGGTAGTTTAGTTTAGGCTAAGTTTTTTTATTTTGATAGGGCTATTAGATTAGGTGTAATTAGTTTAAATTTCTGTAATTTGTTTATTATTTTCTGTAATTTAGTGTTTGTTTGTTTTTGTACTTTAGATAATTTAATTTAATTTAATTTAGGTTATTGTATTTAATTTAGTTAGGTTAGGTTTTATTTTACAGGTAAATTTGTATTTATTTTAGCTAGGTAGTTATTAAATAGTTAATAACTATTTAATAACTATTCTACCTAGTTAAAATAAATATAAACTTGCCCGTAAAATAAAAATAAACCCTAAGATGGCTACAATGCAACTATTACATTATCTTAGGTAAGTATTTAGTTTTAAATAGGAATAATGTAGTTAATGATAGTAATTTTATTTATATTTATTTAAATTAGATTTAAGTTAGGGGGTGTTAGGGTTAGACTTAGGTTTAGGGGTTAATAAATTTAATATAGTAGCAGCAGATTAGGGGTTAATAAGTGTTATGTAGGTGGCGGCGGTGTGGGGGGGCAGATTAGGGGTTAATAAATGTTATGTAGGTGGAGACGGTGTAGGCGGGCAGATTAGGGGTTCATAAGTATAATGTAGGTGTCAGCATTGTTGGGGCAGCAGATTAGAGGTGTTTAGACTTTGGGTATATGTTAGGGTGTTAAGTGTAAACGTAACTTTATTCTCCCATAGGAATCAATGGGATATCGGGCAGCAGCGAACATAAGCTTTTGATGCTTTCAGACTCCCATTGATTCCTATGGCATCTGCCGCCTCCAGGGCGGCGGATTGAAAACCAGATACACAGGGCCGGAATAGTGCCGAGCGTACCTGGTAGAATTTTGTTAACTTGCAAAAGTAGTCAGATAGTGCCGAATTTGCATTTGTAACATCTGTAATGACGTAAGCATCGATCTGTGTTGGACTTTGACCGGCGGATCGTATGTTGCGTCACAAAATTCTACTTTTGCTGGTATGTAGGGTTTGATAAATAAGAGGAATCAGGCTTGCCACAATTACGCTGCGGAATTCCAGCGTATTTGCGGTTGACGGCTTGATAAATAGGCCCCATTGGCTGGAAGTTGACAGGACACACAGGAAACATATTAACTCTTTAGCAGAGTATTTTTGATGCATACTTTCATAAAATTGTAGTTGTAGGTTTCAGCTGACAAGGCAATTGAAAAAAAGAAAGTTATCTCAGTACTGAAAAGAATTTTAAATATTTTTTCCAGTATTGGAAGCTAAGGTTTGGCTACAATGATGGAAGTGAGTCTTTTCCCAATCCTCTATTTAAAGGTTTAAAGAAATATGTAGCTCTAAATTTAGTAATGAAAAGTAGAGGAGAAACAAAGTTTGTTTAACTGGACCTAAAACTGGGAAGTCCTCCACGTAGCAGTTCACCTGTATGTATTATGTAATGTTTGGATGTCAGAAAAAGTAAAATAAGTTATCACAATCATTATATCATAGCAAGATTTATAAGTAGTGACAAAAAAAAGTAAAACGTCAAAGTTTTTGGTTGTGGTCATGACAATACCAAAGTAACATAGTAGATAAGGTTGAAAAAAGATAGAAGTCCATCGAGTTCAACCTATGCAAATCTAAAATACTTACAAAAAGCTCCAGTTAAAAGGATACTAAACACACATTTTTTCTTTCCTGATTTAGATAGAGCATGCAAATTTAAGCAACTTTCTAATTTACTCCTATTATCAAATGTTCTTCATTTTCTTACTATCTTTATTTGAAAATGCAGGAAAGTAAGGTTAGGAGCTGGCCCATTTTTGGTTCAGCACCTGGGTAGAGCTTGCTGATTGGTTTGCTGCATTTAGCCATCAATTAGTAAGCGCTACCCAGGTGCTGAACCAAAAATGGTCCGGCTCTTAAAGGGACACTGTAAGTAAATATTTTCTATGCCTGTTACTAACTAACTACCCCAAATACGCTTTTTATCAATAGCATTTCATTAACATTTCTCTACCGTATATCAGAAATCTTGTCTGCAAATTTAATTGTTTTCCAAACCCACTCCGTGGGTATCCTTTGCTCTGTACCAATCCGTTTACAATACCTAGGTTTCAAAATGGCGCTTTAAACACAAAGTTATTGGTTTAAGTATTTTGAACATGCAGTGCTGAAAATAGTGGGCAGGATAACGTTACATCATCGGCAAATAAAAGATATAACTTTTAGAACGTTATGAAACTTTCGTTTTGGAGAAAATATAGGACAGTAGGTTTTAATTAATGTTTATTAACTTTAATATGTTAGTTGTTTAGCTTAAAAATTATAACAGAAAGTAATCCTTTAAGCTTACATTTCTGCTTTTTCAAATAAAGATAGCATGAGAATGAAGTAAAATTGATAATAGGAATAAATTAGAAAGTTGCTTAAAATTGCATGCTCTTTGTGAATCAAGAAAGAAAGAAATGTGGGTTTAGTATCCCTTTAAGCTTAAATAACCCCACTAAAAGGTGACCCATTTAATATTAGCAATCATCCATTAATTTTGTTTATATACAGAAATGTATCCAGACTATTTTTAAATGTATCTAGGGTATTGGCATTCACTACCTCCTTTGGTAATGAGTTCCAAAATTGTATTGCTCTTACAGTGAAAAAACGTTTCCGTTGCAGGAGATTAAATCTCCTTTCCTCCAATCTTAAATTGTGACCTCTTGTCAGAAACAATTTTCTTGGAATAAACAGAGCTTCTGCCATCTTTTTATATGGGCCTTGAATATATTTATATAAAGTAATCATGTCACCTCTCAAGCGCCCTTTTTCTAAAGAAAACAGACCCAGTTTGGCTAGCCTCTCCTCATAGGTAAAAATTCTCCAATTCCATAAGCTTTGTGGCCCTTCTCTGAACTTTTTCTAGTTCTGCAATATCTTTTTTTGCGATCGGTCCCCAGAACTGCACTCCTTACTCAAGGTGAGGTCTTACCAGGGCTTCATATAGTGACAGAATTTTGCTTTCCTCCCTTGAATCAATGCCTCTTTTAATACATGCTAGTATCTTATTAGCCTTTGAAGCCGCTGCCCTGCATTGTGCACCCATCTTTAGCTTGTTATCTATTACACTACTCCCAAATCCCTTTCCTCCTCTGCTTTGCTAAGTCTTGTCCCATTTAAAAAATACATTGCCTGCTTATTTTTACTTCCAAAATGTAGAACCTTGCATTTTCCCGTATTAAATCTCATTTTCCATTTACTTGCTCATACTTCTAATTTTTGCAGATCCCTTTGTAATGAAAGTTAATCCTGCTCTGACCTAATGACCTTACTTAACTTAGTATCATCTGCAAAAATAGAGATGTCGCTATGATTACCTTTGTCCAATCTGAGTATGATCCATTTACTACTACTCGTTGCTCCCTATCTTTTATCCAGTTATTTATTCATGAGCTAACATTTTTAGCTATTACCAGTCCCTTCATTTTGTGCATTAATCTCTCATGTGGCAATGTAATAGAAAGCAACAGTACATTGCCACATGAGAGATGTGGTCAGCCTCTTTAAAGGACAATCAATACCTTGTAATTACAACATTGTTCTTCTCTCTTGCAAGAAGCTAATAAACTGGTGAGTTTGAGAATGTTTGGAATACATTATCACCTTGTGTTTATTATTGTTTTTCAATAACCAAACTCCAACCACCATTGACGTTATTTGGAGGAACCAACCTTGTACCCCAAGATACCTATAACAAATAATACTAAAAAAAAAACAAAGAAGGCAGGTGAAGGTCAGGGACCACTTATGGATCCCAAATTAAGTTAATCTCATTTTTTTTTTAGATATAAATGCAATATTAGCAGCTATAAGTAAAAAAATCAAGATAGCATTGATAAAAGTGTAAACATTTCTGTAAGTACTTAACATGCATAGGGCATTGTTATTTAACCTGATGCTGATGGAGCTAAAGTAGCATGGGATGAGGAGAAAGTGATACTGACTTACTTTTAGTATGTTGCGTACACACTATATGGCTCTGTTAAGCTTATGATATGTGGAAGCATTAGGATACCAAACTATGGAGGCTACATATGAACTAGAACAATATATTCAGTACTAATACCAAGAATAAATGGCCATAAACGTGAATCTGCATTTGTGCACAAATAGATACCTAAAGGTCAACAACTCTAGTGCACTCCATTTGAGATATCAACATAGAAGGTACAAAGTGAATAAGCCTTAAATAGGAGCTGTACTGTGTATGAATTAAGACATAGGCATATTCTACCAGACAAGGTTATCCAGTCAATAGACATCATAAAGTTTTGTGTCTGGAACCTATTACCTAACGTTTGTGCCAAGCAACTTATTATATGAAAGACATGTCCACAATATATTCATTAAAATATTTTAGTGTGACAGTTTACCAGGATAGCGGCATGGCCTAACAGCTACAAAAAAACTTCAGCCTACACCAGACCACCAGGCCAAGTGGTTCCCTGTAATTTCAGACCCAGATTGGGGCAATGATCGAAAATGACCTGTGGTGGCCGTGATACAGTCAGAGATAACAAAGTGATCAGAGTGAGTGTAGATAAGCCTGGACACAATGGCCACCTCAGCAGCTAGAGTCTGTGATCCCAGGAGCAAGATTGCCTTGTTATGAGCAGGCAACTGCACTGCATAGGATAAGTCCGGTGTACTCACTGGATGTCGCAACAACACCTGCTTTTCCTGCTGGTCCTGTAATACTACTGGGGAGTCACTGTTCCCAAACACATATACTTCAAGAGTGACTGAAGTTGGAAGTTGAGTACCATGGTTCAGTATAGATGTGGGCCCCATAGTTCCTCTAGCAGGTAGGATACTTTATAGGATCATCGGCGTACGTAGCGATGGAATTGACACAGAGTGCAATACTTGCGGTGGTAAAGCTTCTGTGAATGGAGCAGATTTCTACCCGCGGTCCCTGTAGGTGTGAAGCTACAACGCTCCTGGAGCAGCATGGAGATAGGTCTGCTCGTACCACCAGTGCCTTCAAAACACTCAGCAGTGCTGGCTTAGTTGCAGTTCCCTCTTCCCATGCTGCAAAGTCCACAATAGTTGTTTCCGGCTTGATCTGAGAGCTGGAGGGTATGGGGAGTGAATACTGGGGCTCTGTATCAGTCTCTCTCTTGTTCTCCGCAGAATCAAGCTTAGGTAGGATGGGTGCCCAGCACTTTTGACAATGATTCCTCGAATGCCACAAGGTAGTTAGTAAGTAGACATCGCAGCTCCTCAAGAAAGCCCTCACGGGGGGGGGGGTTGAAAAGGCCTCAGCCTCGAGATAGCTCCGGTAAATGTAAGCGCTGCACGATCCAAAGACGGGAGGCATCAAATGAAAGACGGACTTTTCATAGTCTTGATTCTGACAATTTGAAGTCCAAATAATGGCTTTATCTTGTGATATTCTGTAGTCACAGTAGGAAGGTGTGAGCAGCTAACAGTTTTGCGTCCATAGATGGCCGCCGTACGCAAGTTCCCCCCTTAATTAATGTTTTTAATAGTTACAGTAAAACCATTTGTAAATAAAGATAGACAATAACGGTAAACATTTTAATTTATCTTGTACTGACTCACTGGTTACCACTGAGTTTGTTGCACAAACAAAAATGTTCTGGTCAAATGAGTTATAATTAGTTGAGTGAATTCAGAACAAAAACGTTGCCCTGACAACAACAACAACAAAAGTAACCTATACCTTTTAAATTTGACATATATTGCATGTTAAAGAAAGAGGTAATATTTGAAGAGTGCATTGCATATAAATGTTTCTATTATGCAGAGAATAGCTAGGTGAATAATAAAGTTTGTTTTTTTTCCTGACAACACTAGCACAAAAATACTTCAAACTCAAGTTTCTTCTAATGTTCAGTGTTGTTTATAAATTGCATAGTTATCTATTTTTTTCCAAATTAGAGGTTTAATTGGACTTTATTGCAATGTGTCTAGGGAGCTTGTTATCGATGTATCTGACACTGATGTATACTGTTAAAGGGTAATATGGGTATTATATATTTATCAGATGCTTTTAAATGTTATAACAATAGTAAAGCACTGTGAACCTATTGGAATCTGTAAGAAAAGCATTACAAAGTGGTTTATGGAGTGAATATAATGGCCTAGATTTAGCTAAACTTGTTCTTGATAGAAATACCTTTCTGAAAAAGTCTCTCCTGGAAAATGTTGAGATTAAAATCTGTAAAGCGACTTCTATCTCACAACTATTAACTTTCCTGCCACAAAAATCACTTCTAGGGCTCCATTTATTAAGCAGTGAATGCCGCTTCGGAGCCCCATCATTTCAGGTCCGTCTGAAGCAGAAGTTAAGAAGCAGCGCTCATAAGACCTCTGCTCCTTAACATGTCTGCCACCTTTTACAATTGGGATGATTGATGGCCCCTGCCAACGGCCGCCAGTGAGCAGAGGGCAGCTTTGCACAACAAAAGAAATACCCAGCAACTGATCGCTTGCAGGGGGTCACACTGATGCTTGAGATAATGGGGTGCCAGTAAAGATGCAGAGGAATGATCCGCCAAAACTCAGGAAGCAAAAAGGATATACTCTTAAAGCTCAAAATCTTCACATTTATTTAATGGAATGGAACAAACAAACTCAGGAGACACCTGAAGTACATCTTAAGCATTTCACTTTTCTGAATGATACATTTGACGGTCCTCTTCAAGATTGTCGAGGCTTCCTTAATCAATGCCAAATACACTTCCAGACACATCCTTCCACCGTAAGTGCACCACAGACCAAGGTGAAGTTTATTATTTCCTTGCTTAAAGGTAGAGCCTTAGCTTGGGTTTCACCCCTATTAGAGAAGGAGACTGTGTATATATCTATACTATAATCTCATTTGTAACGCATCCGTCGCTGTCAGCAGTTGCGAACGCATGCTCAAAGGAATGTTGGCAGCGTGAGGCAGTCATAAGAATGTTGGCTGCGCGCGCAGCCAAAAGAATTCACTCATCCAGGTGGATTCCAAAAATGGCACGGTGGATTCTTTTACCACCCTGCTATTTTTGGAGTCCACTGGGATGCAGCAAAGGCAAATGGATCATTACAAAAAAATAAATAACCGCCCGTCGTCACATCTGGGAAGACCGCTCCGGAACTCCGCTTCGTGCCGCCTATGCTGTGGATGAAGATGATGGACGCGCCTGGAAGAAGATCTTCTCCGCCGGACTTCTGAAACCCTGAGTACCTATTTGGGGCTTTAGTGTTAGTTTTTTGTTTTTTTTTAGATTAGGGGTCATTGGGTAATTTCAAAAAGAGCTGAATGCCCTATTTTGGGGGGGTTTGGTGAGTGGGGGTTTTTACTGTTAGGGGGGACTGTTTATTTTTAATGTAAAAGAGCTGATTTCTTTAGGAAAATGCCCTACAAAAAGCCCTTTTAAGGGTTATTGGTAGTTTAGTATTATATTAGGGGGTGTTTTTATTTTGGGGGGATTTTTTTTATAGTGGTATTAGTTTAGGTTTAATTGTATTATTTTGAATAGCTTAGTTTATTTTTTTCTGTATTTTTACTTTTTATTTTTTGTAATTTGGGGGGTTGCATTTTAACACATAGACTGCCCTCTGGGCAGGCTTATCAAGTAGTATATGCATGCATTTATATGTGTAAATATGTATTTACATACATAAATGCACATATAAATATAGATATGTATATATGCACAGAAATATATACATAAATCTCATTGCAATCCTGTGCTTTTGTTTCCATTATGGGGAAATACGTTTTTGTATTCGCAACTTCGCAACGTTTTTTTATTCTGTACGAGGATGCGAACTCAAGAGCACAAACATTTTATTTGTGACCTGTAATACGTTTGTAACTATGGTAAAAAAAAAAATAAGCACTTACAGGAGCACAAATTTTTGCTCCCCTTGTAATCTAGCTGCAAGTTATCTGAAACACATTTGATCATGTTTTTCCTTTGCTGGATTCTTCCATTTTGGCTTTTTATGTTTTTTCCATAGTTTTTGTCAATAAAGACTATTTTTATCTTTTTGTTACCTGGAGTGCACGGACTATATATTCTTAATCATCCAGACTCTGTCATACTAATGGAAAGTATTGCACTGCCTATCTTATGGGGTTATCTTAAAAAGGATATCCACAATTAAATCTCTGCATGCATCAGATATGCCCAGATCAAAGTACCTAATTCCAAATATTTTGGATTTATTACAATCTTACATTTAACTTTCTTCCATGCACTTTCTAGTGAAATGTGGTTAAAGGAAAAATGTACCCAGGAAAGTAGCTGATAGCATTTAATTGTATTCAAAGCTGCTGCAGGACATTAGTTTCTTATTTACATAGCATGTTTAGTGTCAATACTGTAGTGCAGTGTAGGTGGCAGTTTCAACAAACAAAAGCATATCTTTCATATGTCAAAAGAAAGGTTAAAGAACCTTTAAAATACAGCAAATTTGCATAATCAACATCCATTATGCATGATTAAAAAAGACAAGGCAATAGCACTAAGGTCCCGATGATCGAAAGTGCTACAAGGTGGTGAGATATCCTAAGGGATTCAACGCTATGTCAAGCAAGCCTATCAAAATATTCCACGCTCCTGACATAGACTAACAGGCATTTACATGCCACTAGTTGGAGAAGCTGGCGATAGATAACACCCAGTATCTCTGCTCATATTGGCAATGTATAGTAAATGATCCCTTGGAATATAATTGCCATGCCTAACCACTAATCCTAATGCCCCTAAACTGAGGTACCCCAAGATTGCAAACTAACACTACACTAATAAATATCTAAACCACCACATACCCACCGCAAGTGTCTATCCTGTTTACCCCATACTGCTACATACCACCGCAAGTATCCATTTAATCTATTAACCCCTATACCGCCATATATACGACCACAAATATCTATTGTATTCACCCTTATACTGCCATATACCCACTGCAAGTACCCATCTAATCTATAAACCGCTATACTGCAAAATACCACCCACAAGTACCAATCTACTCTATTAACCCCTCAACTGTCAAATAACCACCTCAAGTATCTATCCTGTATACAGCCACTACCCACCGGAAGTACCCATCTAATCTATTAACCCCTAAACCGCCACCACCCCCACATCACAAAGTACCTAAACACACTATTAACCCCTAAACCGCCAGTCCCCCACATCGTGAAGTAATAAATAAAAGCTAAATCCCCTAACCTAACACCCCCGAACTAAACCCAAATTAAAATACACAAAAAGTATAAAATAAATCCTAACCACCTTAAAAAAATAAAACACTTACATGTAAAAATAAATAAAACCTAACCTTACCTGTAAACAAAACAACTAACATTACTAAAAAAAAAAAACAAAACAACCTATCATTACTTAAAAAAGAAATCCTTCCATTACTTAAAGGGACGTAGATGATCCATTTATATCGCCTATACATTTTTTTTTTGTTTTGCTTATTTTTAAATAACATTGTACTGATTTTAAGACTCCTAACCAAGCCCCAAAGTTTTAGAAGTATAATGATGTATACCTACTCCAGCTTGCTCCTGTTTGTGTAAATAGTCTTTTCATATGCAGAGGAAGGGGGAGTGTCTGCTCTTTTTGCTATAGAACCACTTTCACTGGGTGTTCCAGCTATCCTTTTCAACGGAACTAAACTGGGAGCTTCTAAGCAATTTTTTAAATAGTTTTATACTGGATTTCTAGATCAGTATCTGTGCATATTATTCTTTATAGTAGTGTATATTACATGCAGTTAAATGAAATTTGGTGTATACTGTCCCTTAAAAAAAAACATACCTGGGAGGCAGAGCCTGGCTGGCAATGGAGGAGACTGTGTGATAGTGGCACTCCGTGCAGGGCAGAGAACAAAGGTGTTATTAGCCTCTATTTTTTTATCTAAAAGTAGCACTAACAAGCATCAAAACAGGTCCTTATCCTCTGGGCTTAAGCAGGAGCAGAAAGCTTTACCGTACAGCGGCTACAACGTGAGCAAGGAGGATCGAAAGTAACGGCAGCTGGAGGTGGAATCGCCATCTTGTCAGACCTCGTGGCGGAGTTGGTTCCTCACTATGACAGGGATAGATGTAAAATCTGAATGCTTCTGTTCAAGGTATGAAGGGAATCCCAATCCACTCTCCTTCAATCACCCCCACTGCCTTAAAACAAATGTTAGAGCTACAACGTCAAGGCAGTTTACCTCCCTATATAAGGGTGCAAGTAAACAATGTCATTCTTACATTAACTTTCTGCGCATGTGGCCCTATCAATATAGAGGTACAAGGGAAGTTTAAAATATGTAAAAAGATTATGCTAGAAAACTAGTCATACAGATATTCTAACCCACAGTGACACACCACAGACCAGAATCTCATCAGCCTGATCAGAGAGAGAAGATACATAGGCAGCATGGGTTACATTGAATTAATAGCCGGCTGCTATTGAAAACCCTTGGTAATTATATCGCATATCACTGAATTCATTCTACAAAGGCAATTCACCCCTAATATTGAACGGCCAGCTTAATCTACACTTCAGGGGGGCAAGTGCACTGTATGAAGCAGTAATATAATGCCTAGTTTTTGGCTCCCTTCTGTTTTGCTCACCCACTGCAACTTAATATCTGACGTTTATATATACAGCAATACCTGTTGTTCAAGATGGCTTCAAAACAGATAAAACAGATAAAAAAAGAAAAGAAAAAGCTCCAGCTAGTAAACCTGCAGCAACCAATATTTTTTTTAAGTCCTCAAAAGGGGACAAAACCCCAGAATCTCTGGAACCTGATCCGGAAAGATAATCGACTTGGACCACAATACTAGGGGATACACAGAAACACTTACACCTGTCACTAAAGCAGATATAAAAGATCTTGTATGTAAATAAGATATCAACGTGAATTTTGAAAAAATGTGGGAAAAATTAGACTCAATACAGTCTACAGTCACCAATAGCCTTGCAGAAATTAAGCAAGATATTCAAGACCTCCACTTTGGAAGATAATGAAACTGCTCTTGAATAAAATATGGATACTGTGTCACAGCAAGTCCAAACCCATTGACAGGAACTAGATGACCTCCATGACAAACTGGAAGATTTAGAAAACTGCACGTTAAGGTGCAATATTAGACTTAAAGGGACACTGAACCCAATTTTTTTTTCTTTCATGATTCAGATAGAGCATGACTTTTTAAGCAACTTTCTAATTTACTCCTATTATCAATTTTTCTTTGTTCTCTTGCTATCTTTATTTTAAAAGCAGGAATGTAAATCTTAGCAGCCAGCCCATTTTAGATTCAGCACCATGGATAGTGCTTGCTTATTGGAGGCTTACATTTACCCACAAATAAGTAAGCATAACCAAGGTTCTCAACCAAAAATGGGCCGGCTCCTATGCATCACATTCTTGCTTTTTAAATAAAGATAGAAAAAGAAAAAAGAAAATTTGATAATAGGAGTAAATAAGAAATTTGTTTAAAATTGCCTGCTCTATCTGAATCATGAAAGAAAAAATTTGGGTTTAGTGTCCCTTTAAGGGAATCCCAGAATCTATAACACCATCGGATCACAAAAATATCTGAGGCAATTATTCCAGGCTATCACAGGCCAAACGGAAGAAGATAAATTCCAAATAGAGAGAGCACATTGTGCCCTTTAAGCAAAACCAAAAGGTGACTATCCACCAAGGGACGCTATAGTCAAACTACTACGCTTCCCAGAAAAAGAAGCAGTTTTTCAAGCGGGAAGAAAGAACACAACTTTTAAATTTCAGGGCACAGTGATTCAGTTTTATCAAGATGTGTGTTTAAGAACATTGCAAAGACGAAAATTCCTTAGACCTCTTACCCTTTTGCTATGCAAAAAACAAGTAAACTACAGATGGGGGTTCCCATTTGCTTTGCATATTCATCATGAAGATACGATGTTAACTATCAAGAACCAACAAGATATCCTTGATATCTGTACCTAGCTAAACTTCGAAATCCCAGAATTGCCATAGCCTGACCGTGAACCTGAAGGGGAAACCAACCCTAGACGTGAAGAAAACCACAAGAGATCTCAGGGGTCCAAAATTAGCAAAAAGAAGTCAAAATTACACCTCTGAAACAGAAGTCAGTCTGAAAGCCTTGTTGCCTCTTCGTCCGAACTTTTAACAGCCTATGGGACAGTTGAGTATACATTACTAAACATTTTTCCCTATAGCCTAGCTTCCACACATTAAGTGAGTTTTACCGTCACAGAAGATATTACGTTGGGAACTTTCTAGGCCCTAGGTTAACATCTTTTTCAGAAATAGGTGGACTGTGGGACATTGGGGACAAACCCCAAGATGTTTTTGACTAAGTTTTCATGTTTTCATTATAGAAAAAATAGTATATTAAAAAAAAAAAAAAAAAGGAAAGGTTAACCTTTGTTATTTCAAAAATGTTAAAACCTACTATACTGCACAAATGTTGTATGGTTGTAAAGTTCCCTGTTATGTTTTTACATTTTTTATGAATGGTTGTCTATTTGATGTGGTCATCTGGGTTCCTGTAGGTTCACAAACAGTTAATGAGATTGAGATACTAACTCCCCTAAATATCTTTGACGCCATTGGTTTAGCTTACAACATCACACCTAACACTTATGCCTCCTGATCTAACAGTACTCTCACACAATGTGAGAGGTCTCAACACAAATGTAAAGCGTAAATTGGCACTCAGCCAATATATGAAGTTAAAAGCAAAAATAATTTTCCTCCAAGAAACACATTTCACACAAACCCTGATCCCTAAGTTTTGGCACAGACAATTCCCTATTCATTATCATTCCATAACTGACCACAAGAAAAGAGGAGTCTCAATCCTTATGCACTCCTCCCTAAAATTTGAGACAGAGGAGATAATAAAGGATCCTGACAGTAGATTTCTTATAGTTAGAGGATGTATACAGGACACTGGGGTCACTTTTTATAATATTTACATGCCAAATGAAGGTCAGCACTGTTCCATCAGATTTCAAACCACTTAACACAATGGTCACAATCCAGAATCATTCTGGCAGGCGACTTCAACATCACTCTAACACCCCACTCTAATTCAGGAGACTCTAAAATTACAAGCAAACAACACAGGCAAAATTCCATTTCAAAAGCAATTAGAGACTCACTACTAGAACATAATTTAATAGACACTTGGGAAACATTATACGGGACAACATCCTAGTGAATCAGATCTTGATCCCAAACAACTCACAATCACATATACATCCCTGTGTCTGGTCTGATCATTCAGTAGTCCAATTAGAAATGACAGGCATAATTTCCATAGACAAAAGATTGTGGACATTCGATCCGACTATTGTAAAAAACAATCAATTTCACACCAAATTATTAAAAACAATGAAATAATACTGGCAACTGAATGAAAACTCGGTTAATTATTCCATTAATTTATGGGCAGTACACACACCATATATTAGGGGGTTCCTTATAAAGGAAAAATCCAGAATCACCAAAACAACCAATAAAGTCATAGACCAGCTCCAAATAGAAATACTAGCCCTGAAAGATCTCCATAAAAGAACGCTCTCCAATTCAACCTTTAGGACACTCCAAGCCAAAAGAAATCTATTATCAAAAATCAGCAATGAGAGCTATTCAAAAATTAAAAGCCATATATTTTTTATACTCTAATAAGCCAGACAGATATCTAGCCAACAATTTAAGGAACAGGATTAAAGGGATACACTCATTTTCATATAACTGCATGTAATAGACACTACTATAAAGAATAATATGCACAGATACTGATATAAAAATTCAGTATAAAACTGTTTAAAAACTTACTTAGAAGCTGTCAGTTTGTCTCTGTTGAAAAGGTAGCTGGAAAGCCCACAGCAAGTGGCAAATAAGACACTCCCCCCCTCCCCCTTCTTTTGCATATGAAAAGACCCTTTACACAAGCAGGAGCAAGCTGGAGAAGGTAGCTGACAGTATTCACATAAAACTTTGGGGCTTGGTTAGGAGTCTGAAAATCAGAGCAATGTTATTTAAAAATAAGCAATATAAGTTAATTTACACCCCATTATATACATCTATTAGAAGAGATCTAGGAAAAAAGGTACCTTCTCCTGGTATGGCAGCCTTTCAGCCATTAAAATGAACATACTCCCTAGGATCTTATATATTTTCAGAGCCCTTCTGATAAAAGTACCCCTCCCAGACCTACATAAAACTATAAGCTACTAGTTGTCGTTCATAAGGGGAGATAGAAGAGCAAAATAGACAAATAGGGGGAATAGGCTTACTAAATATGACTGATTATTACGATGCAGCTAGAATAGCCCAGGTCACTCTTACATAAACAATCTCAAAAAAATGTATGGACAAAGATTGAAACAGATCCATATAGGAATGAATATCCAGACATTTTATTATGGGATCTAAAAGGAGATCATGACACAAATACCTTTAAACTACCCACCACAACAGAACCAATAACAATCTGGAAATTGATCACTAAATCCTCAGAAATATTCCCCTCAAAATCTTGGCTTAGACCAATAAGATACTTTTTACCAAAAGATACACAAAGGCAAATTGGAAAATGGTCTTATAAAGGCTTATATAGAGTGGCAGATGTTATTGACAAAAACCACATACTAACCTATAACTAGCTACAGGAGAAAATACAAGAACAATTCCAGCAAGAGAGCTGGACAGGATACTAACAAGAAAAACACTCAGCCCTCATATGTATGGGCTTAGTGTATATAGGTTTTAAAATATATCAACTTTATTAGTTTAATTTAAAAAGGGTTACACACAATAAAAACAGTTGTAGCAAGTAAAAAGTGGTTTTCAAACTAAAGTAGTGAAAATGGTGGATAGTTACAAATTCTTATCCTGAATTGATATCATGGATAGTAACTCAAACCTAAAGTGGATTTTTGGTAAACCTTAACCCACCATTGCAGAGTTTCCCAATCTAGTGCTAACGACGGCTCAGAGCCGTCGCTAGCACTCTCTCACCTTGAGGGAGATCTGGGGGCTCCTACCCGCTCCTACCCCGGCGATCGTGCCTGTAGAGTGACAGGTATCGCCGGGGCTTCCTGTTTTGTGTGGTGACGTCACGTGCAATAACGTGATGATGACACTGCGCAACTTTATTTATACTTAACAATGTTAAGTTTAGGAGTAGGGGGCATGCTGCTTAGAAGCCTGTATATCAGGCATCTAAGTAGCTACAGACCCCCAAGAACCACAATTGGAAAGGTAATCGCCAAACCTTTCCAACAGTGTAAGTCTTGGGGGTTTGAAAAAAATTGTTAAAAAAAAAATCTTAGCACCCAGGTGGGAAAGTGTTTAGCACTCAAAGGGTTAATGGTAAAGATATGTTTATAATCTGCTGGGGGCAAACATCCCTGCAAAATTGAGGCCAGCCTGTTAGGGGCCACTAATCAGTCAAAATGTGCACTCATAAATTGTATACCTCCACAGATTAGAGGTATATCTCCGCCGTCATTTGTACAGCCTAATATCTAGAATGGAGCGTGTGTATATACATAAAACCACAGGAATTACCGTATATTCAAATGTTAAGTTACAGTGTAACCAATGACTCGCAACTAACTTTGTATCGGTTGCTATTGATTAATTATAAAGTTACATATCATATACTTTTATTATTTGATTTTCAGTAACCTCCAAAGGAGTATAATACTTAGCGAGGAGGCCTATACAAATTACTTGTTAGTGTGCCCATGGGTCACAGTTAGAATATTCATTGCTCCACAGATTAGATTAGAAGTATATCTCCACCGTCATATGTACAGTCCAATATCTAAAATGGAGCGTATGTATATAAATGAAACCAGTGTAATACTTAGCGAGGAGGCTTATACAGATTACTTGTTAGTGTGCCCGTGGGTCGCAATTAGAATATTCATTGCTCCAAAGACTAAAGATATATCTGCGCCATCATATGTACAGCCCAATATCTGAAATGAAGCGTGTGTGTATAAATGAAACCACAGGAGTTACTGTGTATTCAAACGTTAAGTGACAGTGTAACCAATGACTCGCAACTAACTTTGTATCGGTTGCTATTGATTAATTAAAAGTTACATGCTGTATACTTTTGTTATAAGATTTTCAGCAACCTACAAAGGAGTGCAATACTTAGCGAGGAGGCTTATACAAATTACTTCTTAGTGTGCCCGTGGCGAGCTTTAGTGTTAAGCCCACGGGCACACTAACAAGTAATGAGGCCAGTCGGTCTGTTGATGTTTTGAATATCAGGGCCTAAGTCTGAACTTCAAATGAGTAGTACATTTTTTTCTCCAAAATTTTAAAGTTATCTATTTTCGCTCCTCCTGCATCATGTGACAGCTATCAGCCAATCACAAATGTATATTGTATATGTTGTCAGTTATTTCAGTATTGCATGATGCTATTAACGATGTAAATTATACTATCCATACACTTTTCAACAGTGCAAAATGATAGATACAAATTTTAAGTTCTGATCTTTGATAAAGTACAACAAACCCTAAAGTTCCTGGCTTGTGCACACCTGCATACGAATTAAAAAAAAGTATCAACAATAGAATGTTAGGTTGTTAATACTTCACAGAGGAACCTGTAAATGATTAAAATACAAACTTTCCAGATACAGATTATGTCTTTTTAATTTTCAATATTTCTCTATCAATATCCTTATCGAAATAAATGTTAAAAATACTGCAGTTCTTCTATGGTATAGGAGCAGATGTTTGATTTGAGCTATAAAGACAGAGTTGCTTTGAATACTTATTCATATATGATTTCTTTTTAATTGGGATATAATTAGGCTGAATGCTTTGCAGAGCATATTGCTGGTGTAGACTTGGTATCACAGCATTTTTAAGCAACAAATCATGGAAAGTGTGCTAATAGTATTTAACACCCTTTCCATTTGTGCTGCTTAACCAACTTTTAAAATAATCTTTTTTACCATATCACCAACAGCAACACATCTGCTTAAATCTATAATAATGGAAATAATAATATTGCCAAGCTGTGGATAAGCATAGAAAATGTGAACAGTCTTCTTGAAGAGCTTGTAGTAAGATGAATATACAGGATTAAGAACAGTGTATTAGTTTATTTTGATTCCTCAGAAACAGTTTAGAAAATTTTAAGCAGGTGTTTAGTGTCCCTTTAAAGGGAGAGTCTAGACCCAATATTTATACTTTATTACTTATTGTTACTTACCAGAAAAGCATTTTGCAACGGGGTTCACATACATAAGCTTGTAAGAAGTACATGAAATTTTTAAATAATCATTTGTTAGCAGCTATAAATGGCTGCCAAACTCCGCCCAGGGTTTTCTTTTTTGTCCAGTTAGCTGTTTTGTTATATGACAGTTTAGCAGTGCTTGTTTAATATCTATTTCAAATTACACAAGCACAAATCTGTGTATGCAAGTAGGAAAACTTATTCACAAGTGGATCGTGATTGGAGAAACTTAACATACCAAAATATACACTCTATAGGTGGGTGGAGCTTGGTGGCCGTTTTTGGCTCCAAACAAACTATGAATATTCAAATGTTTCATGTAAGTTTTACTCTCTTATAGATGTGTGACCAGTAGCCGGATGCTTCTCTGGTATGTAATAATAATCAAAATTTTGTATTGGGTATAGACTATCCCTTTAAGTGTAGGCACATTTATTGATTGGCTGGCTCAGAGCATCAGAGCAATACTACATCTGTCTCTAATTGGTTACACAAAGTAGACCAGGAGCATGAATTCAACCAGATGTTTCACTCTGTATAACTTGGATACGAGTATTGCTTTATTTAAGAGTTCATGGTTTCATACTTAAATAACATATAAGAAATTAAAGGGTTTTTTTTCTCTTGGTTTTACAAAAATGATAGCTGAGTTTATGCTTTTGAACTATAACATGTATACCCAGCTAAACTTTGATCATCAAAATGTTTTATTATTGCAAAAAATATGGCAATACAAAAATGTATAATCAACAGATGTTTCTGTAGTCTTACAATTAAATGGGGAAACACTCAGAATACATTAATACCTTTTGCTACAATTGTGTTTTTTATGAACAATCTCCACCAATCACTAGCTATATTAAGAGAAGCAAATCTAGACTGGACAAATCTGGAGTATATTAGAAATGATTGCTGGTGTAATTTTCTTATAAAAATCTGCACTCATTTGCAGTTATCTTATCTCTTCTACTAAAGACACTTAAAGGGGTACTAAACCCAATTTTTTTAGTTCATGATTCAAATAGAGCATGCAATTTTAAAGGGACACTGAACTTAAAATAAGCAGGAATGTAAAGCCTAGGTGCAGACCCATTTTTGGTTCAGAACCTGGGTTACGCTTGCTTATTGGTGGCTAAATGTAGCCACCAATTAGCAAGCACAATCCAGGGTGCTGAACCTAAAATGGGCTGGCACCTAAGCTTTACATTTCTGCTTTTTAAATAAAGATAGCAAGAGAATGAAGAATCATTTATAAAAGGAGTAAATTAGAAAGTTGCTTAAAATTGCATGCTTCATCTGAATCATCACAGAAAAAATTGGGTTTAGTATCCCTTTAAGGATAGATATGTAGCAGAGTTGGGGTTGTGTAGACTGCAGTGTGCACTTCCCATTCTCACAGTTGGAGAACCCCCAGTTTAAAATTTAAATTTAGGTAAGGGGTTAAAATAAATAATAAAAATATACTACATTGTTATTACTATGCATAATTAAACATTTTGGGCCAGATTAGAAGTAGATTGTTTTTTAACACACCCGCTTGAGCATTAACTGTGCTAGAAGTAAGCTTTTTGCATGCATTGTGTAGCATGCATCTTGTAGCATGCAAGTAAAAGTAAACTGCTTTTGCTTGCCCGCGAAAAACACGCGCATAAAAATGCAGAACTTAGAATATCATGTGCACGTTAACCAATTCTCATATATACCCTACTTGCACGAAAACACAATTGCATATTCTCAAGTGCGCTAACCCGACATAAAAATATTTTTCACATAGAAGAATATTTTTATACACATGTGAAAAATTTACAGTGTTTACACAGTATAGCACTTCATTAAAAATGAATATTGCACAAATATGTTTTTACATGTTTTCGTCTTCTTAATTGCAAAGGGCTCCTATGCACTAATATATATATAGTTATATATACAGTATATATGTGAGTATATGTACATATGTATTTATGTGTTTATATGCTAATCCCAGCATCGCAAACTACCTAACAAATTTATTAACCCCTAATCCGCCATTCACCCACATCACGATCTACCAAATAAATATATTAACCCCTAATCCACCATTAACTCACATCACAATAAACCTAATCAATGTTTAAACCCCTAATCCACCAAAACCCACATCACAATAAACCTAATACATGTATTAACCCCTAATCCACCATTAACCCACATCGCAATAAACCTAATAAATGTATTAACCCTAATCCGTCAAACCTACACAACGCAAATAACTAATTAAATTACTAAGCCCCCTAACCTAACAACCCCTAAATTAGCCCCCTAACCTAACACCCCCTAAATTAACCCCCAATTACCTAAATTAAAAAATACTAAGTTACAATTAAAATAAAAAAGCTAACATTGCTTAAAAATAAAAAAAAATGAATCTAGGATTACAAAAAATAAAAAGTCTAACATAACATAAAATAATAAACCAAATGATCAAAAATTTAAAAATATAAACCTAATCCCTATGAAAATAAAAAGCGCCCCAAAATAAAAACACCCGCTAATCAAATACTAAACTAATAATAGTCCTTAAAAGGGCCTTTTGTAGGGCATTGCCCTAAGTAAAACAGCTTTTACCTTAGAAATTACTAAATACCCCATCTAACAGTAAAACTCCTCACGCACCAAACCCTTCAAAATAAAAAAACTAACACTAAAAAATCCTAAACTACAAATTGCCCCTAATGGGGCATTTGTAAGGGCATTCAGCTCTTTTACTGCCCTTAATAGGGCATTCAGCTCTTTTAAGAGTGCCCAAAAAAACCCTAATCTAAAATATAACAAAACCCCCCCTCCCCAAAAAAATCCTAAGTCTAACCCCCAAATAGGTATTCACCGTTCCTTAAGTCTGTCGGAGAAGGTCCTGTTACAGGTGGTGAAGTCTTCTTCCAAGTGGCTGACATCTTCTTCCAAGCGGGAACCTCTTCCTTCTTCATCCAGGACCAAGTCGGCACGGAGCAGAGATGAGCATGGAGCAGAACTGGCGACTGTGGAGCCATGGAGCATGGAGGATCCTCTTTGTACGATCACCGCCGTACACTGAACAATGAATTCAACGTACACGTTTAAATATGGCGTCCCTTGCATTCCTATAGGCTGATTTGATTCTTCAAATTCAAATCAGCCAATAGGATGATAGCTACTGAAATCCTATCGGCTGTTCAAATCAAGCATATGTAATCTTGCCTCATGAGAGCAGATAATTTTTTTAACAAAAGATTAAAAGGTTAAACAATAAAGACAATTTTTCACAGCCTTCTTTGCTCATGTTTACCAAGGGTGACAATATTAGTGGAGGGCACTGTATTATATATATATATATATATATGTATATATATATATATATATATATATATATATATATGTATATTCAAGGATTGATACAGCGCCTATATGTCCAATATACTGTTGGGGTATGTAAGGAATATAAAATAAGTAAAAAATAAATAAAATAAATGAAAGTCCAGCTAAAAATTACATATAAAATATATGAACTCTGAAACAATGTTCATATGAGTCCTAAAAATGTATATGGTTCGTAGTGAATCTCCAGATGTAGTTGATATACAGTTATAGATGGTATATAATACCCTTACCAGATATTACCTCAATCGAATGAGGTAAGTATGCCGCACTGGGGGTATATATAGATGATTGGATTTCCTCCTTGTATCCAGCTGTAGTGCCTCTTATAGTATTCGTTAACCTCCTGGAGTATGCAGGGATGTGTTTCTGATGGTGAATAGATCCCTTACACTTCCTGTGGGTTGGTGGTTGGCCTCTTGGAGTGCTTTTTCTGTCCTGGTATTAACTTTCTCCAGCGTAAGGATACCTCTGTGATTACCTTGTATCTAAGAACCTTCTTCCAGCCCCCGAGGCACTACAGCTGGATACAAGGAGGAAATCCAATCATCTATATATACCCCCAGTGCGGCATACTTACCTCATTCGATTGAGGTAATATCTGGTAAGGGTATTATATACCATCTATAACTGTATATCAACTACATCTGGAGATTCACTACGAACCATATACATTTTTAGGACTCATATGAACATTGTTTCAGAGTTCATATATTTTATATGTAATTTTTAGCTGGACTTTCATTTATTTTATTTATTTTTTACTTATTTTATATTCCTTACATACCCCAACAGTATATTGGACATATAGGCGCTGTATCAATCCTTGAATATACATTTACTCTTACTGTCTAGGGCTTCACATCCCTCCCAGTATTTGTCCTATATAGCTGCCACTATTTCCTATTCATTTTTTGACTAGCGCCTACTACAGAGTATCACTTGTGTCAACTCAGTCCGCTGAGGAGACACATTTTACTTACTCCTATAAATATATATATATATATATATATATATATATATATATATATATATATAGTACGTAGCCGGTGGCCTAGCACTCCTTCCACACGTTTATAGCCATAGCCTGGGTGCAATCCTCAAATTAATGTATAGAATAGCTTTGTGGATTGAGGGCACTCACAGGACTTATTGAAAAAGTAAAAAATACAATCTTTATTTACAACATCAGCTTCACATCAAAAAATGTCAATGTTTCGGCCCATTCAAAGGCCTTCTTCAAGACAAATCTTTATCCTCTTCGGTGCAAGTAGCACATCAAACTTCAACGGGCTCCCAATAATCATCTCCGAGTCTGTTATTGGGAGCCCAATGCAAAAAACACCCATGCTAAATAGTTTCTAAATTTTGTCCTGAGTTTAGAAATACCCAATGTTTACATGTTCTTAGCTTTTTTTGCAAGTTATAGGGCCATAAATACAAGTAGCACTTCGCTATTTCCAAACCACTTTTTTTCAAAATTAGCGCTAGTTACATTGGAACCCTGATATCTGTCAGGAATACCTGAATATCCCTTGACATGTATATATTTTTTGTTAGAAGACAACCCAAAGTATTGATCTAGGCACATTTTGGTATATTTTATGCCACCATTTCACCGCCAAATGCGAGCAAATTAAAAAAAAACTTTACATTTTTCACAATTTTAGGTTTCTCACTGAAATTATTTACAAACAGCTTGTGCTATTATGGCACAAATTGTTGTAAAAGCTTCTTTGGGATCCCCTTTGTTCAGAAATAGCAGACTTATATGGCTTTGGCATTGCTTTTTGGTAATTAGAAGGCCGCTAAATGCTGCTGCGCACCACACGTAAATTATGCCCAGCAGTGAAGGGGTTAATTAGGTAGGTTGTAGGGAGCTTGCAGGGTTAATTTTAGCTTTAGGGTAGAGATCAGCCTCCCACCTGACACATCCCACCCCCTGATCCCTCCCAAACAGCTCTCTTCCCTCCCCCACCCCACAAATGTCCCCGCCATCTTAAGTACTGGCAGAAAGTCTGCCAGTACTAAATAAAAGGAGTTTTTTTTTTTTTTTATAAAAAAAATAAAATATTTTAGCTGTGATGGACTCCTGCCTTAGCCCCAACCTCCATGATCCCCCCCCCCCAGCTCTCTAACCTTCTCCCCTATCTAATTGCGGCCATCTTTAATTTGCCCCAAAAACAAAAGTATTTTTTCCTCTTTTGGATTTTTTTTTTTCTGTAGTGTAGCAGCCCCCCACAATACCCCTATCCCCCTCCCCCTCCCAGATCCTTTTATATTATATTTTTTTTAATCTTTCCCCCCCCTCTTCCCTCCTCATTGGTGTCAGTGGGCAGCTAATGCGCACGCACGCTCCCGGCACCCGGCGTGCACATTGCACTTCTAGGAACCGGATGCCGGGTAGCGATAGGCCGCCCACCCGCCTCCCTGTTACGCTCCCACCCACCAACGAACCGGCACCATCACTACCGGTGCAGAGAGGGCCACAGAGTGGCTCTCTCTGCATCGGAGTCTTCTAAAAAGGTATTGCAGGATGCCTCCATATGGAGGCATCACTGCAATACCCTGAGAGCTGCTGGATGCGATTGCGATCGCTTCCAGCACTCTGTTAGACAACTGACGTACCAGGTACGTCCATTGTCATTAACTGCTTGTTAATGCATGACGTACCTGGTACGTCAGTTGTCATTAAGGGGTTAACTTGTGTGCAAACAGCCACAAAAACCTGAAATTAGAAAGTTGCTTAAAATTGCCTGCTCTATCTGAATCATGAAAGACAAAAGTTGGGTTTAGTGTCCCTTTAACTTCTAAGCCTTCAAAGAAAACCAGCGATATATTTCACTGAAGCTTACTGGTAGAAAAACGCAAGATTTCTTTTTACGATTACTTTGCTGTAGGTTCTTTGTCACTCATTTATATCTTGCATTTTTTCTGTCCTCTTCCTATTCATATGTGATGCTCTACTTACCCACATCATTGTACCCACTGGTGGTTCTACTGGGACGTAGGTGGATCCGCCCATTTGTGCTCCTCTCTGTAGCTGTTTCTTCAGTCTTAGCCGCACCATCAGACTGCCTAGTCACGCCCTTAAAGGGACAATCTACTTGATATTTTTTAATTGTTTAAAAAAATTGATAATCCCTTTATTACCCATTCCCCATTTTTGCTTAACCAACACAATTATAGTAATACACTTTTTACCTCTGTTCTTATCTTGTATCTAAGCTTCTGAAGACGGCCCCTTATCTTAGTTCTTTTGACAGATTTGTATTTTAGCCAATCAGTGCCAACTCATAAATAACTTCATGGGCATGAGCACATTATTATCTATATGGCACACATGAACTAATGCCCTCTAACTGTGAAAAACTCTCAAATGCAAAGAGATAAGAGGCACCCTTCAAGTGTTTAGGAATTTGCATATGAGCCTACCTAGGTTTAACTTTCAACAAAGAATACCAAGAGAACAAAGCAAATTTGATAAATTGCATGCCCTATCTGAATCATAAAGTTGAATTTTGACTTGAAAGTATGAGCTGTTCCCCTGAATTCCCAGCTCCATGATAAAATCTCTATCAGTGTTTACTCAGCTCATACTTTCCTGACATAGCCAATCATCTTCCCCCCCTCGCTTTAAAATGTTGTTGGGAGCAAGACTATGAGGCCTATTTATCAAGCCGTCAATCGCAAATATGCTGGAATTCTGCAGCGTAATTTTGGCGAGCCTGATTCACCCTATTTATCAAAGCCTACAGACCAGCAAAAGTTGAAATTTGTGACGTAACATATGATCCGCCGGTCTCAGTCCAACACAGATCGATGCTTACGTCATTACAGATGTTCTGAATACAAATTCGGCACTATCTGACAACTTTTGCAAGTTATCAAACTTCTAAAAGGTACACTCGCCACTATTCCGGCCCAGCGTACCTGGTTTTCAATCCGTCACCCTGGAGGCTGCGGATTTCATAGGAATCAATGGAAGTCTGAAAGCAGCAAAAGCTTATGTTCAATGCTGCCAGATATCCCATTGATTTCTATGGTAGAAAACAAATTAAGTTTACACCTAACACCCTAACATAAGCCCCGAGTCTAAACACCCCTAATCTGCCACCCCGACATCGCCGCCACCTACATAAAGGGCCTTTTGTGGGGCATTGCCCCAAAGAAATCAGCTCTTTTAACTGTAAATAAAAATACAAATACCCCCCAACAGTAAAACCCACCACCTGCACAACCAACCCCCCAAATAAAAACCTATCTAAAAAAACTAAGCTCCCCATTGCCCTGAAAAGGGCATTTGGATGGGCATTGCCCTTAGAAGGGCATTTAGCTCTTTTTCAGCCCAAACCCCTAATCTAACATTAAAACCCACTCAATAAACCCTTAAAAAATCCTAACACTAACCCCTGAAGATCCACTTACAGTTTTTGAAGACCCGACATCCATCCTCAGCGAAGCCGGCAGAAGTCTTCATCCAAGCGGACCAAAGTCTTCATCCAACCGGTCAGAAGTCTTCATCCAGACGGCATCTTCTTTCTTCATCCATCTGGCACGTAGCAGCTCCATCTTCAAGACATCCGGCGCGGAGCATTCTCTTCTTACGACGTCTTCTGAAGAATGAATTTTTCCTTTAAATGACGTCATCCAAGATGGAGTCCCTTACATTCCGATTGGCTGATAGAATTCTATCAGCCAATAGGAATTAAGGTGGAAAAAATCCTATTGGCTGTTGCAATCAACCAATATGATCAAGCTTTCATCCTGATTGGAATAACCAATATAATGCGAGCTCAATCCTATTGGCTGATTGGATCAGCCAATAGGATGAAAGCTCAATCCTATTGGCTGAATGCAACAGCCAATAGGATTTTTTTCCACCTTAATTCCTATTGGCTGAATTCTATCAGCCAATCGGAATGTAAGGGACACCATCTTGGATGGCATCATTTAAAGGGAAACTTCATTCTTCAGAAGACGTCGTAAGAAGAGGATGTTCCGCGCCGGATGTGTTGAAGATGGAGCTGCTCCGCGCCGGATGGATGAAGATAGAAGATGCCGTCTGGATGAAGACTTCTGCTTGGTTGGATGAAGACTTCAGCCCGCTTGGATGAAGAATTCTGCCGGCTTCACTGAGGACTTCTGCCGGGCAAGGCCCCGCAAAAAGCCCTTTTGAGGGCCATTGGCAGTTTAGCGTAGGCTATGTTTTTTTTTATTTTGGGGGGGCTTTTTTATTTTCATAGGGCTATTTGATTAGGTGTAATTAGTTTAAATATTTGATTATTTATTTTTTATTTTGTGTAACATTGTTTTTTATTTTGTGGAACGTAGTTGTTATTTTTTTGTAACTTAGTAATTTTTAATAGTAGATTTAAATAATTTGAGTAGGGTTAGGTGTTTAAATATGTGATATATTTAATTTAATTGTTAGTTTAATGTAATTTTAGTATAATAGTTAGGCTAGGTTAATTAATAGTTTAATCTAGTTTAATGTAATTTTAGTATAATCGTTAGGGTAGGTTCATCAGTAGTTTAATATAGTTTAATGTAATTGTAGGATAATAATTAGGGAAGGTTAATTAGCAGTTTAATATAGTTTATTTTAATTCTATAGGTAATTTAAAATTTATTATAAGATAGGGATGAGTTAATCATTAAAGTTGGCGGGTTGTTAGGTTTAGGGGTTAATAGCTTAATTTAGTTTATGGCGATGTGGGGGTCTGGTGGTTTAGGGGTTAATCGGTTTAGTAAATGGTAGTGATGTGGGAGGCCAGGGGTTTAGGGGTTAATATATTTATTTAGTTGCGGAGGGCTCCGGAAGCAGCGGGATAGGGGTTAATAACTTTATTTAGTTGTGGTGGGCTCCAGTAGCGGCAGGATAGAGGTTAATACATTTATTTAGTTGACATTTATTTAGTTGCGGAGGGCTCCATGAGCGGCGGTATAGGGGTTAATAACTTTATTTAGTTGCGGTGGGCTCCGGGAGCAGCAGGATAGGAGTTAATATTTTTATTATAGTGGCAGTGTTTAGTGACAGGTTATAAATAAATTTGGTAAAAATCCAAATAGCAGCGAGATCGATGACTGTTAACAACAGTCCGCTGCTCATCGCCCTGTACCTGGAGAGTGGCTTTTTGACAGCTTTTTTTATAAATATGGAGAGTGTATTCAGGTCTGCGGTTGCGATGTTAGGCGATATTAGGCAAGCGTATTGGTGCCGGTGAATGCAGCATAGTTGACGGCTTGATAAATAGGCCTCTATGTATGAAAATTTAGGAAATTATAATTACTAGCCACTATATGTCCTGTGTTGAGCTGGGCATTGAGAGCACAAATGAAAATAAATTAAAAAATTCAAACAGAAACTTTTTGAATGTATTTTACATTCTCTTGGAACAACAAGACTAGTCCCTAAAAAGTGACAATCTCATTAAAAAAGAATAATTAATACAGGTGGGATCAGTGGAATTTGTGATGTAAAAATGACGTTGACGACACTGTGAGTGGGGCTCAGGCCTATAGGGAGCTGCTTATCCGGGAGCGTGGGGTAACTATACGATTGTCTTTGTATGAACTATAACTGAAAGAGGAAAGTAAGAAGTCCTGAAAACATATGGGCAGTTTCTACCTACCCCAAGTGAAATTAAACTTTACAGCTAATTCAGACACCTTGTTATCACTTGAACAAGAAGAAAGTTATTTAGACAAGATATGTAGGGCATAAACCAGGAAGCAAGGTGGATTGCTTATGACAAAACACTTTCACCGAGATTACAAGTTTTGCGGTGACAGGTGTGCGTTGCTAATGAGCCTTTTTTTTTCACCGCTCCCTTAAGACAATGCTGGTATTTTTTTTAAACCCGGCGTTAGCCGCAAAAAGGTGAGTGTAGAGCAAAATATAGCTCTACATCTCACCTCAATACCAGCGTTGCTTACGGTAGCGGTAAGCTGTCTAAACGTGCTTGTGCATGATTTCCCCATAGGAAACAATGGGGCAGATTCAGCTGGAAAAAACCTAACACCTGCAAAAAAGCAGCGTTCAGCTTCTAACGCAGCCCCATTGATTCCTATGGGGAAATAAAGTTTATGTCTACACCTAACACCCTAACATGAACCCTGAGTCTAAACACCCCTAATCTTACACTTATTAACCCCTAATCTGCCGCCCCCGACATAGCCGACATACCTGCATTTTATTATTAACCCCTAATCTGCCGCTCCGGACACCGCCACCACCTACATTATTCCTATGAAACCCTAATCTGCTGCCCCCAACATCGCCAACACCTACATTATATTTATTAACCCCTAATCTGCCCCCCCAACATCGCCGCAACCTACCTACACTTATTAACCCCTAATCTGCCGCCCCCATCGTCGCCGCTACTATATTAAATTTATTACCCCTAAACCTAAGTCTAGCCCCCCTAACTTAAATATAATTTAAATAAATCTAAATAAAATAACTACAATTAAAAAAATTGTTCCTATTTAAAACTAAATACTTACCTATAAAATAAACCAAAAGATAGCTACAATATAACTAATAGTTCCATTTGTATCTATCTTAGGGTTTATTTTTATTTTACAGGCAACTTTGTATTTATTTTAACTAGGTAAAATAGTAATTAAATAGTTATTAACTATTTAATAACTTCCTAGTTAAAACAAATACAAATTTACCTGTAAAATAAATCCTAACCTAAATTACAATTACACCTAACACTACACTATCATTAAATTAATTACATAAACTAACTACAATGAACTACAATTAAATTAAATAAACTAAAGTACAAAAAAACCCACTAAATTACAGAAAATAAAAAATAATTACAAGAATTTTAAACTAATTACACCTAATCTAATCCCCCTAAAAAAATAAAAAAGCCCCCCCAAAAAATTAAATTCCCTACCCTATACTAAATTACAAATAGCCCTTAAAAGGGCTTTTTGCGGGACATTGCCCCAAAGTAATTAGCTCTTTTACCTGTAAAAAAAAAATACAATACCCCCCAACATTAAAACCCACACTCCCAACCCTACTCTAAAACCCACCCAATCCCCCCTTAATAAAACCTAACACTACCCCCTTGAAGATCACCCTACCTTGAGACGTCTTCACCCAGCTGGGCACAAGTGGTCCTCCAGAGGGGCAGAAGTCTTCATCCGATCCAGGCAGAAGAGGACCTCCAGATGGGCAGAAGACTTCATCCAGGCGGCATCTTCTATCTTCATCCATCCGGAGCGGAGCGGGTCCATCTTGAAGCCATCCAACACTGAGCATCCTCTTCTTTCGATGGCTAAGACTGAAAGAAGGTTCCTTTAAATGAAGACATCCAAGATGGCGTCCCTTCAATTCTGATTGGCTGATAGGATTTTATCAGCCAATCGGAATTAAGGTAGGAAAAATCCTATTGGCTGATGCAATCAGCCAATAGGATTTAACTTCAATCCTATTGGCTGATCCAATCAGCCAATAGGATTGAGCTTGCATTCTATTGGCTGTTCCAATCAGCCAATAGAAAGCAATCTCAATTCTATTGGCTGATTGCAACAGCCAATAGGATTTTTCCTACCTTAATTCCGATTGGCTGATAGAATACTATCAGCCAATCTGAATTGAAGGGACGCCATCTTGGATGACGTCATTTAAAGGAACCTTCATTCAGTCTTAGCCGTCGGAAGAAGAGGATGCTCCGTGACGGATGGCTTCAAGATGGACCCACTCCGCTCCGGATGGATGAAGATAGAAGATGTCACCTGGTTGAAGCCTTCTGCCCATCTGGAGGTCCTCTTCTGCCCGGATTTGATGAAGACTTCTGACCCTCTGGAGGACCACGTGTGCCCGGCTGGGTGAAGACGACTCAAGGTAGGTTGATCTTCAAGGGGTTAGTGTTAGGTTTTATTAAGGGGGGATTGGGTGGGTTTTAGAGTAGGGTTGGATGTGTGGGTGGTGGGTTGTAATGTTGGGGGGTATTGTATTTTTTTTTTACAGGTAAAAGAGCTGATTACTTTGGGGCAATGCCCCGCAAAATGCCCTTTTAAGGGCTATTTGTAATTTAGTATAGGGTAGAGAATTTTATTATTTTAGGGGGCTTTTTTATTTTATTAGGGGTATTAGATTAGGTGTAATTAGTTTAAAATTATTGTAATTATTTTTTTATTTTCTGTAATTTAGTGTTTGTTTTTTTTGTACATAACTTCAGTTTATTTAATTTAATTGTAGTTAATTGTAGTTAGTTTATGTAATTAATTTAATGATATTGTAGTGTTAGGTGTAATTGTAATTTAGGTTAGAATTTATTTTACAGGTAAATTTGTAGTTATTTTAACTAGGTAGCTATTAAATAGTTAATAACTTTTTAATAACTATTGTACCTAGTTAAAATAAATACAAAGTTGCCTGTAAAATAAATATAAACCCTAAGATAGATACAAATGTAACTATTATTTATATTGTAGCTATCTTAGGGTTTATTTTATAGGTAAGTATTTAGTTTTAAATAGGATTAATTTATTTAATTGCAGTAATTTAATTTCGCTTTATTTAAATAGGTAGTTTATGTGTGTCAGTGTACTTTTTATCACTTTAGTTAAGAGTTTTATGTTACGGCGTTAGCCCATAAAATTCTTAACTACTGACTTTTAAATGCGGAGAGGGTCTACCGCTCACTTCTTCCAAGACTCATAATACCGGCGTTAGGCAAGTCCCATTAAAAAGATAGGATACGCAATTGACGTAAGGGGATTTGCGGTAAGCTCGAGTCGCGGAAGAAAAGTGAGCGGTAGATCCTCTCCTGCCAGACTCGTGATACCAGCGGGCGTTAAAAAGCCGTTTGTGTGCAGGAAGTTATGATGAGTTACTGCAGAGCCAGCCTTCACAGGGAACCACTGAAATCTACTTCATTTGCTTACCAACATGTCAAACGGGCTTGTGGAATGCATTTAAAGCCATATCATAAATTGCAGAAGAAAGATTCATCTTTAGAAATAAAATCTTATAGAGGCATACATCTGAACAATCAAAGCCGCTCTAAGGAAGAGAAATTTAACAATACTACAAATAATTGTTTGACCTCTAGTGATAATCCATCTTGTCAGCCACTTGGAACAATTTAACCAAATACTATGTGCAATACAGTGGGAATAAACCCTGGAAACAGTTATGAGGTTAGGGCCAAGAATTTTCAACCTGAAACAATTCACAGGGGTGACGAGGGGGAGAGCTCATTGGATATCTGTGCAATTATAAAACCCGGAAATACAAAGGAGAAGGTTGCCTTTTTTGCCGAAACATCATTGCCGCAACAATAGAAACAATACAATTAAATTAAAAAAACAATGGGGATATGAGAGGAAGAGCTGCTAAGAGACTAAAATAATTGGTGGATCTTAAGAGAGTGAAGAATCAACTAGAACAAAGCAGGAAGTTTAGAAAAAGTGCTTCCTGTCAGAATCTTTTACAAATGGAGTTGAAAATTGCTCTGTTAACTATATTTCAGATAGTGATGGCATGCTTCCAGGGAGACCGCTTTCTGTCATAGAGATGGTAGCTTTTCTAGAACAGAGAGCATGGGATTTACTTTCTGATTGTCCTAAAACTTTCACCAATCCTACTTCTTCAAAACAAAATGGAACTTCCAGATGTATATTTCCTTCACCTGGATGGGACTTGGAGCTTGTGAAGTACAATCTGATAATGGTGTTTCTGAGAAGGGTGAGCAAATGAGTGAATCTGTGTGCATCTTAGAAATGGTTTCTAAACTTGAATCTGAATGCTTAAGGCGCAAGAATGAACAGGTTTCCGGGGACTTTCAAGGATCAACAGCTTTCAAAGGAATGTTGGAAGGATGTTGTTAGCAAGTGGCTCACAACCCAATACAAAATCCCTCCAAAAGTACCTTCTTCAGATCAGGATGTAGAGGAAAGTAAAGCAGCTTCTGTCATGTAAGATCATAACCCTCAAAACAAAGAAGACTCTCTCACTGTTAATTCATGGGTAAAGCATGTACGTGTGAGTATCTGTATTTTTTTAAGTGTCTTGCCTAATCTGTATATCCTGTATATTATTTTTCTAAAAAGCAAATTTTAAACATATGGGGCTTGAAGCATTGAAAAGTGTATTATTGGTTTAACTGGATAACAATAAAATGAGACATGCACAAGTGTCTGAAATGCTGTGACAAGTGAATAAGTGTGGTGATTGATTGTATAGTGACAGAGTATATGGAGGAAATTGTCTGGCTTTACTACAATAAAAATGTGCATTCTAAATCTTGCTACCTTCTCTCGTTTTATAGGTGTAATTATTTGAAATTTGTATTACGTAATGCACTTTTTATTATAGTATTTGTAAAATGCAGTTTTTTCTTTTTGTTTGTTTTATATATACTTTGTCATTTGTTTGCTTTTAGGGTAATGTTAGCTTTACATGTGGGTTTGGATATCTGGCCTTTATATTTATGAATTTTTTTTTTTCTCATTTCCTTTTACTTTTACTTGTCACATTTGTAGACAACAGTTGAACCTTAAACACTTTACTGTGTGAGTTGATATCATTTTTTTTTTAAATTTACATTTCCATTGCTTTTTAATCATGTGAATTGTTAAGATGTGCCATGTACATATAATAAAATGTTATTAACGCGATCATGTTAACAACCACTAAATGCAAACCTGGCTGGATCATTTCCAGGCTCTAAATAATGCAGATGTACAGGCTGTGAGATTTATTTTACAATTTTTTATAGCTTTTTGTCCCATTTTAGTCATCTGAAATTGAAACCTTAGCAGGAGATAAAGGTGACCCACGTCTCGCCCAAAATTATATATTTAACTGGCTGTGTTGTCTGTAGTTTAATTTGAAACTATTGAACACTTAAGGACACTTGTGGCATGAGGGTTTGCATCTTCTTGCATACATTTAGCTTCATCCATATAAAAAAGTGGAGCTTACAAAACCCTTTAAACTATTGTAGATTTATTGCTGAACACATATCCAAAAGTATCTTGACCATTTTGGTTGTATTGGTCATTGTGAAGTTTTTGTGCTGCTTACATCTGATCTCAGTACAATTTAAAGAGCACTTCAGAGTTTAAGGAGACATGTTTTCTGTGTTGATGAGCTTCCAGAACATGTAAATTCTATCTTCTATGTTATTTATGTTAAAAAAAAAAGGGAGAAAAAAAAGTAATTCCTGGAATCAACTCGTTTAGTATTTGTGGATCTATTTGGTGTATATGTGCCTTGTTAGCTATAATCCTAGGTGAGTGTTTATTGGTCATTATTTTTAAAAATGATGCATACCTTACCTTGTGCACTACTCAAGTGGATATAAAAAGTCTACACACCCCTGTTAAAATGTCAGGTTTTTGTGATGTAAAAAAATGAGACAAAGATAAGTCATTTCAGACCTTTTTCTACCTTTAATGTGACCTATAAACTGTACAACTCAATTGAAAAACAAACTGAAATCTTTTAGGTAAAGGAAAATAAAAAAACTAAAATAATATGGTTGCATAAGTGTAAACACCCTTAAACTAATTATTTATTGAAGCATCTTTTGATTTTATTACAGCACTCAGTCTGTTGGGTTATGAGTCTATCAGCATGGCACATCTTGACTTGGCAAGATTTGCCCACTCTTTTTTGCAAAAACACTCTAAATCTGTCAGAATGCAAGGGCATCTCCTGTGCACAGCCCTCTTCAGATCACCCCACAGATTTTCAATCAGACTCAGGTCTGGGCTCTGGCTGGGCCATCCCAAAACTTTAATCTTCTTCTGGTGAAGCCATTCCTTTGTTGATTTGGATGTATGCTTTGGGTCGTTGTCATGCTGAAAGATGAAGTTCCTCTTCATGTTCCGCTTTCTAGCAGAAGCCTGAAGGTTTTGTGCCAATATTGTCTGGTATTTGGAACTGTTCATTATTCCCTCTACCTTGACAAAGGCCCCAGTTCCAGCAAGAAAAACAGCCCCAAAGCATGATGCTGCCACCACCATGCTTCACTGTGGGTATGGTGTTCTTTTGGTAATATACAGTGTTGCTTTTGCGCCAAACATATCTTTTGGAATTATGGCCAAAAAGTTCAACTTTAGTTTCATCAGACCAGAACACCTTTTGCAATATGCTTTTAGGAAACTTCAGATGTGTTTTTGCAAAATTTAGCCGGGCTTGGATGTTTTTTTTTGTAAGAAAAGGCTTTCGTCTTGCCACTCCGTAGCCCAGACATATGAAGAAGGCTTCCGTCTTGCCACCCCGTAGCCCAGACATATGAAGAATATGGGCGATTGTTGTCACATGTACCACACAGCCAGTACTTGCCAGATATTCCTGCAGCTTCTTTAATGTTGCTGTAGGCCTCTTGGCAGCCTCCCAGACCAGTTTTCTTCTCGTCTTTTCATCAATTTTGGAGGGACATCCAGTTCTTGGTAATGTCACTGTTGCACCATATTTTCTTCACTTGATGGAGACTGTCTTAACTGTGTTCCATGGTATATCTAATGCCTTGGAAATTCCTTTGTACCCTTCTCCTGACTGATACCTTTTAACAATGAGATCCCTCTGTTGCTTTAGAAGCTCTCTGCGGACCATGGCTTTTGCTGTAGGATGCGACTAACAAAATATCAGGAAAGACCTACTAGAACAGCTGAACTTTATTTGGGGTTAATCAGAGGCAATTTAAATGATGACAGTTGTGTACTGACTACTATTTAACATGATTTTGAATGTGATTGCTTAATTCTGAACACAGCTACATCCCCAGTTATAAAAGGGTGTTCACACTTATGCAACCATATTATTTTATTTTTTTATTTTTATTTCCCTTTATCTAAAAGATTTCAGTTTGTTTTTCAATTGAGTTGTGTAGTTTATAGGTTACATTAAAGGTGGAAAAAGTTCTGAAATTATTTATCTTTGTCTCATTTTTTATATATAATAACAGAAACCTGACATTTTAACAGGGGTGTGTAGACTTTTTATATCCACTATATATACTGTATATATATATATAAAAAGGTATATATATATACCTTGCTTTTAAAGTAAAATATATATATTTAATTCCTACCTTTCACAAACTGTAACCTACATTTAAAGGTGAGCATTGTATCATGAGATTATCACACAATTTCTAAGTTATTAAATAACAAAACGAGCACTTCTAATTATTTTATATTTGTTTTAATAATAAAAAAGTTTGATTTATGTCTGATAAGAAATTGGTCCATGTCACCTGCTTTTTAGGGACATTTTTATCCGTACAATCCTGTTGATGGCACCAGGACACTTCTACACACTAGCTACATGTGCAAGCAGACATGAAAATATACATATTACTAAAAGGACATTAAATACTAAATACATTTCATGCACCTCCCTCTAACTATGGGTGCTGCTATTTTGAAACCTAAGCTTTACTGCAGGTATCTGATGTGGAATTGCTGCACATACACAAACACCTCAGCACTGGAAGGCAATGGATGCTAGAATTCATCATGGCAGCACTCATGACTCTAGGGAGGTGGAGGATAACTTCAGTACTATGATTATACAATTTATTTGAAGTTGAATGACCATTTAAGGTTAAAGAGCTGCAATGATGGACATACATTAAATAATTACTATTTCAGTGTCAGTGTAAACATAATGTTGTTCGTGTGTGATTCTTTAAATAATTGTATTGTATTTATAGAGTCTATAATTAAAAGCCAAACGGCTAGATTACGAGTTTTGCGTTATGAGGGGTGCGGTGCTAACTTGCGCACGTTATCCTCACCGCTGACTTCCCTACAGCGCTGGTATTACAGGTTTTCAGAAACCCGGCGGTAAAAGGCAAGAAGTGAGCGTAGAGCAAAATTGAGCTCCATACCGCACTTCAATACCAGAGCTGCTTAAGTCAGTGGTGAGCTGTTTGTACGTGTTGGTGCACGATTTCCCCATAGACATCAATGGGGAGAGCCGGCTGAAAAAAAGTCTAACACCTGCAAAAAAGCAGCGTAAAGCTCAGTAACGCAACCCCATTGATTCCTATGGGGAAACACATTTTATGTTTACACCTAACACCCTAACATGAACCACGTGTCTAAACACCCCTAATCTTACACTTATTAACCCCTAATCTGCTGCCCCCGACATCGACGCCAACTACATTAATATTATTAACCCCTAATCTGCCGCTCCGGACATCGCCACCACTATATAAACATATTAACCCCTAAACCGCCGCACTCCCACATCACAAACATTAGTTAAATATTATTAACCCCTAATCTGCCCTCCCTAACATCACCACCACCTACCGACATTTATTAACCCCTAATCTGCCACCCCCAACGTCGCCGCCACTATTTTAAAGTTATTAACTCCTAACCCTAAGTCTAACCCTAACCCCCCTAACTTAAATATAATTAAAATAAATCTAAACAAAACTTACTATTAATAACTAAATAATTCCTATTTAAAACTAAATACTGACCTGTAAAATAAACCCTAAGCTAGCTACAATATAACTAATAGTTACATTGTAGCTAGCTTAGGTTTTTTTTTATTTCACATGCAAGTTTGTATTTATTTTAACTAGGTAGAATAGTTACTAAATAGTTATTAACTATTTAATAACTACCTAGCTAAAATAAATACAAATTGACCTGTAAAATAAATCCTAACCTGCCTTACAATAAAACCTAACCTAACCCTACAATTAAATAAATTCCCTAAATTAAATACAATTAACTAAATTCAATACAATTAGCTAAATTACAAATCAAACCCCCACTAAATTACAGAAAATAAAAAACAAATTACAAGATCTTTAAACTAATTACACCTAATCTAATAGCCCTATCAAAATAAAAAAAGCCCACCCAAAATAAAAAAAAACCTAGCCTAAACTAAACTACCAATAGCCCTTAAAAGGGTCGTTTGTGGGGCATTGCCCCAAAGAAATCAGCTCTTTTACCTGTCAAAAAAAATACAAACAACCACCCCAACAGTAAAACCCACTAACTAAAAAAACCTAAGCTCCCCATTGCCCTGAAAAGGGCATTTGGATGGGCATTGCCCTTAAAAGGGCATTTAGCTCTATTGCAGCCCAAACCCCTAATTTAAAAATAAAACCCACCCAATACACCCTTAAAAAATCCCAACACTAACCCCCAAAGATCCACTTACAGTTTGAAGAGCTACCATCCATCCTCAACGAAGCCGGCAGAAGTGGTCCTCCAGATGGGCAGATGTCTTCACCCAGATGGCATCTTCTATCTTCATCCTTCCGACGTGGAGCTTGTCCATCTTCAAGACATCCGGCACAGAGCATCCTCTTCAATCAATGGCTTCTTCTACAATGAAGGTTCCTTTAAATGACATCATCCAAGATGGCGTCCCTTACATCCCGATTGGCTGATAGAATTCTATCAGCCAATCGGAATTAAGGTTGAACAAATCCTATTGGCTGATTGGAACAGCCAATAGAATGCGAGCTCAATCCTATTGGCTGATTGCATCAGTCAATAGGATTTTTTCAACCACAATTCCGATTTGCTGATAGCCAATCGGAATCTAAGGGATGCTATCTTGGATGACGTCATTTAAATGAACCTTCATTGTAGAAGAAGCTGTCTATTGAAGAGGATGCTCCCTGCCGGATGTCTTGAAGATGGAGCCGCTCCACGTCGGAAGGATGAAGATAGAAGATGCCGTCTGGGTGAGGCCTTCTGCTTGTCTGGAGGACCACTTCTGCCGGCTTCGTTGAGGATGGATGGTAGCTCTTCAAACTGTAAGTGGATCTTTGGGGGTTAGTTTTGGGATTTTTTAAGGGTGTATTGGGTGGGTTTTATTTTTAGATTAGGGGTTTGGGCTGCAATAGAGCTAAATGCCCTTTTAAGGGCAATGCCCATCCAAATGCCCTTTTCAGGGCAATGGGGAGCTTAGGTTTTTTTAGTTAGTGGGTTTTACTGTTGGGGTGGTTGTTTGTATTTTTTAGGCTAGGTTTTTTTATTTTGGGTGGGCTTTTTTATTTTGATAGGGCTATTAGATTAGGTGTAATTAGTTTAAAGATCTTGTAATTTGTTTTTTATTTTCTGTAATTTAGTGTGTTTTTTTGTAATTTAGCTAATTGTATTGAATTTAGTTAATTGTATTTAATTTAGGGAATATATTTAATTGTAGGGTTAGGTTAGGTTTTATTCTAAGACAGGTTAGGTTTTATTTTACAGGTAAATTTGTATTTATTTAGCTAGGTAGTTAGTAAATAGTTAATAACTATTTAGTAACTATTCTACCTAGTTAAAATAAATACAAACTTGCCTGTAAAATAAAAATAAAACCTAATCTAGCTACAATGTAACTATAAGTTATATTGTAGCTAGCTTAGGGTTTATTTTACAGGTAAGTATTTCGTTTTAAATTGGAATTATTTAGGTAATGATAGTAATTTTTTATTTAGATTTATTTTAATTATATTTAAGTTAGTGGGTGTTAGGGTTAGGGTTAGACTTAGATTTAGGGGTTAATAAATTTAGTATAGTTGCGGCGACATTGGGGCGGCAGATTAGGGGTTAATAAATGTAGGTAGGTGGTGGCGATGTTAGGGGCGGCAGATTAGGGGTTAATAATATTTAACTAGTGTTTGTGAGGTGGGAGTGCGGCGATTTAGGGGTTAATATGTTTATTATAGTGGCAGCGATGTTGGGAGTGGCAGATTAGGGGTTAATAATTTTATTTTAGTGTTTGCGATGCGGGAGGGCCTCGGTTTTAGGGGTTAATAGGTAGTTTATGGGTGTTAGTGTACTTTTTAGCACTTTAGTTATGAGTTTTATGCTACAGCTTTGTAGTGTAAAACTCATAACTACTGACTTTAGAATGCGGTACGAATCTTGACAGGATAGGGTGTATCTCTCACTTTTTGGCCTCCAACGACAAGCTTGTAATACCGGTGCTATGGAAGTCCCATTGAAAAAAGACTATACGCAATTTGCATAAGTTGATTTGCGGTAAGGCCAAAAAAGTGTGCGGTGCCCCTAAATCTGCAAGACTCGTAATACCAGCGGTAGTGAAAAAGCAGTGTTATAACCTGATAACGCTGCTTTTTCACTATAACACAAAACTTGTTATCTAGCCGTTATAACCTGATAACGCTGCTTTTTCACTATAACACAAAACTTGTTATCTAGCCGTTAGTGATGTCGTGAATAGTTCGCCGGCGAATAGTTCACGGCAAACATAGCTTGTTCATATGCGATGTTCGATCCGCCCCCTATTCGTCATCATTGAGTAAACTTTGACCCTGTACCTCACAGTCAGCAGACACATTCCAGCCAATCAGCAGCAGACCCTCCCTCCCAGACCCTCCCACCTCCTGGACAGCATCCATTTTAGATCCATTCGGAAGCTGTATTCTTAGTTAGAGGAGGGATAGTGTAGCTGCTGCTGATTTAATAGGGAAATATATAGCTAGGCTAGTGTATTCAGTGTCCACTACAGTCCTGAAGGACTCATCTGATCTCTGCTGTAAGGACAGCACCCCAAAAAGCTCTTTTTAGGGTAGAACATCAGTCTGATTTTTTTTTTTCTGTGTAATCTAATTGCAGTTGCCTGCCTGCCAGCATGTGTGTCAGGCTCACAGCGTATACTGTGACCACTCATATCTGGTGTAACAGCAGTGTACATTTAAAAAAAACAACACTTTTTTGACTGTGAAATAATAGCAGACAGCTGCCACTACCCAAGATGGCCACCAATAAGGCGGATGGGGAGGGTTAGAGAGCTGTTTTAAGGGGGATCAGGGAGGTTGGGGGCTAAGGGGGATACTACACCACAGCATATGTAAATATGCTAAAAAAATAAATTAAAAACCTTTTATTTTAGTACTGGCAGACTTTCTGCCAGTACTTAAGATGGCGGGGACAATTATGGGGTGGGGGAGGGAAGGGAGCTGTTTGGGAGGGATCAGGGGGTCTGATGTGTCAGTTGGGAGGCTGATCTCTACATTAAAGCTAAAATTAACCCTGCAAGCTCCCTACAAACTACCTAATTAACCCCTTCACTGCTAGCCATAATACACGTGTGATGTGCAGCAGCATTTAGCGGCCTTCTAATTACCAGAAAGCAACGCCAAAGTCATATATGTCTGCTATTTCTGAACAAAGGCGATCCCAGAGAAGCATTTACAACAATTTGTGCCATAATTGCACAAGCTGTTTGTAAATAATTTCAGTGAGAAACCTAAAATTGCAAAAAATTTAAGTTTTTTTTTAAATTTGATCGCATTTGGCGGTGAAATGGTGGCATTAAATATACCAAAATGGGCCTAGATCAATACTTTGGGTATCAGGGGGATCAGGGAGGTTGGGGGCTAAGGGGGATACTACACCACAGCATATGTAAATATGCTAAAAAAATAAATTAAAAACCTTTTATTTTAGTACTGGCAGACTTTCTGCCAGTACTTAAGATGGCGGGGACAATTATGGGGTGGGGGAGGGAAGGGAGCTGTTTGGGAGGGATCAGGGGGTCTGATGTGTCAGTTGGGAGGCTGATCTCTACATTAAAGCTAAAATTAACTCTACAAGCTCCCTACATGCTTCCTAATTAACCCCTTCACTGCTGGGCATAAAACACGTGTGGTGCGCAGTAGCATTTAGCAGCCTTCTAATTACCAAAAAGCAACACCAAAGCCATATAAGTCTGCTATTTCTGAACAAAGGGGATCCCAGAGAAGCATTTACAACCATTTATGCCATAATTGCATAAGTTGTTTGTAAATAATTTCTGTGAGAAACCTAAAGTTTGTGAAAAGTGAACATTTTTTTTTTTTATTTGATCGCATTTGGCGGTGAAATGGTGGCATGAAATATACCAAAATGGGCCTAGATCAATACTTTGGGATGTCTTCTAAAAAAAAATATACATGTCAAGGGATATTCAGGTATTCCTGACAGATATCAGGGTTCCAATGTAACTAGCGCTAATTTTGAAAAAAAGTGGTTTTGAAATAGCAAAGTGCTTCTTGTATTTATTTCCCTATAACTTGCAAAAAAAGCAAAGAACATGTTAACATTGGGTATTTCTAAACTCAGGACAAAATTTAGAAACTATTTAGTATGGTTGTTTTTTGGTGGTTGTAGATTTGTAACAGATTTTGGGGGTCAAAGTTAGAAAAAGTGTGGTTTTTTCCATTTTTTCCTCATATTTTATAATGTTAGGTGATTTATGCCCTTTATGGATTAAAACCAGACTCTGCATCAAATATGTAATTTCCCATGGGAGTTTTGCCATGGATCCCCCTCCGGCATGCCACAGTCCAGGTGTTAGTCCCCTTGAAACAACTTTTCCATCACTATTGTGTCCAGAAAGAGTCCCTGTGGGTTTTAAAATTCGCCTGCCTATTGAAGTCAATGGCGGTTTGCCCGGTTCGCCCGTTCACGAACATTTGTGGAAGTTCGCATTCGCCAACCCAAATTTTTATGTTCACAACATCACTACGAGCCGTATATTTGGGAATCTGAATATAAATAACAATACCAAAAAAAAATACAAAAAAAATAATACAGATAGTTTAACCAATTTAAAACATATATGATGCTTATGGATTGGAAGGCTATAAAAAGTGGATCAAAAACACAAAAGGGAAATATAAAGGTAGGACAGATATAATAATAATAACTAGTATTTATATAGCGCCGTTCTCCCAGAATTAATCAAATCGTCAGCTGAATAGTAATAGTTGTTATTATTACCCAATTTAATGGTACTCATTTTATTGACCTCAGAAGGATTAAGGGCTGAGTTGGCCCTGCCGGGATTTGAACCAGTGACAATGGATCTTTTAAAAAAGTTTTTTTTGTAGTTAGGCCATTTACCAACTGAGCTACCTCACCAGCATTAATATATAGATGATAGATGATAGATAGATAGATAGATAGATAGATAGATAGATAGATAGATAGATAGATAGATAGATAGATAGATAGATAGATATAGATTAGATTAGATAGATAGATAGATAGATAGATAGATAGATAGATAGATAGATAGATAGATAGATAGATAGATAGATAGATAGATAGATAGATAGATAGATGATAGATAGATAGATAGATAGATAGATAGATGATAGATAGATAGATAGATAGATAGATAGATAGATAGATAGATAGATAGATAGATAGATGGAAAGATCGATAGAAAGATAGATATATATATATATATATATAGATAGGTTAGATAGATATATTAGATAGATGGATAGATAGATTAGATAGATTATAGATAGATAGATAGATAGATAGATAGATAGATAGATAGATAGATAGATGATATATTAGATGATAGATAGATAAATAGATAGGGGAATAGATAGATAGAAGACAGATTTTTAGGCACTCAGTATGATACCATATTACAACGTGTCTAAAATTCCTAATAATTTAACAAAATTATAGTTACTTGCATTTATATTTAAACTGAGAAAACTCAAATAATTACTCAAAGTAGTAAATATCAAAAAGGTTAACAAAGCTCTATCGCACTTATAAATGTATTCAATGTAATTCAAGTAACAGTGACAAATGTGTTGACCTTTTTACAACGTCACTTGAAGCCAGTGAAATTACTATTTAGTTAATTACCTATTTTACTTCCTTATGAATATCGTGGTTTCTATTTTTCAATAGAGCCTTGCCATAGATCATCATAATTAGAATGGGTGTTCTGGTTCCCGTTCAGTGATTAAGCGATTCTATAATTAAAATTATATCAGCAATGCATGTTTCTTTCTATTTGAAAATGTAATGCAGTAACAATGTATTTTTCAAGTAGATAATGAACACGTCATTGTGAATAAACATGAAAACTGATGAAGCTGACAAAAAAATAAATGGTCTTAATGAAATATGGCCATATTGAAAACTAACAAATTTAAAGAGACATTCAACTCAAAAATGCATTTACAAGTGCTTAGAAGGACAAATGAAAACAAAAATGAATTTGTAAATAATAAAAAGATTAAGTTAAAGCTATTTAAACAAACATTAATAATAACAGAAATATGTGTTTGTACACAAGCTTATAAGGACCAGATCTTTCTCATTTGTGAGGCTATCTTAGCACAGTTAAGCTTTGTGTACTTGCATCTATCTATGTAAAAAGAAAATCAGCATTTCAGGCTAATATAAGAGGGCCTAAAAAACTAGTTAAGTAGCTGCCATCTTAATACCACTGTTACTTAACTTCTCCTTGTGGCAGAGATAAATCAGATCTGATTGGCATGATTGACAAGCCCTATGATTGGTTACAGGAAAGCAGGGAGTGCAATGATAACTGCGAGCAGCTGATCCTGCCTGCTCCTTGCAACGGCAGGCAGACAGACTCCAAGGAGCAAGCTTTGTCCACTTGGCATTTCATAAATGGGGGCCATCGTCACTGATAAAAAACAACCAAACAAACATCAACGTAATTTTTTTTAAAAAATAATGAAAAACAAGTGGAATTGATGAAAAGCCAATGTTATTAAAAAGCTCAGTAAAAACCATGCCGCTCCTATTCTGATTTTCTATTATCTTGATCACAGAGGTTACAATAAAAATGAAGGTACACCACATAGTGTTTTAGTGTGTAATAAAGGCATGGTATAACAATTCAAATGTTCCACTATAAAAAGTGCTAATAGAGCTGAATTTTTTTACTAATAACCAATTAACTGAAAGGTCAATCTGTACTGTCTGCTCTGCTATGAACACAGTCTAGAAACCACTCGTCATGGTGTGTGTAACACCTAGAAAGGAAATGCTTATTGGAAATTCTCAAAGCTTGCAAACAATCCTGTTACTTTAAAAAACACTTCCAGTCATGGCAAAAAATATTGGCACCCCTGTATTCTATCACATAATGCACCACTTTGCCCAGAAAATTGTTGCGATTACAAATGTTTAGGCATTCTCATGTTTATTTCTTTTTTTTTGTATTGGTATGACACAAAAAAGTGGATAAATAAAAGCCAAATCTGACACATTCTACGCAAAACTCAAAAAAATGGACTGAACAAAATTATTGGCACCGTCTCAAAATTGTAAGAAATAATTGCATTCCAAGTTTGTGATGCTCCTGCAATTTGTATTTAAACTCCCCTGTATCAATTAACAGGTACTTACAATAAAAAACAAACAAACAGCAACCAGTATTTCTCTGTGTGCCACACTGATCATGGAGAAGAGAAAGAGCAGCAAAGAATTGTCTGATGATTTGAGAACAAAAATTGTGGAAAAGCATGGACAATCTCAAGGTTACAAGTCCATCTCCAGAAATCTTAATGTACCTGTGTCCACTGTGTGCAACATTGTCAAGAAGTTTACAGCCCATGGCACTGTAGCTTATCTCCCTGGACATGGACAAAAGAGAAAAAATGATCAAAGATTGCAATGAACGATTGTTTGAATGGTGGATAAAGAACCTCAATCAACTTTCAGACAAATTCAAGCTTCCCTTTAGGCACAGGGTACAAATGTGTCAGCTCGCACTATACGTTGCCATCTGGATGAAAAGGGATGCTATGGTAAGAGACCCAAAAGGACCCCACTGCTGACACAGAAACATAAAATATGCCAGATTGGAGTTTACCAAAACTTACATGAGGAAGCCAAAACCTTTTTGGAAGAATGTGCTGTGGACAGATGAAACAAAATTACAGCTTTTTGGTAAAGCCCATCATTCTACTGTTTGCAGAAAATGAGACAAGGCTTTAAAAAAAAAAAAAAAAAAACAATCCCTACAGTCAAACATGGTGAAGGTTCACTGATGTTTCTTTCATGTAATTGGCAAGAGTCCATGAGCTAGTGACGTATGGGATATACAATCCTACCAGGAGGGGCAAAGTTTACCAAACCTCAAAATGCCTATAAATACACCCCTAACCACACCCACAATTCAGTTTTACAAACTTTGCCTCCTATGGAGGTGGTGAAGTAAGTTTGTGCTAAGATTTCTACGTTGACATGCGCTTCTCAGCATTTTGAAGCCAGATTCCTCTCAGAATACAGTGAATGTCAGAGGGATGTGAAGGGAGTATCACCTATTGAATACAATGGTCATCCTAAAGGGGATCTATTTCATAGGTTCTCTGTTATCGGTCGTAGAGATTCATCTCCTACCTCCCTTTTGAGATCGACAATATACTCTTATATATACAGTATATATATATACACTCTTATATACCATTACCTCTACTGATTCTCGTTTCAGTACTGGTTTGGCTATCTGCTATATGTGGATGAGTGTCTTTTGGCAAGTATGTTTAATTTATTTAAGACACTCTCAGCTATGGTTTGGCACTGTTTATAAAGTTCTAAATATATGTTTATACTTATATTTGCCATGATTCAGGTTTATCAGTATATTTCTTTTTTTGCAGACTGTCAGTTTCATATTTGGGATATGCATTAAAAAAAAATGTACCTGAGGTTTTCAAATTGATTCTTTTTCTAAATTGCGGGCTGTATTAGGCTTGTGTGAGCGCAAAATGCAATAATTTATTGCGTTATTCTTGGTGCAAGATTTTCTTGGCTCGAGAATTACAATTCGTCATTTCCAGTGTCATCTATCAACGAGGTTGCGTCATCTATGATGCTCATGTTTGTTGCGGACGTTTTTGGTGCCAAAAAATATTTTTATTTGTGGGCATCATACTTGGCGCCAAACTGTTTGTCATTATTTAAGACTTCATTTCCTTTTGCCTCTGGTCCTTTTTTTCTTTGTCAGAGGCCTATTCTGTTTGCATTTTTTCCCATTCCTGAAACTGTCATATAAGGAAATAGATAATTTTGCTTTATATGTTGTTTTTTCTCTTACATATTGCAATATGTCTCAATCTGATCCTGTTTTAGAATCTACTACTGGAACCCTGCTGCCTGATATCGGTTCTACCAAAGCTAAGTGCATTTGTTGTAAACTTGTAGTAACTGTTCCTCCGGCTGTAGTTTGTAATAGTTGTCATGATAAACTTTTACATGCAGAGAATATTTCCATCAGTAGTGCTGCATTACCTGTTGCTGGTCCATCAACATCTAATGTTCAGGATATTCCTGTCAATTTGAGAGAATTTATTTTTGATTCCATTCAGAAGGCTTTGTCTGCCATTCCGCCTTCTAATAAATGTAAAAGGTCTTTTAAAACTTCTCATACAGTTGATGAATTTTCAAATGACCGACAACATACTGATTTATCTATCTCTGATGAGGATCTGTCTGATTCAGAGGATCCTGCCTCATATATTGACAGTGACAAATCTTCGTATTTATTTAAAATGGAGTATATTTATTCTTTATTGAAGGAAGTGTTGATGCATTAGATATAGAGGAGTCTAGTCCTCTTGATACTAAAACTAGTAAACATTTAAATTTGGTTTACAAACCTCATGTTGTTATTCCAGAGGTTTTTCCAGTTCCTGATGCTATTTCAGATATGATTTCTAAGGAATGGAATAGACTGGGTACTTCTTTTTCTCCTTCTTCAAGGTTTAAAAAATTGTATCCTTTGCCTACTGATAGATTGGAGTTTGGGGAAAAGATCCCCAAAGTTGACGGGGCCGTCTCTACTCTTGCTAAGCGTACTACTATTCCTATGGAAGACAGTACTTCTTTTAAAGATCCTTTAGATAGGAAACTTGAATCCTATCTAAGGAAGGATTATTTATGTTCAGTTCATCTTCTTAGGCCTGCTATTTCTTTGGCTGATGTTGCAGCTGCTTCAACTTTTTGGTTGGAAACTTTAGCGCAACAAGTATCAGACCATAATATGTATAGCATTGTTAAGTTAATTCAACATGCTAATAATTTTGTTTGTGATTCCATTTTTGATATCATCAGAATTGATGTTAGATATATGTTTTTAGCTATTTTAGCTAGAAGAGATTTATGGCTTAAATCTTGGAATGCTGATATGACTTCTAAATCGACGTTGCTATCTCTTTCTTTCCAAGGTAATAAATTATTTAGTTCTCAGTTGGATTCTATATTTTTAACTGTTACTGGGGGAAAGGGGGCTTTTTAACCTCAGGATAAAAAATCGAAGGGTAAATTTAAAGCTTCTAACCGTTTTCGTTCCTTTCGACAGAATAAGGAACAGAAACCTAATCCTTCCCCTAAGGAATCTGTTTCCAATTGGAAGCCTTCCTCAGTCTGGAATAAATCCAAGCCATTTAAGCGATCTAAACCAGCCCCCAAGTCCGCATGAAGGTGCGGCCCTCATTCCAGCTCAGCTGGTAGGGGGCAGACTAAAATTTCTCAAGGATGTTTGGATAAATACAGTCCAAATTTATTGGATTCAGAACATTGTCTCTCAGGGGTACAGAATAGGTTTCAGAGTAAGACCGCCCGTGAGAAGTTTCTTTCTCTCACGCATTCCAGTGAACTCTGAGAAAGCACAGACTTTCCTGAAGTGTGTTTCAGACCTGGAGTCTTCTGGGGTAATTGTGCCGATTCCTTTTCAGGAACAAGGTCTGGGATTTTATTCAAATCTGTTCATTGTCCCAAAGAAAGAAAATTAATTCCGACCAGTACTGGATCTAAAAATCTTGAATCGTTATGTAAGAATACCAGCATTCAAAATGGTGACTATAAGGACTATTCTGCCTTTTGTTCAGCAAGGGCATTATATGTCCACAATAGACTTACAGGATGTATATCTTCATATTCAGATTCATCCAGATCACTATCAGTTCCTGAGATTCTCTTTTCTAGACAAGCATTACCAATTTGTTGCTCTTCCTTTTGGCCTAGCAACAGCTCCAAGGATATTTTCAAAGGTTCTCTCTGTAATCAGAGAGCGGGGTATTGCAGTGTTTACTTATTTGGACAATATCTTGGTACTTGCTCAGTTTTTATGTTCTGCAGAATCTCACATGAATAAACTAGTGTTGTTTCTTCAAAGACATGGTTGGAGGATCAATTTACCAAAAAGTTCTTTGATTCCTCAGACAAGGGTAACCTTTTTAGGTTTCCAGATAGATTCAGTATCCATGACTTTGTCTCTAACAGACAAGACATGTTTGAAGTTGGTTGCAGCCTTTCGGAACCTTCAGTCTCAGTCATTCCCTTCAGTAGCTATGTGCATGGAGGTTTTAGGTCTCATGACTGCAGCATCGGACGCAATCCCCTTTGCTCGTTTTCACATGAGACCTCTTCAGCTTTGTATGCCGAATCAGTGGTGCAGGGATTATACAAGGATATCACAATTATTATCCTTAAATCCCAATGTTCGACTATCTCTAACTTGGTGTTTAGATCACCATTGTATAGTTCAAGGGGCCTCTTTTGTTTATCCAACCTGGACCGTGATCACAACAGATGTGAGTCTTTCAGCTTGGGGAGCTGTCTGGGGATCTCTGACAGCACAAGGGGTTTGGAAATCTCAAGAAGTGAGATTACCAATCAATATTATGGAACTCCGTGCGATTTTCAGGGCTCTTCAGATTTGGCCTCTCTTGAAGAGAGAACTGTTTATTTGTTTTCAGACAGAAAATATCACAACTGTGGCATATGTCAATCATCAGGGTGGGACTCCCAGTCCACAAGCTATGAAAGAAGTATCTTGGATACTTGCCTGGGCGGAATCCAGCTCCTGTCTAATTTATGCGGTCCATATCCCAGGTATAGACAATTGGGTAGCGGATTATCTCAGTTGTCAGACTTTACATCTGGGAGAGTAGTCTCTTCACCCAGATGTGTTTTTTCAAATTGTTCAGATGTGGGAGCTTCCATAAATAGATCTGATGGCATCTCATCTAAACAAGAAACTTCCCAGGTACCTGTCCAGGTCCAGGGATCCTCAGGCAGAGGCAGTGGTTGCATTGACACTTCCTTGGAGTTATCAACCTGCCTATATTTTTCTGCCTCTAGTTCTTCTCCCAAGAGTGATTTCCAAAATCATCATGGAGCAATCGTTTGTGCTGCTGGGGACTCCAGCATGGCCACACAGGTTTTGGTATGCAGATCTTGTTCGGATGTCCAGTTGCCAACCTCTGCCACTTACGTTAAGACCAGACCTTCTATCTCAAGGTCCGTTTTTCCATCAGGATCTCAAATCATTAAATTTGAAGGTATGGAAATTGAACGCTTAGTGCTTAGTCATAGAGGTTTCTCTGACTCAGTAATTAAAACTATGTTGCAGGCTCGAAAATCTGTTTTAAGAAAGATTTATTATTGAGTTACCATGGAAGACTTACATTTCATGGTGTTCTTCTCATAACTTCACTTGGCATTCTTTTAGAATTCCTAGAATTTTACAGTTTCTTCATGATGGTTTGGATAAGGGTTTGTCTGCAAGTTCTTTGAAAGGACACATTTCTGCTCTTTCTGTCTTATTCCACAGAAAAATTGCTAAACTTCCTGATATTAATTGTTTTGTACAGGCGTTGGTTGATATCAAGCCTGTCATTAAATCAATCTCTCCTCCCTGGAGTCTTAATTTGGTTTAAAAAGCTTTACAGGCTCCTCCGTTTGAGCCTATGCATTCTTTGGACATTAAATTGCTTTCTTGGAAAGTGTTGTTTCTTTTGGCCATCTCTTCTGCTAGAAGAGTTTCTGAATTATCTGCTCTTTCTTGTGAGTCTCCTTTTCTGATTTTTCATCAGGATAAGGCAGTTTTGCGGACTTCATTTAAATTCCTACCTAAAGTTGTGAATTCCAACAATATTAGTAGAGAAATTGTTGTCCCTTCCTTGTGTCCTAATCCTAAGAATTCTTTGGAAAGATCCTCACATTCTTTAGATGTGGTGAGAGCTTTGAAATATTATGTCAAAGCTACTAAAGATTTCAGGAAGACTTCTAGTCTATTTGTTATCTTTTCTGGTTCTAGGAAAGGTCAGAAGGCTTCTGCTGTTTCCTTGGCTTCGTGGTTAAAGCTTTTGATTCATCACGCTTATTTGGAGTCGGGTAATGTTGGGTCTGTGACAGAGGTCATGGGCCTTACAGCAGGACAATGACCCAAAGCAAAAGTCAAAAAGCACCCAGAAATGGTTTAATACAAAGCACTGGAGAGTACTGAACTGGCCAGTAATGAGTCCAGATCTAAATCCTTAGAGCACATGTGGAGAGATCTCAAAACAGCAGTTGGGAAGAAGAACCCTTCCAATCTTAGAGACCTGGAGCAGTTGGCGAAAGAAGAGTGGTTAAAAATTCCAGTACAGAGGTGTAAGAAACTCATTGATAGTTACAGGAAACAATTGATTTCAGTTATTTTTTCCAAGGGGTGTACTACCAAATATTAAATTGAGGCCAATAAATTTGTCCAGTCCATTTGTTGAATTTTGCGTGGAATTTGTCAGATTTGGCATTTTTTCTCTCCACTTTTTTGTGTCATACCCATACAAACAAAAGAAATAAGCATGAGAATTAGACATCTGTGTTTCGTTTCAGCCAAATTCGTTTTTAGGCCGAATTTTACCAAATTCAGAGATTCAGATGCATCCGAATTTCCAAATCAGCACATCCTGAAAAATTCAAAAAATTAATAAATTAGTTTCCGAATTTTCGGATCTGCACATCGCCGAAACTCTGTCTAAATAATTTTAAAAACCTATTAACCCCTAAACTGCACCCCTCCCCACATCGCCAACACTAACTAAATCTATTAACCCCTAAACCGCACTTCCCCATATTCGCCGACACTAACTAGATCACTAAATAAAGCTATTAACCCCTAAAACACCATTCCCCAACATTACCGACACTAACTAAACCTATTAACCCCTAAACTGCCGTTCCGAAACATTGCCGACACAAACTAAACATATTAACTCCTAAACCTCTGTTCCCAAACATCGCTGACACAAGCAAAACCTAAACCGCACCCCCACACATTGCCAGCACTACCTAAACCTGTTAACCCCTAAACCGCAGCTCCCCGACATTGTCAACACTAACTAAACTTAGTATGCCTTAAACTGCCATTCCCAAGCATTGCTGACACTAACTTAAACCTATTAAACCCTAAACCACCATTCCCAAACATCCCCAAAATTAACTAAACCTATTAACCCCTAAACCGCTGGCCCCCACATCGCAACAACCTAAACTAAACTATATTAACCCCTAACGATAAACCTAACCCTAACCATAACCCTAACCCTAAACCTAACACCCCCTAACTTTAACATAATTAAAATAGAGCTAAATTGGGGGCGTGGCCGAGCACCACTGGGAGAGGACGCAAATTTACTCAGCTCCAGTTGGTGATCTCATATACCTTAACTTTTTCTGAAAACTGGCCAACAGATATGAGAAAATCTGATTTAATCACTTACATGAGAACTTACTGATCACAAAACTACCTGGCTTTATGGATTTTATTGCGTATATAGCCTGAGCCAGGCAAGTGAGGCCTACGCACGCAAGATCCTCGCCGCCCTCTCCCGGTGTGAAGGCTATAACTATTACTCTGAACCTATTCATTAACTATCGGACAACGATGGCTCATACAGAGGGAACCCAGGGGATCCTAAAGGCTCTACTGCAGGGTCTGATCCATCAGATGGACGATCGCTTCTCAGAAATATATAACACACTGGCAGCGGCAATGGCGGGAGTGACTTGCGACACTTCAGATCGTACAGTAAAAGAAGACTCGTTTCAACAGACCTTGCCTCAGTGCGACTCAGTCCAACGCCATCGGCTCCCATGGCCTAACCACCCCAACGCTATCATGGAGGCTGCCGCTCAAACCCGGAACACGGTTGTTATCACCAGGGGTCATGATGACCCGACAATAGAGGGGACTCCTGCTACACTGTCAGTGGAGATTCTGCAGCCCCCGACACCACAAGCTCCTTCTACTGATACAGTCTACTCTGGACTATTATTTATGAGCGACCGCGATTTGAAAGGTTCAAGCACCTGGATGGCCATAGGGGCCGGACTGTCACACCGGAGAGCTATAGCAGTAGACACATACATACAAATGAAAGCCCTTACAGACGACACAGTGATTCACCAAATAGAAGTCAGGGTACATCAAACCTCATGTAGTGGTGGAGTTGAGCAGGTCCCTTCTCCATGGTTTCGGGATCTTTCTACCTCAGTGAGGCTCTCGGAGCCTAGAGTCGCAGTAGCTACTGGAGTGGGCTAGAGGATGGCCTTTTTGGGAGTTTCTCGCAGTTCGGTTTGCTTTCTGAGACCGGAGAGATTAGCTTGTGTGGATAATGATACCAGCTGCCTAAAGACAATGTGTGCACGTAATATTAATATATACGCTCCAACAGAGTCTTACTACAGTTTATGTTTGTATTGTAGTGTGAGATCCAAGAGAAACATATCGCTATTCCCTACACATGGAAAGAACTCCCAGCGTTATTAGTCTTTCTTTTTAGTTTAAGCCTGCACAGAGACTGATAAACTCTTTACTTAAGAAAATTATATTTAGATATGTTTAACCATATTACAATCCTCCTGTATATCAAGAGATGTATATGTCTAACTGTTTGTTATTTGAGTTCCTGTAGTTTGCAAATGTTTTCCCAGGAGTTATATGGCTAGGCACAATTTGTTTATAGTATGTGTATGTGTTCTGTTTGTGCATTATTATAGCGTGAGAGCTATCTCCATGTATAACTATTACAGTTCAAATTGCCTTCTGTGTCTGTGTAATTGAACTATCTCAACCACACATTCTGCATGTTTGCTTTACGTTGAAGCTCAATTCTTTATTCCCTGTTGAATATGCTTCTACTGTATATAAATCTAGCAACTTAAAGTTTCTGGTTTATCGCTGGTATACCCAGAGATGTTTAGTCTTAAGCCCATGTATTTATTTTAGTAACAGATACTATTATCTCTTGACGCATCAGCCTTGACCATGCTCAACTCAGTAATAAGTATTGCTCAGTCCTCTCTTGCTTGACAATTTATCCTCTTAAGAAATATCCTAAACTCAAAAGCCCGAGATGTCACACTCACACATAGTATAGGTTTACAGCTTCATTAGACCCGAGCAGAGGTTATGATAATATAGATGTCTCACTTGCTATACCATAGGTTACCTTACTTTTCCTTCAGCTAACTCTCTTCATTTTTAATTATATGTAGTAGTTAGGGCTCATTTAACTATGAGAGGTAGGTGCTGCTTATATTATTTATGCCATATGAGATTGTAAAATGTTTTAGATAGGATGTATGGTATAAAATATTCAAGCGACATGATGGGTACTGTTCAGTGTTTATAAGCTATGATTATAGTTAAAGGTATCTTGTATGCCACCACATGAGCAGCTGTCACAGTTTAACCATCATACTAGATCCCCTAGCCTTATATGGCTTGCGTCTTGAGTACTCATATAGTCCCCAGTAGAGAACTGATCATTAAGATTGTTTCCTCCTACCTATATAAGAGACCAGTAACCAGTTTTTACTTCCATCCCTCAATGTTTGAAATATAGCCAGGTTTAAATTTGTTTCCTTATTTTTGTTATATACTTTGTGTTTGGCTTAATGTCCTAGATGGATCCATGACGCATTCCTTAACTTAGCTCCAGTATAATTTGCTAACAGGTACAAATCAGTTTTATTCTAATATATACACTGTGGTTACCCTAAATGTTTAAACCTATTTTTGATGTTGGGTTTGTTTGTTTAGATGAAAAACACGCTACTTAGATTTTCCCAAACAATACTGTTCAAATCGAGGGCCTACCTTAGATCTACTGTGATCTCTCAATACATGTTATAATGGTAGCTGCTGGGCTGTATTAACTGGGAAAGCATGGCTCAGCATAACAGATAATTTAATGATCTTGGTTTGGGATTTGTATGTAGTAACTAACAGTATACATGGTGCTGGAGATATCTGACTATGTGGGTGCTCTATCTGTCTCTGTTTTTCATATACCTAGTTATCCCCCATGTTTCCGTGGCTACATGTGAAGGAGATTTTATCAGCCTTAATATAGATAGAGGTACTCCCTATGTTGATTTCATTGCTAGAGCAAATCACCTATCCCTCTCCTCCCTTTCCCGCCGGTACCTGTTGCCTGCGGGTCATATCCCTACTCCCTTTTCCCACATCGCCTATAGGAGGCATTTTCCTAGGAGAGGAGCCCATTCAGAAGGCCCCTATATCTTATATCTCATATCACATACATACTAATATCCCTCCTTGAGCATAACTGTATCAGAAGTTAATCTTATTTATTCTATACACAAAAGCTTAGAGACCTTTGTCAGGTCTAAACTTAAGGATACTCATAGACACAGCTATAATGGTAACAGCCTGGACAGCATGTTAATTCCAATATATCTTATGGCTCCGCCCTCCACCCTTTCCCCCATATTTAGAGCGGTGCTTATCCGCATTACTTCTCTTCTGGAAGCTTTTAAAGAGCTGAGTACCTGACCAACAAATATTTTATTTTATTTTTTACAAATCGGGTCCATTGGGCCTAATTCTGTGTTTTCATTTGGTCAGTCATATATGCCATTTAATTGAAAAATCGAGGTTTCATTAGCCTACCATTAATGCTTTATTTAACTGTCAAAATATTTTGTTCAATTTTGTTTGTATCTTTTTAAAAAGAGGTGTTTTATGTTCTATGTTTGGTATGCAAAACCTCAATAAAAAAATATTTAAAAAAAAAAAGAGCTAAATTAAAGTTACAATAATTAAATAAATATTATTAAAAAAATAAATACAAACTTACCTGTGAAATAAAACAAACCTAAGCTAGCTACAATATAACTAATAGTTATATTGTAGCTAGCTTAGGTTTTTCTTTCACAGTTAAGTTTGTATTTATTTTAACTAGGTAGTAAATAGTTAATAACTATTTACTAACTATTCTAACTACCTAGTTAAAAAAAATACAAACTTACCTGTGAAATAAAAGTAAAACCTAATCTGCCTTACACTAAAACCTAACATTCATTCAGTGTTAGCTGTCGGATGAAGTGGATGCTCCGCATCGGATGTCTTGAAGATGGACCCGCTCCGTGCCGGATGGATGAAGATAGAAGATGCCGTCTGGATGAAGACTTCTGCCCGTCTGGAGGACCACTTCGCCTGGCTTTGATGAAGACTTCTCCCGGCTTCGTTGAGGACTTCAGCACGGTTGGATGAAGACTTCTCCCGGTAAGGTGATCTTCAAGGGGTTAGTGTTTGGGTTTTTTAAGGGGGTACTGAGTGAGTTTTAGAGTAGGGTTGGTTGTGTGGGTGGTGGGTTTTAATGTTGGGGGCGATTTGTAATTTTTTTAACAGGTAAAAGAGCTGATTACTTTGGGGCAATGACCCACAAAAGGCCCTTTTAAGGGCTATTTGTAATTTAGTGTAGGGCTTTTTTATTTTAGTTTTTTTTTTTTATTTTGTTAGGGGTATTAGATTAGGTGTAATTAGTTTAAAAATCTTGTAATTTGTTTATTATTTTCTGTAATTTAGTGGTTTTTTTTTTTGTACTTTACATCAGCCAATCAGATTGAGCTTGCATTCTATTGGATGTTCCGATCAGCCAATAGAATGCAAGCTCAATCTGATTGGCTGATTGGATCAGCTAATCGGATTGAACTTCAATCTGATTCTCTGATTCAATCAGCCAATAAGATTTTTCCTACCTTGATTCCGATTGGCTGATAGAATCCTATCAGCCAATCGGAATTGAAGGGACGCCATCTTGGATGACATCCCTTAAAGGAATATCCATTCGTCGTTAGTCGTCAGGAAGAAGAGGATGGCTCCGCATCGGCTCGTCTGAAGATGGCTCCGCTCCGCTCCGGATGGATGAAGATTGAAGACGCCGCTTGGATGAAGACTTCTATTGGATGGAAGACCTCTTCAGCGCCGCCTGGATGATGACTTCATCGGATGGAAGACTTCTTTAGCGCCCCTTGGATGATGACTTCTGCCGCTCCGGATCTCCTCTTCGGTTCCATCGGTGGTCGGCTTGCTGAAGACGACTCAAGGTAGGATGATCTTAAGGGGGTAGTGTTAGGTTTATTTAAGGGGGGTTTGGGTTAGATTAGGGGTATGTGGGTGGTGGGTTTTAATGTTGGGGGGGTTGTATTTTTATTTTACAGGCAAAAAAGCAGAATTCTTTGGGGCATGCCCCGCAAAAGGCCCTTTTAAGGGCTGGTAAGGTAAAAGAGCTGGTAACTTTTTAATTTAGAATAGGGTAGGGCATTTTTTTATTTTGGGGGCTTTGTTATTTTATTAGGGGGCTTAGATTAGGTGTAAGTAGCTTAAAATTGTTGTAATATTTTTTAAATGTTTGTAACTTTTTTTTTATCTTTTGTACTTTAGTTAGTTTATTTAATTTAATTTAATTGTAGTTATTTGTAGGTAATTTATTTAATTAATGTAATGATAGTGTAGTGTTAGGTTTAATTGTAACTTAGATTAGGATTTATTTTACAGGTAATTTTGTATTTCTTTTAGCTAGGTAGTTATTAAATAGTTAATAACTATTTAATAACTATACTAACTATCTAAAATAAATACAAAGTTACCTGTAAAATAAATATAAATCCTAAAATAGCTACTATATAATTATTATTTATATTGTAGCTATATTAGGGTTTATTTTAAAGGTAATTATTTAAGTTTTAAATAGGATTAATTTATTTAAGAGAAATATTATTTAGATTTATTTAATTAATATTTAAGTTAGGGGGGTGTTAGGGTTAGTGTTAGACTTAGGTTTAGGGGTTAATAATTTTATTACAGTGGCGGCGGTGTAGGGGGGGCAGGATAGGGGTTAATAACTTTATTATAGGTGGCAACGGTATAGGGGGGCAGGATAGGGGTTAATAGGTATAATGTAGGTGGCGGCGGGTTTCGGGAGCTGCGGTTTAGGGGTTAACATATTTATTATAGTGGCGGTGAGCTCCGGCAGCGGCGGTTTAGGGGTAATAACTTTATTTAGTTGCGGCGGTGTAGGGGGGGGGGGACAGATTAGGGGTGTTTAGACTCGGGGTACATGTTAGGGTGTTAGGGGTAGACATCTCCCATAGGAATAAATAGGATGTCTGGCAGCAGCGAACATGAACTTTCGCTATGGTCAGACTCCAATTGATTCCTATGGGATCCACCGCCTCCAGGGCGGCGGTTTGAAAACCAGGTACGCTGGGCTGGAAAAGTGCAGAGCGTACCTGCTAATTTTTTGATAACTAGCAAAAGTAGTCAGATTGTGCCACACTTGTGTGTGGAATATCTATAATGACGTAAGCATCGATCTGTGTCGGACTGAGTCCGGCGGATCGAAGCTTACGTCACTAAATTCTACTTTTGCCGGTATCTAGGACTTGATAACTAAGGCGAATCAGCCTCGCCACAAATACGCTGTGGTATTCCAGCATATTTGAGGTTGACGGCTTGATAACTAGGGGCCTATGACTGCTATTTCACCTTCAAATTAACATAAACAATCTCTCCCAACTTCTCATAAACCTATTAATGGTTATTTTAATTGACAGCATACTGTAATATTTCTGCTGATGTGGTTTTCTCTGACTCAGAGACTGATTTTGATAAATCAAATTTTCAATTTAATGTGTTCATTCTTTATTAAGGAATTATTGTTTACTTTGAGTATTAAGAGATTTAGTCCTCTTGATAACAGGAATATCAAATATTTTAATTCTGTTTCTTTAAGCTTCTCATGTAACTTTTGAAGTTTTTCTTATTCCAGATGCTATCTATGATATGTTAAGTAAGGAATCTAAAAGTGCTTCTTTTTACCTTTCTTCTATGTTTTAAAAGTTATATCCTTTACCTATGGCTAATTTACAGCAAGATTACGAGTTTGGCGTTATGAGCGGCTTGCTGCTAACTTGCAAGTTATTGTCACCACTCACCTCCCTATAGCGCTGCTATTACAGGTTTGCAAAAACCCGGCGTTAGCAGGCAATATGTGAGCATTGAGAAAATGGTTGAAATACCATTGCTACTTTGAGCTGGTTTTACGTGCTCATGCACGATTTCCCCATAGACATCAATGGGGAGAGCCGGCTAAAAGAAAGCCTAACACCTGCAATAAAGGAGCGTAATGCTCCGTAACGCAACCCCATTGATTCCTATGGGGAAACAAAATTTATGTTTAAATCTAACACCCTAACATAAACCCCGAATCTAAACACCCCTAATATGCTGCCCCTGACATCGCCGCCACCTACATTACAGTTATTAATCCCTAATCTGCCACCCCCAACATCGCCGCCACCTACATTACAGTTATTAACCCCTAATCTGTCGCCTCCGTCATCGCCGACACCTACAGTACACTTATTTACCCCTAATCTGCCGTCCCTAACATTGCCGCCACCTACCAACATTTATTAACCCCTTATCTGCCACCCCAATTTCGTTGCTACCTACCTACACTTATTAACTCCTAATCTTCCGCCCCCAACGTCGCCGCCACTATACTAAAGTTATTAAACCCTAACCCTAATCTAACCCTAACCCTAACACCCACTAACTTGAACATAATTAAAATAAATCTAAAAATATTACAATTAATACCTAAATAATTCATATTTTAAACCAAATACTTACCTATAAAATAAACCCTAAGCTAGCTACAATATAACTAATAGTTACATTGTAGCTAGCTTAGGTTTTATTTTTAATTCCACAGGTAAGTTTGTATTTATTTTAACTAGGTAGACTAGTTAGTAAATAGTTATGAACTATTTTAGTGTGGTTTCCTCAAGACATGGTTGGAGGATCAATTTACAATAGTGTTTCTTGATTCCTTAGACAAGGGTCACCTTTTTAGGTTTCCAGATAAATTTTAGTGTCTATGATTCTTTCTCTGATAGACTAGAGACAAATGAAGTTAATTTTAGTTTGTCTAAACCATCAGTTTCTATTTTTTTCTCATGAGTGCGGCATCAGCTGCAATCCTCTTTGCTAGTTTTTTTGTTTGGGGGCTCTAAAGCTTTGCATGTTGCACCATAGGTGCAGGGATTATTTTCAGTTATTACAACTGATATACTTAAATTCCTACACTTTTTTCACTCTGATTTGGTGGTTGGACTATCACCTTATTGTTCAGGGGGCCTCATTTGTTCGTCCTACCTGAACTGTTTTCTCAACAGATGCAAGTTTTTCAGGTGGGGAAGATGACTGAGGGTCTCTGACAGCACGAGGGGTTTGGAAACCTCAGAAGGTGAGGTTACCAATCAATATTTTAGAACTCTGTGCTATTTTCAGGGATCTTCAGGCATGGCTTCTTTTGAAGAGACAACTTTTACATTTGTTTATTAAACAGACAATATCACAACAGTGACATTTGTCAATCATCAAGGAGAGACTCACAGTCCTTCAGTTATGGAGGAAGTATCTTGGATACTTTCCTAGACGGAATCCAATTCTTGTCTAAATTCTGTGATTCATATCTCAGGTGCAGACTTTTGGGAAGGGGGTTATCACAGTCATCAGACTTTATATCTGGGGGAGTTCTCTCCATCCAGATGTGTTTTTTTTCTGTAGATCTGTTGGTCCCCAGTTTTCCAGATTCCTTTCCAGGTCCAAGGATCATCAGGCGGAGATAGTGGATGCTCTAGCAGTTCTTTGGTTTTTACCAACCTGCTTACATTTTTTCCGCCTCTGGCTCTTTTTCCAAGGTTGATCTTCAAGATCTTAATGGAATAATGTTTATGTTTTTCTGATAGCTCCAGCTTGGTCTCTCCGGTTTTGGTATGCAGACCTTGTCAGGATGTTCAGTTGCCAGACTTGGCCACTTCTTTTAAGGCCAGGGGCCATTTTTAAGGCCATTCTGTTTCAGGGGCCATTTTTTCCATAGGATCTCAAATTTCTAAATTTGAAGGTTTGGAAATTGAACGCTTAAGTGTTTAATCATAGATGTTTCTCTGACCCAGTTATTAGCACTGTGATACAGGCTCGTAAGTCTGTTTTTAGGAGATTTTATTTTCGGGTTAGGAAAACCTATATTTCATGATGTTCAACTCATGATTATTCTTGGCATTCTTTTAGAATTCCTAGTATTTTTTTAGTTTCTTCAGGATGGTTTGGTTTAACGTTTTGTCTGCAAATACTTTGAAAGGACACATTTCTGCCCTTTCCATCTTATTTCATAGAAATATTGCTAAACTTCCGATATTCACTGTTTTGTTCAGGCTTTGATTCATATTAATCCTGTTTTTAAGTCTATTTCTCCTCCTTGGAGTCTCAATTAAGATTTTTGGGCTCCTCCTTTTGAGTCTATGTATTCTCTAGACATTTAATTACGTTCTTGGAAACTGTTATTTTTTTGGCAATCTCTTTTGCTTGAAGAGTTTCTGTATTTTCTGCTCTCTCTTGCAAGTGTCTTTATCTGATTTTCCATCAAGATAAAGCTATTTTGCGGACTTAATTTATTTATTTTTTGCCTTAAGTTGTGAATTCTAAAAACATCAATATGAAATTGTTGTTCCTTCTTTGTGTCCTAATTTTAAGAATACTCTTGTAGGGTCTTTAGATTATTTGAATGTAGTAAGAGCTTTGAAATATTTTATTAAGGCTACTTAAGATTTCAGAAAGACTTCTAGTCTATTTGTTATTTTTTCTGGCACTAGGAAAGGTCAGAAAGCCTCTTCCATTTCTTTGGCATCTTGGTTGAAACTTTTGATTCACAAAGCTTATTTGGAGGTGGGGCAGTCTCTGCCTCAGAATTGCAGCTCATTCTACTAGATAAGTTGCCACTTCTTGGGCTCTTAAGAATGAAGCTTCAGTTGATCAACTTTGCAAAGCAGAAAATTGGTATTCTTTGCATACTTTTACAAAATGTTACCACTTTTATGTGTTTGCTTCTTCGGGAACAGCCTGGTAGAAAGGTTCTTCAGGCAGTTGTCTCAGCTTGATTCTAATGCCTTTGATTTTTTTTTGATTTTTTTTAAGAAGACGTAATTTTTTTTGGGGGGGGTCTAATTTCTCAGCGAAAATAGCTGTTTTTATTTTATCCCTCCCTCTCTATTGACTTGTGGACTTCCACATCTTGGGTATCTTTCCTATTGGCAAGAGTCCATGAGCTAGTGACGTATGGGATATACAATCCTACCAGGAGGGGCAAAGTTTCCCAAACCTCAAAATGCCTATAAATACACCCCTCACCACACCCACAATTCAGTTTAACAAACAAAAAGTAGTGGGGTGATAAAATAAGGAGTAAAAAAGCATACAAAAAGAGGAACTGGAAATATAATTGTGCTTTTATAAAAAAAACATAACCACCAGAAACAGGGTGGGTCTCATGGAAATGAATTTATCAGGTAAGTTCTTACATAAATTATGTTTTCTTTCATGTATTTGGCAAGAGTCCATTAGCTAGTGACGTATGGGATAGAAATACCCAAGATGTGGAAGTCCATTGAAGAGTCACTAGAAAGGGAGGGATAAAATAAAAACAGCCATTTTCCGCTGAAAAAATTAAATCCACAAAAAATAAGTTTTTCTCAAAAATAGAAAGAAAAATACTTAAAACATTAGCAGAAGAATCAAACTGATACAGCTGCCTGAAGAACTTTTCTACCAAAGACTGCCTCAGAAGAAGCAAATATATAAAAATCGTAAAATTTAGTAAATGTATGCAAAGAAGACCAAGTTGCTGCTTTGCAAATCTGATCAACTGAAGCTTCATTCTTAAAAGCCCAAGAAGTGGAGACTGACCTAGTAGAATGAGCTGTGATCTTCTGAGGTGGGGACTGTCCCGCCTCCAAATAAGCTTCAACCAAGATGCCAAAGAAATGGCAGAAGCTTTCTGCTTTTTCCTAGAACCAGAGAAGACAACAAATAGACTAGAAGTCTTCCTGAAATCGTTAGTAGCTTCAACATAATATTTCAAAGCTCTTACAACATCCAAAGAATGCAAAGATTTGTCAAGTGCATTCTTGGGATTAGGACAAAAAGAAGGAACAACAATTTCCCTACTAATGTTGTTAGAATTCTCAACCTTAGGAAGAAATTTAAGCAAAGTCTGCAAAACAGCCTTATCCTGATGGAAAATCAGAAAAGGAGACTCACAAAAGAGAGCAGACAATTCAGAAACTCTTCTAGCTGAAGAGATAGCCAAAATAAACAACACTTTCCAAGAAAGTAGTTTAATATCTAAAGCATGCATAGGCCTCTACTTATCAAGCTGTCTACTTACCTGCATTCGACGGCCCCAATACGCTCGCCTAAGTTCGCCTAACATCGCCACCATGGAACTGAATATGTTCGCCAAATTTATCAAGAAAGCTGTCAAAAAGCTGGGCACCAAGTACGGGGCGATGAGCAGCGGACTGTTGTTAACTAACAGACATTGATCTCGCTGCTCTTCGGCTTATTCGCAGCTTTCTTGCAGTACTGTCACTAAGCACCCACACTATACTATACTGTTTTACCCCCTAAACCGCCACTCCCGGAGCCCCACGCAACTAAATAAACTTATTAACCACTAAACCGCTGCTCCCTGACCTCGCCGCAATTATAATAAATATATTAACCCCTAAACCGCTGCTCACAGACCCCGCCCCCCCCCCACCTACATTATACCTATTAACCCCTAATCTGCCGCCCCCTATACCGCCGCCACCTACATAAAGTTATTAACCACTATCCTGCCGATCATGGACCCCGCCGCAACTAAAGAAATAGTTTAACCCCTAAACTGCCGCTCCCGGAGCCCGCCGCAACTAAATAAAATGTTTAACACCTAAACCGCCGCTCCTGGAGCCCGCCGCCACCTACATTATACATATAAACCCCTATCCTGCCCCCCCTACACCGCCGCCACTATAATAAAGTTATTAACCCCTAAACCTAAGTCTAACCCTAACCCTAACACCCCCTAACAAATATAATTTAAATAAATCTAAATAAATATCACTATTATTAACTAAATTATTCCTATTTAAAACTAAATACGTACCTATAAAATAAACCCTAAGATAGCTACAATATGATTAATAATTACATTGTAGCTATTTTAGGATTTATTTTTATTTTACAGACAACTTTGAATTTATTTTAACTAGGTACAATAGTTATTAACTATTTAATAGCTACCTAGTTAAAATAAATACAAAATTACCTGTAAAATAAACCCTAACCTAAGTTACAATTACACCTAACACTACACTATAATTAAAATAATTAAATAAATTAAATACAATTAAATAAAACTGTGGGTGGTGGGTTTTAATGTTGGGGGGGGTTGTATTTCTTTTTTTACAGGTAAAAGAGCTGATTACTTTGGGGCAATGCACCGCAAAAGGCCCTTTTAAGGGCTTTTTGTAATTTAGTATAGGATAGGGAATTTTATTATTTTGGGGGGCTTTTTATTTTATTAGGGGGCTTAGATTAGGTGTAGTTAGTTTAAAATTCTTGTAATTTTTTTTTTATTTTCTGTAATTTAGTGTTTTGTTTTTTTTGTACTTTAGTTTATTTTATTCCAATAATACAAGAATCCACAGCACCAAAAGTTTATAGAAAAACTTAGAAATTTATTGAGGTACAAACAAATGCAACGTTTCGGGAGGCATTCCCTTAATCATGCATCGCATTAGTTTATTTTATTTAATTGTATTTAATTGTAGGTAATTGTAGTTAATTATTTTAATTTATTTAATTATAGTGTTAGGTGTAATTGTAACTTAGGTTAGGATTTATTTTACAGGTGTATTTGTATTTATTTTAGCTAGGTAGTTATTAAATAGTGAATAACTATTTAATAACTATTGTACCTAGTTAAAATAAATACAAACTTGCCTTTAAAATAAAAATAAATCCTAAAATAGCTACAATGTAGCTATTAATTATATTGTAGCTATCTTAGGGTTTATTTTATAGGTAAGTATTTAGTTTTAAATAGGAATAATTTAGTTAATAATAGTAAATTTATTTTGATTAATTTAAATAATATTTAAGTTAGGGGGTGTTAGGTTTAGGGTTAGACTTAGGTTAAGGGGTTAATAAAATTAATATAGTGGTGGCGGTGTAGGGGGGGCAGATTAGGGGTTAATAAATATAATGTAGGTGGCGGCGGGGTCTGGGAGCGGTGGTTTAGGGGTTAATAACTTTATTTAGTTGTGGCGGGGTCCGGAATCGGTGGTTTAGGGGTTAAAAACTTTATTTAGTTGCGGCGGTGTAGGGGGGGCAGATTAGGGGTGTTTAGACTCGGGGGAAAATGTTAGGGTGTTAGGTGTAGACACTACCATAGGAATCAATGGGATATTGGGCAGCATCGAACATGAGCTTTCGCTGCTTTCAGACTCCCATTGATTCCTATGGCATCCGCTGCCTCCAGGGCGGCGGATTGAAAACCAGGTACGCTGGGCCAGAAAAATGGCGAGCGTACCTGGTAGGATCTTGATAACTTCCAAAAGTAGTCAGATTGTGCCGAACTTGCGTGGTGGATCGTATGTTACGTCACAAAATTCTACTTTTGCTGGTCTCTAGCCTTTGATAACTAAGGCAAATCAGGCTCGCCACAAATATGCTGTGGAATTCCAGCATATTTGCGGTTGACAGCTTGATAAATAGAGGCCATAGGCTCAAAAGGAGGAGCCTGCAAAGTCTTCAAAACCAAATTAAGACTCCAAGGAGGAGAGATTGATTTAATAACAGGCTTGATACGAACCAATCTTTCTATGAAATAAAACAGAAAGAGCAGAGATTTGTCCCTTCAAAGTACTTGCAGACACACCTTTATCCAAACCATCCTGAAGAAACTGTAAAAATTCTAGGAATTCTAGAAGAATTTATGGGAAGAACACCATGAAATATAGGTCTTCCTAATTCGATAATAAATCTTTCTTAAAACAGACTTACGAGCCTGTAGCATAGTATTAATCACTGAGTCAGAGAAACCTCTATGACTAAGCACTAAGCGTTCAATTTCCATACCTTAAAATTTAACGATTTGAGATCCTGATGGAAAAATGGCCCTTGAGATAGAAGGTCTGGTCTTAGAGGAAGTGGCCAAGGCCTGCAACTGGACATCCAAACAAGATCCACAAACCAAAACCTGTGAGACCACACTGGTGCTATCAGAAACACATATGATTGTTCCATAATGATCTTGGAGATCACTTTTAGAGGAAGAACTAGAGGCGGAAAGATATAGGCAGCTTGGTAAAACCAAGGAACTGCTAAAGCATCCACCATATCTGCCTCAGGATCCCTGGACCTGGACAGGTACCTGGAAGTTTCTTGTTTAGATGAGAAGCCATCAGATCTTTTTCTGGAAGACCCATCATCTGTACAATCTGACAAAATACATCTGGATGGAGAGACCACTACCCCGGATGTAAGGTCTGACGGCTGAGATAATCCGCTTCCCAATTGTCTACACCTGGGATATGCACTGCAGAAATTAGCTTGATTCTGCCCAAGAAAGTATCCAAGATACTTCTTTCATAGCTAGGGGACTGCAAGTCCCACCCTGATGATTGACATATGCCACAGTTGTGATATTGTCTGTTTGAAAATAAATAAATCATTCTCTCTTTAACAGAGGCCAAATCTGAAGAGCCCTGAAAATAGCATGGAGTTCTAAATATTGATTGGTAACCTCGCCTCTTAAGGTTTCCAAACCCCTTGTGCTGCCAGAGATCCCCAGACAGCTCCCCAACCTGAAAGACTTCCATCTGTTGTGATCACAGTCCAGGTAGGATGAACAAAAGAGGCCCCCTGAATTAAACAATGATGGTCTAACCACCAAGTCAGAGAGAGTTGAATGTTGGGATTTAAGTATATCAATTGTGATATCCGAGTATAATCCCTGCACCATTGATTCAGCATACAAAGCATACAAAGCTGTAGAGGTCTCATGTGAGCTGTAGAGGTCTCATTTGTCACGAGCAAAGGGGATCGCATCTGATGCTGCAGTCATGAGACCTAAAACTTCAATGTACATATTCACTGAAGGGAATGATTGAGACTGAAGGTTTCGACAAGCTGAAACTAATTTCATTTGTCTCTTGTCTGTTAAGGACAGAGTTATAGACAATAAATTTATCTGGAAACCTAAAAAGGTGACCATTGTCTGCGGAATCAAGAAACTCTTCAGTAAATTGATGTCTTTGAAGAAACAACACTAGTTGATTTGTGTGAGAATCGGCTAAATGTAAAGACTAAGCTAGAATCAAGATATTGTCCATATAAGGAAACACCACAATACCCTGTTCTCTGATTACAGATAGAAGGGCACCGAGAACCTTCGAAAAGATCCTTGGAGCTGTTGCTAGGCCAAATTGAAGAGCGACAAATTGGTAATGCTTGTCTAGAAAAGAGAATCTCAGAAACCGATAGTGGTCTGGATGAATAGGAATGTGAAGATATGCATCCTGTAAGTCTATCATGGATCTATAATGACCTTGCTGAAAAAAAGGCAAAATAGTCCTTATAGTCACCATCTTGAAAGTTGGGACTCATACAAAATGATTCAACAACTTCAGATCCAGAACTGGCCTTAATGAATTTTCTTTCCTTGGGACAATGAATAGATTCAAATAAAACCCCAGACCCTGTTCCTGAAATGGAACTGGTATTATTACCCCTGAAAGCTCTAGATCTAAAACACACTTCAGAAAAGCCTGAGCCTTCCCCAGATTTGCTGGAATGTGAGAGAGAAAGAATCTTCTCACAGGAGGTCTTACTCTTAATCCTATTTGATGCCCTTGAGAGACAATACTCTGAATCAACTGATTTTGAACAGAATCTGCCCAAACGTCTTGGAATAATTTCAATCTGCCCCCCACCAGCTGAACTGGATCAAGGGCCGCACCTTCATGGAGACTTGGGGGCTTGCTTTGGTTTCTTAAAAGGCTTGGATTTATTCCAACTTGAAGAAGGTTTCCAATTGGAACCAGAGTCTTTAGGGGAAGGATTGGTTTTCTGTTCCTTGTTCTGTTGAAAAGAACAAAAACTATTAGAAGCTTTAGATTTACCCTTATATCTTTTATCCTGAAGCAAAAAAACTCCCTTCCCTCCAGTGATAGTGAAATAATTGAATCCAACTGAGAACCAAATAAATTGTTACCTTGGAAAGAAAGAGATAGTAATCTAGACTTAGATACCATGTCAGCATTCCAAGATTTGAGCCATAAAGCTCAAAGCTATACGTAGATTTAACATCAATTTTGATGATGTCAAACATAGCATCACAGATAAAATGATTAGCATGTTGAAGCAAACGAACAATGCTAGACAAATCAGGATCTGTTTCCTGTTGCGCTAAGCAATCTAACCAAAAGGTTGATGCAGCCGCAACATCAGCCATAGCAATGGCAGGCCTGAGAAGATAGCCAGAAAATAAATAAGCTTTTCTTAGATAAGTAGTACATTTGGCAAGAGTACAAATAGCCCCATCAACTTTGGGGGCTTTTTCCCAAAACTCTAATCTAGCCACTGGCAAAGGGTCCAACTTTTGAAACCTAGAAGAAGGAATGAAAGAAGTACCAGGCTTAATCCATTCCTTAGCAATCACATCAGAAATAGCTTTTGAAACTGGAAAAACCTCAGGAGTAACCACAGGAGGTTTATAAACAGAATTTAAATGTTTACTAGTTTTGATATCAATAGGATTAGACTCCTCAATATCCAAAGTAACCAACACCTCTTTCAATAAGGAACGAATACACTCAATCTTGAAAAGATAAGCAAATTTGTCAGTGTCAATGTCTGAAGTAGGATCTTCTGAATCAGAGATATCCTCATCAGAGGAGGATATTTCAGTATGTTGTCGGTCATTAGAAATTTCATCAAATTTATGAGAAGTTTTTAAAGACCTTTTACGTTTATTAGAAGGTGGAATAGCAGACAAAGCCTTCTGTATCGCATCATCAATATAAGTTTTCATATCAACAGGGATATCATGTACATTAGATCGATGTTGAAGGAACAACAGAAACTGTACTAGTACTGATGGAAACATTTTCTGCGTGCAAAAGCTTATCATGGCAACTGGTACATACTACAGCTGGAGATATAATCTCAGCTAACTTACAACAGATACATTTAGCTTTGGTAGAACTGTGATCAGGCAACAGGGTTCCAACAGTTGCTTCTGAGACAGGAAAAGTCTTCTTTAAATGACGTCATCCAAGATGGCGTCCCTCGAATTCCGATTGGCTGATAGGATTCTATCAGCCAATCGGAATTAAGGTAGGAATATTCTGATTGGCTGATGGAATCAGCCAATCAGAATCAAGTTCAATCCGATTGGCTGATCCAATCAGCCAATCAGATTGAGCTCGCATTCTATTGGATGACGTCATTTAAAGGAACCGTCATTCGTCGTTCAGTCGTCGGCCAGGATGGATGTTCCGCGGTGGAGGTCTTCAGGATGCTGCCGCTTCGCTCCGGATGGATGCCGATTGGATGAAGACTTCAATCGGATGGAAGACCTCTTCTGCCCCGCTTGGATGAAGACTTCAGCCGGATCATGGACCTCTTCAGCCCCCCGCTTGGGCTTGGATCAGGACATCGGAGGAGCTCTTCTGGACGGATCGGTGTGATACCCGGTGAGGTGAAGACAAGGTAGGATGATCTTCAGGGGCTTAGTGTTAGGTTTATTTAAGGGGGGTTTGGGTTAGATTAGGGGTATGTGGGTGGTGGGTTGTAATGTTGGGGGGCTTGGGTATTGTATGTTTTTTTTTTACAGGCAAAAGAGCTGTATTTCTTGGGGCATGCCCCGCAAAGGGCCCTGTTCAGGGCTGGTAAGGTAAAAGAGCTTTGAACTTTAGTAATTTAGAATAGGGTAGGGCATTTTTTTATTTTGCGGGGCTTTGTTATTTTATTAGGGGGCTTAGAGTAGGTGTAATTAGTTTAAAATTGTTGTAATATTTTTCTTATGTTTGTAAATATTTTTTTATTTTTTGTAACTTAGTTCTTTTTTATTTTTTGTACTTTAGCTAGTTTATTTAATTGCATTTATTTGTAGCAATTGTATTTAATTAATTTATTGATAGTGTAGTGTTAGGTTAATTGTAGGTAATTGTTGGTAGTTTATTTAATTAATTTATTGATAGTCTAGTGTTAGGTTTAATTGTAACTTAGGTTAGGATTTCTTTAAAATAGCTATAATATAATTATAATTTATATTGTAGCTATATTAGGATTTATTTTACAGGTAAGTATTTAGCTTTAAATAGGAATAATTTATTTAATAAGAGTTAATTAATTTCGTTCGATTTAAATTATATTTAACTTAAGGGGGTGTTAGTGTTAGGGTTAGACTTAGCTTTAGGGGTTAATACATTTATTAGAATAGCGGTGAGCTCCAGTCGGCAGATTAGGGGTTAATAATTGAAGTTAGGTGTCGGCGATGTTAGGGAGGGCAGATTAGGGGTTAATACTATTTATTATAGGGTTAGTGAGGTGGATTAGGGGTTAATAACTTTATTATAGTAGCGCTCAGGTCCGCTCGGCAGATTAGGGGTTAATAAGTGTAAGCAGGTGGAGGCGACGTTGAGGGGGGCAGATTAGGGGTTAATAAATATAATATAGGGGTCGGCGGTGTTAGGGGCAGCAGATTAGGGGTACATAAGGATAACGTAGGTGGCGGCGCTTTGCGGTCGGCAGATTAGTGGTTAATAAGTGTAGGCAGATGGAGGCGACGATGAGGGGGGCAGATTAGGGGTTAATAAATATAATATAGTGGTCGGTGGTGTTAGGGGCAGCAGATTAGGGGTACATAGGGATAATGTAAGTAGCAGCGGTTTACGGAGCGGCAGATTAGGGGTTAAAAATAAAATGCAGGTGTCAGCGATAGCAGGGGCGGCAGATTAGGGGTTAATAAGTGTAAGGTTAGGGGTGTTTAGACTCGGGGTACATGTTAGGGTGTTAGGTGCAGACGTAGGAAGTGTTTCCCCATAGCAAACAATGGGGCTGCGTTAAGAGCTGAACGCGGCTTTTTTGCAGGTGTTAGGTTTTTTTTCAGCTCAAACAGCCCCATTGTTTCCTATGGGGGAATCGTGCATGAGCACGTTTTTGAGGCTGGCCGCTTGCGTAAGCAACTCTGGTATTGAGAGTTGAAGCTGCGTTAAAAATGCTCTACGCTCCTTTTTTGGAGCCTAACGCAGCCTTTATGTGGACTCTCAATACCAGAGTTATTTTTATGGTGCGGCCAGAAAAAAGCCGGCGTTAGTTTTTCGGGTCGTTACCGACAAAACTCCAAATCTAGCCGATAATTTTTATGAGTGCAGGACTGACGTTGCGTTACAGGCTAACAGGCTTGCGGTACAGCTATACCGATAAGATTTGTAATGGCTGCAATGCTGTTTTAACTCTGAAATTACCATTTTCACTCGTAATCTACCTGAATGTTATTAAAAACTAAGAAAAACTATACATTGTTGCAATAACACTCCCAGATGGGCTATGTAAATGTATCCTCTACAACAGTGTTTCTCAACAGCTGGGCCACGGCCCACTACTGGGCCACAACGGCCCTGCTGGTGGGCCACGACCCGACATAACCTCCAGACACTTGCTCTGACAGGCCCGCCTTTACACATCTCCGATATTTCGGACGGGCCTGTTAGAGTGCCACTGCGCATGTCTGTCTGCTCAGTGTGAGCGGGTAGCGGCGCACTGTGAGTAGCGGCGTGCAGAGCGTGAAGCATCGGCTCATAGGTAAGGAAGTCCACTGACACCAATGACATATAATTACGGCCATTGACACTAATGTGTATATTTATTGTGCTCACTTGACACCAATGTGTATATATATCATGTTATCCCAAAAAGAGCAAGCACATCAAACAGTTTTTAGCAGCAGCCAGAGTGCACTTTAAACGTTATCCACAGGTCTAGCAAAAAAAGGCACTCACTGTTCACATAAAATATAACTTTTAATACGATTTCAAAGGTTTAAAATGACATAACCTTTTTGGTGTTTATGAAACACCTTTGTCAAATTTCAAAAATTCATAAGTATCCTAATACCCCAAAACTCACCTACCATACCCAAATACACGCCGCCTTATATACACACAAGCCTATTTGCACTCCTGCATGAGATTCACTGCTCACGTCGTGACGTTGTGACGTCACCACGCTGCGTAACCATGTGATATGACGTTAGCCAATCACGCTGTGGTCGGTAACCATAGAAACCAGTATACAATGCCTCGTAAAAAGTGCTAAGCTGACTCACAATCTCAAGCTAAATGAAAGCACTGTGCAAGCATAAATGCCACTATTAATGCCATAAGTATTAGACATCGTATGGTACTTAGGCATTGTTGGCTATTAACACAAGGCACTGATCGAAATACAGAAGTGCAAATAGAATCAAAAACATTACTAACCTGAATTAAAATTAAAAATTAAATTTAATTCATCATATATGTACAGTAGGGATATGGAAAATCACCCACTTATGTATTCAGCAATTTGTGATCATCTCATAGATATACATTTGGACAAAGAACTAGATTAGACTCAACCCTGCACACATCTATTAAATCATCAAATAATCTCCCCCTTCATGTCACTTGAGGTATGTATAGAAACCCGTGGGTACCCACTAGGATGAAAATCCATGTGAATAGTCTCGGGTGACTGACTGTGCATACAACAGTTGCTGGTAGATTCAGGTGTAATTTATTTTGTATAGAACGGTCCGAAGTCAAGGACAGTATTCAGTCCTTTAGGAACTAATGTGTCCAACATGTGAATCCATTTTGTTTCCACTTGTAACAACCTCTTGTCCCTATTACCACCTGTCCTCAGTGGGGGCACGTGGTCAATCACCATTGACCTAAGGCTGGATAAGCTGTGATTGTACTCAGCGAAATGCCGAGCAACAGGTTGCTCCGAATCCTCCTGTTTCAATGCTTCACGTATTGCACAACTGTGATTCGCCATCCGGTCTCTGAAACTCGTTATCGTTTTACCAATGTAAACCAAAGAGCACGGACAGATTAACATATAAATGACATATGTGCTGTTGCACGTTAATCTGTATCGGATGGTATATCGCTTGTTGGTATGCGGGTGTTGGAACATCTGGCCCCTCAGCATGGTGTTGCATGTGATACAAGTTCCACATGTGTAGAATCCCTGTTTGGATGTCTTCAGCCAGGTATCTTTCTGGTAGCAATTGACCGGGTCGGTCTTCACCAGTAAATCCCTCAGATTCTCTGCCCTGCGATAGACCATCCTAGGTGGTTGCATCCTCTGGAATGGGAGAGTTGGATCAGTTCCCAGGATTGGCCAATGTTGTTGTGCCGACTTCTTAAAGGGACAGTCTACACCAAAATGTTTCTTATTTAAAAACATAGATAATCCCTTTATTACCCATTCCCCGTTTTTGCATAACCAACTCAGTTATATTAATATACTTTTTACCTCTGTGATTACCTTGTATTTAAGCCTTTGCAGACAGCCTCCTTATCTAAGTGCCTTTGACAGACATGCAGTGTAGTCAATCAGTAAAGACTCCTAAATAACTTCACGGGAGTGAGCACAATGTTATCTATATGACACATGTGAACTAGCACAGTCTAACTGTGAAAAACTTTCAAAATGCTCTGAGCTAGGAGGCGGTTTTCAACTGTTTAGAAATCAGTTTGAGCCTAGCTAGGTTTAGCTTTTCAAAAATACCACCAAGGGAACAAAGCAAATTTAATGATAAAAGTAATTTGGAAAGTTGTTTAAAATTGCCTGCCCTATCTGAATCATGAAAGTTTAATTTTGACTTTACTGTCCCTTTAAGCATACTACTAATCGGGGTATATGTAGTCACAAAGTTCAGTTGTTCCGTTTCGAAAGCGGTTTTCACATGTCCCCTCCTCATGGGATCTTGTAGTAATTCATCCTTGATCTTACGAACCATTCTCTTGTCATAACCTCTGGCCACCATTTTTTCTTCCATAGCTGTCAGCTGTTCAATCATGGTGGGTACCTCACTATTATTGCGAATAACCCGCATAAGTTGAGAGGTGACAATCCTTGTCTTCTGATGGCTGGGGTGGAAGCTCCTAGCCTCTAATAGAGAGTTGCGGTCAGTTGGCTTCGTATATAGCGAAGTGCCAAAGGAGCATCCATCATCAGTCATGATCTTATATATATTAAGATCTAAGAAATGTATTGCTTCTTCACTGTACTCTAATCTAAAGTGTATGGGACAGTCCATGGTGTTCAAACATGTCACCCACTCTTCAAGTTCTCCTTTACTTCCTCCCCACACCAAAAACACATCGTCAATTTACAGCACATAGTATTTGATGTGGGGGTGAACAAATGGTCTCATTGTTATCTGTTCATACCATGCCATATATAAATTGGCATATGTGGGTGACATGTTTGAACCCATGGCTGTCCCTGATACATGCAAAAAATAACCGTTCTCAAAATTAAAGGGCCACTAAACCCAAAATCTTTCTTTCATGATTCAGATAGAGAATACAAATTTAAACAACATTACAATTTACTTCCATAATTTATTTTGCTTCATTTTTTAAATATCCTTATTTGAAGAAAAAGCAATGTACATGGTGAGCCAATCACATGATGCTTCTATGTGCAGCAACCAATCAGCAGCTAGTGAGCATATCTAGATATGATTTTCATCAAAGAATATCAAGAGAATAAAACAAATTAGATAATAGAAGTAAATTAGAAAGATGTTTAACATTGCATTCTCTTTCAAAATCATAAAAGAAAAAATGTGGGTGGCATGTGCCTTTAAAGAAGTTTTTCTCTAAACACAGAGGCCTAGATTTGGAGTTTGGCGGTAGCCGTGAAAACCAGCGTTAGAGGCTCCTAACGCTGGTTTTAGGCTAACTCTGGTATTTGGAGTCACTCAAAAAAGGGTCTAACGCTCACTTTTCAGCCGCGACTTTTCCATACCGCAGATCCCCTTACGTAAATTGCGTATCCTATCTTTTCAATGGGATTTTTCTAACTCCGGTATTTAGAGTCGTGGCTGAAGTGAGTGTTAGAAATCTAACGACAAAACTCCAGCCGCAGGAAAAAAGTCAGTAGTTAAGAGCTTTCTGGGCTAACGCCGGTTCATAAAGCTCTTAACTACTGTACTCTAAAGTACACTAACACCCATAAACTACCTATGTACCCCTAAACCGAGGTCCCCCCACATCGCCACCACTCGATTAAATTTTTTTAACCCCTAATCTGCCGACCGCCACCTACGTTATACTTATGTACCCCTAATCTGCTGCCCCTAACACCGCCGACCCCTGTATTATATTTATTAACCCCTAATCTGCCCCCCACAACATCGCCGCCAGCTACCTACAATAATTAACCCCTAATCTGCCGACCGCAAAGCGCCGCCACCTACATTATAGCTATGTACCCCTAATCTGCTGCCCCTAACACCGCCGACCCCTATATTATATTTATTAACCCCTAATCTACCCCCCTCAATGTCGCCTCCACCTGCCTACACTTATTAACCCCTAATCTGCCGAGCGGACCACACCGCTACTATAATAAAGTTATTAACCCCTAATCCGCCTCACTAACCCTATAATAAATAGTATTAACCCCTAATCTGCCCTCCCTAACATCGCCGACACCTAACTTCAATTATTAACCCCTAATCTGCCGACTGGAGCTCACCGCTATTCTAATAAATGTATTAACCCCTAAAGCTAAGTCTAACCCTAACACTAACACCCCCCTAAGTTAAATATAATTTTAATCTAACAAAATTAATTAACTCTTATTAAATAAATTATTCCTATTTAAAGCTAAATACTTACCTGTAAAATAAATCCTAATATAGCTACAATATAAATTATAATTACATTGTAGCTATTTTAGGATTAATATTTATTTTACAGGCAACTTTGTAATTATTTTAACCATGTACAATAGCTATTAAATAGTTAAGAACTATTTAATAGCTACCTAGTTAAAATAATTACAAAATTACCTGTAAAATAAATCCTAACCTAAGTTACAATTAAACCTAACACTATACTATCATTAAATTAATTAAATAAAATACCTATAATTACCTACAATTAAACCTAACACTACACTATCAATACATTAATTAAATACAATATCTACAAATAACTACAATTAAATAAACTAACTAAAGTACAAAAAATAAAAAAGAACTAAGTTACAAAAAATAAAAAAATATTTACAAACATAAGAAAAATATTACAACAATTTTAAACTAATTGCACCTACTCTAAGCCCCCTAATAAAATAACAAAGACCCCCAAAATAAAAAATGCCCTACCCTATTCTAAATTAATAAAGTTCAAAGCTCTTTTATCTTACCAGCCCTGAACAGCGCCCTTTGCGGGGCATGCCCCAAGAAGTTCAGCTCTTTTGCCTGTAAAAAAAAAACATACAATACCCCCCCCCCAACATTGCAACCCACCACCCACATACCCCTAATCTAACCCAAACCCCCCTTAAATAAACCTAACACTAAGCCCCTGAAGATCATCCTACCTTGTCTTCACCTCACCAGGTATCACCGATCCGTCCTGGCTCCAAAATCTTCATCCAACCCAAGTGGGGACTGGCGATCCATCATCTGGTGGCTGAAGAGGTCCAGAAGAGGCTCCAAAGTCTTCATCCTATCCGGGAAGAAGAGGCGATCCGGACCGGCAACCATCTTGATCCAAGCGGCATCTTCTATCTTCATCCGATGACGACCGGCTCCATCCTGAAGACCTCCACCGCGGACCCATCTTTATCCGGCGACGTCCAACTGAAGAATGACGGTTCCTTTAAGGGACGTCATCCAAGATGGCGTCCCTCGAATTCCGATTGGCTGATAGGAATCTAGGATTCTAGGAATATTCTGATTGGCTGATGGATCAGCCAATAGAATGCGAGCTCAATCTGATTGGCTGATTGGATCAGCCAATCGGATTGAACTTGATTCTGATTGGCTGATTCCGGATCGCCTCTTCTTCCCAGATAGGATGAAGACATTGGAGCCTCTTCTGGACCTCTTCAGCCACCGGATGATGGATCGCCAGCCCCCGCTTGGGTTGGATGAAGATTTTGGAGCCAGGACGGATCGGTGATACCTGGTGAGGTGAAGACAAGGTAGGATGATCTTCAGGGGCTTAGTGTTAGGTAGGGCATTTTTTATTTTGGGGGTCTTTGTTATTTTATTAGGGGGCTTAGAGTAGGTGTAATTAGTTTAAAATTGTTGTAATATTTTTCTTATGTTTGTAGATATTTTTTAATTTTTTTGTAACTTAGTTCTTTTTTATTTTTTGTACTTTAGTTAGTTTATTTCATTGTAGTTATTTGTAGATATTGTATTTAATTAATTTATTGATAGTGTAGTGTTAGGTTTAATTGTAGGTAATTGTAGGTATTTTATTTAATTAATTTAATGATAGTATAGTGTTAGGTTTAATTGTAACTTAGGTTAGGATTTATTTTACAGGTAATGTTGTAATTATTTTAACTAGGTAACTATTAAATGGTTCTTAACTATTTAATAGCTATTGTACCTGGTTAAAATAAATACAAAGTTACCTGTAAAATAAATATTAATCCTAAAATAGCTACAATGTAATTATAATTTATTTTGTAGCTATATTAGGATTTATTTTACAGGTAAGTAAATAAGAGTTAATTAATTTCGTTAGATTAAAATTATATTTAACTTAGGGGGTTGTTAGTGTTAGGGTTAGACTTAGCTTTAGGGGTTAATACATTTATTAGAATAGCGGTGAGCTCCGGTCGGCAGATTAGGGGTTAATAAGTGTAGGCAGGTGGAGGCGACGCTGTGGGGAGCAGATTAGGGGTTAATAAATAAAATATAGGGGTCGGCGGTGTTAGGGGCAGCAGATTAGGGGTACATAGGGATAATGTAAGTAGCGGCGGTTTACGGAGCGGCAGATTAGAGGTTAAAAAAAATATGCAGGGGTCAGTGATAGCAGGGGGTGGCAGAATAGGGGTTAATAAGTGTAAGGTTAGGGGTGTTTAGACTCGGGGTACATGTTAGAGTGTTAGGTGCAGACGTAGGAAGTGTTTACGCATAGCAAACAATGGGGCTGCGTTAGGAGCTGAACGCGGCTTTTTTGCAGATGTTAGGTTTTTTTTTCAGCTCAAACAGCCCCATTGTTTTTGGGGGAATCGTGCACGAGCAAGTTTTTGAGGCTGGCTGCGTCCGTAAGCAACTCTGGTATCGAGAGTTGAAGTTGCGTTAAAAATGCTCTACGCTCCTTTTTTTGGAGCCTAACGCAGCCTTTATGTGGACTCTCAATACCAGAGTTATTTTTATGGTGCGGCCAGAAAAAAGCCGGCGTTAGCTACGCGGGTCCTTACCGACAAAACTCCAAATCTAGGCCAGAGTGAGCAATTCGCATAAATATTCAATTGGAGGGCCTTTATACAGGGGATTCCCTGTCACCATGGACCTGACAGCTGCAACACCCCCCCCATGAGGAATGGAGGTGTACAGACTGTCTACATCCATGGTGACCAGGAGATCACCCCCCTGAAGCGTGGTATAGCCCTTTAAATATTCAACAGGCTAGGGGAATCCTGCAAATATGCTGGAGTTCCTTTCACTACCAGTTGGAGGTAGAAGTCTATATAGATGGCCAAATTAGACAATAAAGACTCCCTGGCAGACACAATTGGTCTGCCAGGGGGATTAATAAGGGTCTTATGCACCTTTGGCAAAAAGTATAGTACTGGTGTTTAGGGTAATTACAACACAACAGTGTTTCTCAACAGCATCGGCTCACAGATAAGGAAGTCCACTGACACCAATGACATATAATTACGGCCACTGACACTAATGTGTATATTTAGGGCACTCTCTGTACACCAATGTGTATGTGTAAACTATATATATATATATATATATATATATCCCATTGACACCAATGTGTATGTGTAAACTGTGTGTACTGACACCAATGTGTATGTGTACTGTGTATATATATATATATATATATATATATATATATATATAATCTCCCATTGACACCAATGTGTATGTGTAAACTGTATACATATATGTGTATATATATATATATATATATACAGGGATTGCAGAATTATTAGGCAAGTTGTATTTTTGAGGATTAATTTTATTATTGAACAACAACCATGTTCTCAATGAACCCAAAAAACTCATTAATATCAAAGCTGAATAGTTTTGGAAGTAGTTTTTAGTTTGTTTTTAGTTATAGCTATTTTTGGGGGATATCTGTGTGTGCAGGTTACTATTACTGTGCATAATTATTAGGCAACTTAACAAAAAACAAATATATACCCATTTCAATTATTTATTTTTACCAGTGAAACCAATATAACATCTCAACATTCACAAATATACATTTCTGACATTCAAAAACAAAACAAAAACAAATCAGTGACCAATATAGCCACCTTTCTTTGCAAGGACACTCAAAAGCCTGCCATCCATGGATTCTGTCAGTGTTTTGATATGTTCACCATCAACATTGCGTGCAGCAGCAACCACAGTCTCCCAGACACTGTTCAGAGAGGTGTACTGTTTTCCCTCCTTGTAAATCTCACATTTGATGATGGACCACAGGTTCTCAATGGGGTTCAGATCAGGTGAACAAGGAGGCCATGTCATTAGATTTTCTTCTTTTATACCCTTTCTTGCCAGCCACGCTGTGGAGTACTTGGACGCGTGTGATGGAGCATTGTCCTGCATGAAAATCATGTTTTTATTGAAGGATGCAGACTTCTTCCTGTACCACTGCTTGAAGAAGGTGTCTTCCAGAAACTGGCAGTAGGACTGGGAGTTGAGCTTGACTCCATCCTCAACCCGAAAAGGCCCCACAAGCTCATCTTTGATGATACCAGCCCAAACCAGTACTCCACCTCCACCTTGCTGGCGTCTGAGTCGGACTGGAGCTCTCTGCCCTTTACCAATCCAGCCACGGGCCCATCCATCTGGCCCATCAAGACTCACTCTCATTTCATCAGTCCATAAAACCTTAGAAAAATCAGTCTTGAGATATTTCTTGGCCCAGTCTTGACGTTTCAGCTTGTGTGTCTTGTTCAGTGGTGGTCGTCTTTCAGCCTTTCTTACCTTGGCCATGTCTCTGAGTATTGCACACCTTGTGCTTTTGGGCACTCCAGTGATGTTGCAGCTCTGAAATATGGCCAAACTGGTGGCAAGTGGCATCTTGGCAGCTGCACGCTTGACTTTTCTCTGTTCATGGGCAGTTATTTTGCGCCTTGGTTTTTCCACACGCTTCTTGCGACCCTGTTGACTATTTTGAATGAAACGCTTGATTGTTCGATGATCACGCTTCATAAGCTTTGCAATTTTAAGAGTGCTGCATCCCTCTGCAAGATATCTCACTATTTTTGACTTTTCTGAGCCTGTCAAGTCCTTCTTTTGACCCATTTTGCCAAAGGAAAGGAAGTTGCCTAATAATTATGCACACCTGATATAGGGTGTTGATGTCATTAGACCACACCCCTTCTCATTACAGAGATGCACATCACCTAATATGCTTAATTGGTAGAAGCCTTTCGAGCATATACAGATTGGAGTAAGACTACATGCATAAAGAGGATGATGTGGTCAAAATACTCATTTGCCTAATAATTCTGCACTCACTGTATATATATATATATATAATATATATATATATATATATATATATATATATGGATCACACTGACACCAATGAATTAGCATATAATTAACCCACTGTAATATATATATATATTACAACTATATGATAATTCAGTGGTGTCAGTGGGATCCATATGCGATATATATATATATATATATATATATGTGATGAGAGCAGGAAGTGATGTCACTAGTTTGGGGGAGGGCTTAGGTCCAGTAGTCTGTGTCGCAGTTAGTTAGTGAAATCAACCTGACTAGATGTATGTTTCTGTGCTCTGTAATAAAATAGAGTTGTACCATCATTGCTGTGTCCTGCATATGTCCTGCATCTCATGACATGGTATCAGAAGTTCCAGCCTGCGCTTCTTTTCCTGATCGATGACGATGTCAAAGTTTACCCCACCTGAGCCTTTTGACTTCTCTCAGCCTGCAGTTTGGCCCACATGGCGTCAGCGGTTTCAGCGCTTCAGGATCGCTTCTAAACTGAACAAGGAGAGTGGCGAAGTACAAGTTAATTCTCTTTTATACTCTATGTGGAAGGATGTGGAGCCTGTGTTCAATGCTTTTATTTTCCAAGAAGGGGAAGAATTTAACTTTGATATAGTTATGGATAAACTCAGTGCCCACTTTGTGCCCAAAAGAAATGTGATTCATGAGAGAGCTTGTTTTCACAAACGTAATCAGCGTGTGGGAGAATCTGTGGAGTCATTTGTGCGCAGCCTGTATGAACTAGCTGAATTATGTGAGTTTGGTGTTGCTAAAGAAGATCAAATCAGAGACAGAATAATTATTGGAATTGCAGATGCTGAAGTCTCACTGAAGCTGCAGTTAGAGTCTTATTTAACATTAGATGGGGCTATTAGGATGGCCCGCCAGAGTGAACTGGTGAAAAAGCAAAGTGCTGATCTGAGGTCTCAGAGTATTGTGGATGAAGTACAACAGTCCAGGAAAACTGCTAGTGAAAGGCCCAGTGTGAGCGGTAGATCTAAAATAACGGATAGACCTAGAAGTGGATGGGCGCAGCATGCCCGATGCACACGGTGCTACCGTGCCCATGATCAGAGTGTTATATGCCCGGCCAGAGATAAAAGATGCAGAAAATGTAACAGAATGGGCCATTTTGAAGTGGTGTGTAAAACTGAATACATTAAGGAGATGCAGATGGACAGTGACCAGGAGGGTCAGGAAGTGTCTTTTGTTGGGTCTGTTGTGGAATGGCCAAGCTCAGAGGAAGATTGGAAGGTTACTTTTACTGTAATGGGAGCCAAAGTTGATTTTAAGATTGACACAGGAGCAGATATCACTGTAATGTCTCCTGCTGCATTTATGAAACTGCCTCGACAGCCCCAGCTGGTGAAGGTTACTACAAATGTCAATAGTCCTGGTGGCCGCATTGATTGTGCGGGGAAATTTCTTGCCAGCTGTGAGCACAAGCAATGGAAATCCACCATGTGGGCGCATGTGATTCGAGATCAGTGTGTTAGCAATTTATTGAGCAGAAAAGCAGCCTGTGACTTGGGCCTAGTGGCCAGAGTGAATGAGATCTCTGAAGATATGTTTGGTGAATTAGGCCTACTGAATTGCAAGCCAGTCCGTATAGCACTTAAAAGTGACGCAGTCCCATACAGTATTTCTACTCCCCGTAGAATTCCATTCCCGCTCATGCCTCAAGTGGAGAAGGAGCTTATGCGCATGAAGTCTATGGGGGTTATTGAAGAGGTTGTTGAAGCAACTGACTGGTGTGCCCCCATTGTTCCTGTTGCAAAGAGAAATGGGAAGGTGTGCATCTGTGTGGACCTGAAAAGGTTGAATGAGGCAGTGAAGAGAGAGAGATTTGTGCTGCCGACATTAGAAGACATAGCTCCAAAGTTGGCTGGGGCGAAGTTCTTTTCTACATTAGACGCTTCTAGCGGCTTTTGGCAGATCCCCCTGGATCCAAAGTGCCGTAAAATGACTACCTTCATTACACCGGTAGGTCGGTTTTGCTTCTGCAAACTCCCCTTCGGAATATCCTCTGCCCCAGAAATTTTTCAAAGGGAAATGAGTTCTCTCCTAAGTGACCACGTGGGCACGGCAGTCGTCATGGACGACATTCTAGTGTATGGGTCTACAGCGGAGGAGCATGATCAGCGTTTAAGCTGTGTGCTGCAGGCTATCAAAGAGTCTGGGCTGAAGCTAAATAATGAAAAATGTCATTTTAGGAAAACTGAGTTATGTTACTTTGGGCATATCATCAATGGGGATGGCATCAAGCCAGACCCCGAGAAAATGTGTGCTATTGAACAGATGAAAAGTCCTGATGTACATGAGCTGAGACAGATATTGGGCCTTGTAAATTATGTGGGCAAGTTTCTTCCAGATTTATCTACAGTTCTACACCCTATCACTGAGTTGCTAAAGAAAGACGTTGCCTGGGTCTGGGGACCTTCACAAGAAAAATCTTTTATGCAGGCCAAGTCCCTGCTGGGGTCTGCCCCAGTGCTGGGGTTCTACGACCCTTCTAAAAAGACTATGGTTAGTGCTGATGCAAGCAGTTATGGGTTTGGGGCTGCTCTCCTGCAGTTAAATGAAAATAAACTACAGCCCATCGCCTACTGTTCCCGCACACTGACGGCTGCTGAGTCAAAATTCGCTCAAATTGAAAAAGAGTGCCTGGTTGCAGTTTGGGCCTGTGAGCGCTTTCAGCGTTATCTAGTGGGTTTAGAGAAATTTAGTCTGGAGACTGACCATAAACCGCTAGTCCCTGATATCGACAAAACACCCTTAAGATGCCAGCGACTTTTAATGAGACTACTCAGGTTCAATGTTCAGGCAGTGCATGTGCCGGGGAAACAACTGGTTGTGGCTGATACACTATCCAGGCTCCCGCTGGCTGCTGCTGAAGAATCCTCAACCGAATCTGATGTGAAAGTGTATCTTGATTCGGTTCTGGCCTCAAACTCCATTTCTTCAAGGAAATTGGAAGAAATAAAGAAAGAGACATATTTGGACACAGATCTGCAAGAGGTTATAAAGTACATAAAAGAAGGCTGGCCCGAGAACCGGGCAGCCTGGATGTCTTTAAGTTCTTATCAGTCAGAGAGGTCACAGCTCACAGAGCTGGAGGGGTTGGTGCTGTTCCAAGACTTCATCGTTATTCCTGTCAGCATGAGGAAGGAGATATTAAACAGGATTCACGATGGCCACTTAGGCATTACAAAGTGCAGAGAAAGGGCAGCTACAGCTGTGTGGTGGCCTGGGATCAGCTCCGACATTGCAAATCAGCTCCGACATTGCAAATCACATGTCTAAATGTTCCTTTTGCCGGGAACGCCAGCCTACTCAGAGAAGGAAGCCCTTGATTTCTACTCCGCTGCCTGTGGGGCCATGGCAGAAAATAGCTGCTGATTTGTGTGAACTGCACGGGAAAAAGTTCCTTGTGATTGACTACTATTCCAGGTATTTGGAAATTGCACCTTTGAATGATATCATGTCAAGCCGTTATCATTCGTCTGACGAGCTTGTTCGCCCGGTGGGGCATTCCGATGGAGCTGGTGAGTGATAATGGCATGCAGTTCTACAGAGTTCAGTGCTTTCAGTGCTTTCAGCAGGGAATATGACTTTGTACATTCCACGTCAAGTCCACATTACCCGCAGGCCAACGGAATGGCTGAAAGGGCAGTTCAAACTACAAAGTTCATCTTAAAGCAATCTGAGCCGTACCTAGCCCTCTTGTCATACAGGGCAACGCCCATTCAAGCCACCGGGTTTAGCCCGGCACAGCTGATGCTAGGACGCCAGATTCGCACCACTTTACCCTCAGTGGGTGTCTTCAAGCTGACTGGCTCTGTTCCTTGGGACGAAGTCTTTAGGAGGGATGAAGAGGCCAAAAAGGGCTATCAATTCTTTTATGACAGGAGACATTCTTTCAGGCCCTTACAGGAACTAAATGTGGGGCAAAGTGTCAGAATTAAACTGGATGATGAGAAGAAATGGCAGAAGCCTGCTACGGTAATTGGACGCTCTCCAGAACCAAGGTCTTATGCAGTCCTTACTGATGGAGGGACGCTTACACGCCGTAACCGAAGACATCTTCAGCCTGTACCTGAGAGTCTGGAACTGGATGCCTCAGCACCACCGCTGGTGGGATCCCCTGTTCTACGAGAAGTGCCTTCCCCTCAGCAAGATCACAGCAGGGATATGTCTTTGCCTTCAGCGGACTCTTATTCACCTTCTTCTGTATCAGAGGACAGTTCATGCAAAGTTACATCAAGCGGAAAGTGGAACGATATAGGGACTGACTTTAGCTAGAACAGTGACCAGAAGTATGGACAGAATAATCCCATGGTCACTGTGGACTAGGGTAGTCTACCCCGATGTCCAAGTAAGGATGTAATTAATGTTGTTTATTTTTCTGTAACCAATTTGCTATATACTGTTCAAAAATGTTGTTGTATGCTCTTTGTATACCCTGTTATTTGTTATATTTAAATGTATGCTTCGCCCTTTGAAAAGGGGGAAGATGTGATGAGAGCAGGAAGTGATATCACTAGTTTGGGGGCGGGGCTTAGGTCCGGTAGTCTGTGTCGCAGTTAGTTAGTGAAATCAACCTGACTAGATGTATGCTTCTGTGCTCTGTAATAAAATAGAGTTGTACCATCATTGCTGTGTCCTACATATGTCCTGCATCTCATGACATATATATATATATATATATATATATATATATATATATATATTTTACAGTGTGTTTAGTTTATGATAATTCATTGGTGTCAGTGGGATATTTATATAGATCCCACTCACACCCAATTATTATTACATAATTAAACCACTGTAAACCATATATATACTGTCCATGAGCTAGTGACGTATGGGAGTATGGGATATACATTCCTACCAGGAGGGGCAAAGTTTCCCAAACCTCAAAATGCCTATAAATACACCCCCCACCACACCCACAATTCAGTTTTACAAACTTTGCCTCCTATGGAGGTGGGAAAGTAAGTTTGTGCTAGATTTCTACATTGATATGCGCTTCTCAGCATGTTGAAGCCCGGTTCCTCTCAGTGTGCAGTGAATGACAGAGGGATGTGAAGGGAGTATTACCTTTTGAATACAATGGTCATCCTAACGGGGATCTATTTCATAGGTTCTCTGTTATCGGTCGTAGAGATTCATCTCCTACCTCCCTTTATAGATTGACGATATACTCTTATATACCATTACCTCTGCTGATTCTCGTTTCAGTACTGGTTTGGCTATCTACTTTATGCAGATGAGTGTCTTTTGGTAAGTATGTTTTACTTTATTTAAGACACTCTCAGCTATGGTTTGGCACTTTATATGTAAAGTTCTAAATATATGTTTGTACTTATATTTGCCATGATTCAGGTCTGTCAGTATATTTCCTTTTTGCAGACTGTCAGTTTCATTTTGGGAAATGCATAAAAAAAAAAAAAAAAATCTTACCTGAAATTTTCAATTTGACTCTTTTCTAAATTGCGAGCTGTTAGGTTTGCGGGAGCGCAAAATGCTATAATTTATTGTGTCATTCTTGGCGCGAGACTTTTTTGGCGCGAGAAATGTTTGTTGACGTAATTTCGTCATTTCCGGCGTATTAGTTGGTGCAGAGAGTTTTCACGTGGTTGCGTCATCTACGACGCTCGTGTTTGTTGCAGACGTTTTTGGTGCCAAAAAATATTTTGTCAGTTGTGGGCGTCATACTTGGCGCCAGACCTTTTGGCATTATTTAAGTCTTCATTTCTTTTTGCTTCTAGTTTCCTGAGGCTTATTTTTTTGCATTTTTCCCATTCCTGAAACTGTCATATAAGGAAATTGATCATTTTGCTTTATATGTTATTTTTTATCTTACATATTGCAAGATGTCTCAATCTGACCCTGTCTCAGAATCTTCTACTGGAATCCTGCTGCCTAATGTCGGTTCTACCAAAGCTAAGTGCATTTGTTGTAAACTTGTGGAAACTGTTCCTCCGGCTATAGTTTGTTGTAGTCGTCATGACAAACTTTTTAATGCAGATACTATTTCCATTAGTAGTAATCCATTACCTGTTGTTGTTCCTTCAACATCTAATGCTGAGGATATTCCTGTTAATGTGAGATAATTTGTGTCTAATTCTATTCAGAAGGCTTTGTCTGTCATACCACCTTCTAATAAATGTAAAAGGTCTTTTAAAACTTCTCATAAAATTGATGAATTTTTAAATGACCGACAACATTCTGTTTTATCTATCTCTGATGAGGATCTATCTGGTTCAGAAGATTCTGCCTCAGATATTGACACTGACAAATCTTCATACTTATTTAAAATGGAGTATATTCGTTCCTTGTTAAAAGAGGTGTTGATTGCATTAGATATGGAAGAGACTAGTCCTCTTGATATTAAAACTAGTAAACGTTTAAATTCGGTTTTTAAACCTCATGTGGTTATTCCTGAGGTTTTTCCAGTTCCTGATGCTATTTCAGATGTAATTTCTAGGGAATGGAATAGACTGGGTACTTCTTTTACTCCTTCTTCAAGGTTTAAGAAACTGTATCCTTTGCCGACTGAGAGATTGGAGTTTTGGGAAAAGATCCCCAAAGTTGATGGGGCCACCTCTACTCTTGCTTTAGATAGGAAACTTGAATCTTATCTAAGGAAGGCTTATTTATGTTCAGGTCATCTTCTTAGGCCTGCTATTTCTTTGGCTGATGTTGCTGCTGCTTCAACTTTTTGGTTGGAAACCTTAGCACAACAAGTACCAGATCATAATATGTATAGCATTGTTAAGTTAATTCAACATGCTAATAATTTCATTTGTGATGCTATTTTTTATATCATTAGAATTGATGTCAGATGTATGTATTTAGCTATATTAGCTAGAAGAGCTTTATGGCTTAAATCTTGGAATGCTGATATGACTTCTAAATCAACGTTGCTATCTCTCTCTTTCCAAGGTAATAAATTATTTGGTTCTCAGTTGGATTCTATTATTTCAACTGTCACTGGGGGGAAGGGAGCTTTTTTGCCTCAGGATAAAAAATCTAAGGGTAAATTTAAAGCTGCTAACCGTTTTCATTCCTTTCGACAAAATAAGGAACAGAAACCTTTTCCTTCCCCTAAGAAAACGGTTTCCAATTGGAAGCCTTCTCTAGTATGGAATAAATCCAAGCTGTTTAAAAGATCTAAATCAGCCCCCAAGTCTGCATGAAGGTGCGGCCCTCATTCCAGCTCAGCTGGTAGGGGGCAGACTAAGATTTTTCAAGGATGTTTGGATCAATTCAATCCAAAATCATTGGAATCAGAACATTGTTTCTCAAGGGTACAGAATAGGTTTCAAAATAAGACCGCCTGTTAGAAGTTTCTTTCTCTCATACATTCCAGTGAACCCAGTAAAGGCTCAGGTTTTCCTGAAGTGTGTTTAAGACCTGGAGTTATCTGGGGTAATTGTGCCAGTTCCTTTTCAGGAACGGGGTCTGGGGTTTTATTCAAATCTGTTCATTGTTCCAAAGAAGGAGAATTCTTTCAGACCAGTTCTTGATCTAAAAATTTTGAATCGTTATGTAAGAATACCAACATTCAAAATGGTGACTATAAGGTCTATTCTGCCTTTTGTTCAGCAACGGCATTATATGTCCACAATATACTTACAGGATGCATATCTTCATATTCCGATTCATCCAGATCACTATCAGTTCCTGAGATTCTCTTTTCTAGACAAGCATTACTAATTTGTTGCTCTTCCTTTTGGTCTAGCGACAGCTCCAAGGATCTTTTCAAAGGTTCTCGTTGCCCTACTCTCTGTAATCAGAGAGTGGGGTATTGCGGTGTTTCCTTATTTGGACAATATCTTGGTACTTGCTCAGTCTTTACGTTCTGCAAAATCTCACACAAATCAACTAGTGTTGTTTCTTCAAAGACATGGTTGGAGGATCAATTTACCAAACAGTTCTTTGATTCCTCAGACAAGAGTAAAATTTTTAGGTTTCCAAATAGATTCTGTATCCATGACTTTGTCTCTAACAGACAAGAGACGTCTGAAATTGGTTGCAGCTTGTCGGAGCCTTCAGTTTCAATCATTCCCTTCAGTAGCTATGTGCATGGAGGTTTTAGGTCTCATGACTACTGCATCGGACGCGATCCCCTTTGCTCGTTTTCACTTGAGACCTTTTCAGCTTTGTATGCTGAACCAATGGTGCAGGGATTATACAAATATATCACAATTAATATCCTTAAATCCCAAGGTTCGACTATCTCTGACTTGGTGGTTAGATCACCATCGTTTAGTTCAAGGGGCCTCTTTTGTTCAGATGCGAGTCTTTCAGGTTGGGGAGCTGTCTGGGGATCTCTGACAGTGCAGGGAGTTTGGAAATCTCAAGAGGCGAGATTACCAATCAATATTTTGGATTCTCAGAGCTCTTCAGTTTTGGCCTCTTCTGAAGAGAGAACCGTTTATTTGTTTTCAGACAGACAATGTCACAACTGTGGCATATGTCAATCATCAGGGTGGGACTCACAGTCCTCAAGCTATGAAAGAAGTATCTTGGATACTTGCTTAGGTGGAATCCAGCTCCTGTCTAATTTCTGCAGTCCATATCCCAGGTATAGACAATTGGGAAGTGGATTATCTCAGTCGTCAGACTTTACATCCGGGAGAGTGGTCTCTTCACCTAGATGTGTTCAGATGTGGGGGCTTCTCATCTAAACAGGAAACTTCCCAGGTATCTGTCCAGGTCCAGGGATCCTCAGGCGGAAGCAATGGATGCATTGACACTTCCTTTGAGTTATCTACCTGCTTATATTTTTCCGCCTCTAGTTCTTCTTCCAAGAGTGATTTCCAAAATCATAATGGAGCATGTGTTTGTTCTGCTGGTGGCTCCAGCATGGCCACACAGGTTTTGGTATGCGGATCTTGTTCGGATGTCCAGTTGCCAACCCTGGCCACTTCTGTTAAGGCCAGACCTTCTGTCTCAAAGTCCGTTTTTCCATCAGGATCTCAAATCACTACATTTGAAGGTATGGAGATTGAACGCTTAGTGCTTAGTCATAGAGGTTTCTCTGACTCAGTGATTAATACTATGTTGCAGGCTCGTAAATCTGTGTCTAGAAAGATTTATTATCGAGTTTGGAAGACTTTCATTTCATGGTGTTCTTCTCATAAATTCTCTTGGCATTCTTTTAGAATTCCTAGAATTTTACAATTTCTTCAGGATGGTTTAGATAGGGGTTTGTCTGCAAGTTCCTTGAAAGGACAAATCTCTGCTCTTTCTGTTCTGTTCCACAGAAAAATTGCTAATCTTCCTGATATTCATTGATTTGTTCAGGCTTTGGTTCGTATCAAGCCTGTCATTAAATCAATCTCTCCTCCTTATTTTGGTTTTGAAGGCTTTACAGGCTCCTCCGTTTGAGCCTATGCATTCTCTGGACATTAAATTACTTTCTTGGAAAGTATTGTTCCTTTTGGCCATCTCTTCTGCTAGAAGATTTTCTGAATTATCTGCTCTTTCTTGTGAGTCTCCTTTTCTAATTTTTCATCAGGATAAGGCGGTTTTGCGGACTTCATTTAAATTTTTACCTAAGGTTGTGAATTCCAACAACATTAGTAGAGAAATTGTTGTCCCTTCGTTGTGTCCTAATCCTAAGAATTCTCTGGAGAGATCTTTACAATCTTTACATTCTTTGGATGTGGTAAGAGCTTTGAAATATTATGTTGAAGCTACTAAAGATTTCAGAAATACTTCTAGTCTATTTGTTATCTTTTCTGGTTCTAGCAAAGGTCAGAAGGCTTCTGCCATTTCTTTGGCATCTTGGTTAAAGCTTTTGATTCATCATGCTTATTTGGAGTCGGGTAATTCCCCGCCTCAGAGGATTACAGCTCATTCTACTAGGTCAGTTTCCACTTCCTGGGCTTTTAAGAATGAAGCTTCTGTTGATCAGATTTGATGTTTTTTCTTCTTCAGAAGCAGTTTTTGGTAGAAAAGTACTTCAGGCAGCTGTTTCAGTTTGATTCTTCTGCTTATAATTTCAGTTTTTTTCATTATAAAGATTAAAACTTTTGATTTGGGTTGTGGATTAATTTTTCAGCGGAATTGTCTGTCTTTATTTTTATCCTTCCCTCTCTAGTGACTCTTGCGTGGAGTGCCACATCTTGGGTATTTGCTATCCCATACGTCACTAGCTCTTGGACTCTTGCCAATTACATGAAAGAGAACATAATTTATGTAAGAATTTACCTGATAAATTAATTTCTTTCATATTGGCAAGAGTTCATGAGACCCACCCTTTTTATGGTGGTTATGTTTTTTTGTATAAAGCACAATTATTCCAATTCCTTGTTGATGCTTTTGCTTCTTTCTTATTACCCCACTTCTTGGCTATTCATTAAACTGAATTGTAGGTGTGGTGGGGGGTGTATTTATAGGTATTTTGAGGCTTGTGAAACTTTGCCCCTCCTGGTAGGAATGTATATCCCATACGTCACTAGCTCATGGACTCTTGCCAATATGAAAGAAATGAATTTATCAGGTAAATTCTTACATAAATTATGTTATTTATATATATATATATATATATATATATATATATATATAAATATATATATATATATATATATGCCCACTCCCAATGCCTACTGGGCCCTGGACAGGTCTGGTTAAAACTTACCGGGCCTTGAGGTCACATAGGTTGAGAACCACTGCTCTACAAAACATTTATGCAAAGAAAAATCTAGTGTACAATTTTCCTTTAACTTCTCCTATAGAAGTTAATGTGGCGTGAATTTTTACCAGGAATATTCAGAGCCTTAAACCAGACATGATATATTCATATTTCATATTCCAATGTTCTTCACATAGCAGAATATGCTTTATTTAGTCTTAAATACATATTTATGTTTGTTTAAAAAGTATTACAAATATTTAACATACTGTAAAATATTATAATAATCCATAGAATTTATCGATATTTTTTTACAGTATATTTAATATTTTTTTATTATTTGTTTTATATTTTTTTATATTTTATATGTATTATTTCAGTTATGGACCTTAAGAATACTATGTTTTCATGTGAGTTAAGCTGACTGTTAAAATCAAAATCTCAAAACGCATACTTTATATTATTATGTTCTTCACATACACCTAGATTACAAGTTTTGCGCTCAACAGGGTGCGAAACTAACGCCCAAAAAGTTGCGTTATTTCACTCTCCATAGCGCTGCCATTACGAGATACTGAAAAGCCTCCTTCTGCGTGCGATATGGTGGCATTAAGTTCCATACCGCACAAAAGCCAAGGGCTGCTTTGACGTGCTTTTGCACATTTTCCCCCATAGACATCAATGGGGAGAGAGTGTTTGAAAAAAACCTGAAGTGTGGAATGAAAAATCTTCGTAACGCAACCCCATTGATGTCTATGGGGAATAAAAGTTAAGTTTAAACCTAACACCCTAACATAAACCCCAAGTCTAAACACCTCTAATCCGCTGCCCGACATCACTGACACCTAAATAAAGTTATTAACCTCTAATCTGATACTCCAGATATCCCCAACACCTAAATAAAGTTATTAACCCCTATTCTGTAGCTACCTGACATCGTCAACACTAATAAAAGTTATTAACCCCTATTCCTCTGCTCCCCAACATCGCCGCCACTATAATAAAGCTATTAATCCCTAAACCTCCGGCCTCCCACATCACCACCACTAAATAAACCTATTAACTCCTAAACCTTTGCCTCCCACATCACCGCCACTTAATAAACCTATTAACCCCTAAACATCTGGCCACCCACATCTCCGCAACTAAATAAACCTATTAAACCCTAAAACGCCGGCCCCCCACATTGCAAAACACTAAATTAAACTATTAACCCCTAAAACTAGCACCCCCTAACTTTAAATTAAAATGACAATATAACTATCTTTAAATAAATAAAAACTTACATGTGAAATAAAAAATAAACCTACCATGAAGCTATAAATTAACTATAAATTAACCTAACTTTACTATTCTAATAAAATAAAAAATACTACCAATTAAAAAACCTAACACTACGAAAAAAAGGGGCCTTTTGTAGGGCATTTCCCTAAGTTAAACTGCTCTTTTACCTGTAAAAAAATGCAAAGTCCCCCCAACAGTAAAACACACTACCCAACCAACCCCCCAAAATAAAAAAACTAACTCTAAAGAAACCTAAGCTACACATTGCCCCTAAAGGGGCATTTGAATGGACATTGCCCTTAAAAGGACATCCAGCTCTGTTTTATTTCCCTTAAAAGGGCATTTAGCTCTTTTTCAAATTGCCCAATCCCTAATCTGAAAATAAAAACACCCCAAAAATAAAAAAAAATACCTAACATGAACCCCAGAATATCTACTCACGGTTTCTGAATTCTGGACATCCATCTCCATCCAGGTGGCGAGAAATGTAAGTATTTTTAAATTTTATTAGAATAGTAAGGTTAGGTTAATTTATAGTTTAATGTTATGTTTATTTTTATTTCAAGGGTAAGTTTTTAATTTTTTAAATATAGTTATATTGTAATTTTAATTTAAAGTTAGGGATGTGTGGTTTAGGGGTTAATAGTTTAAATTAGTGTTTTGCGATGTGAAGGGGCCAGTAGTTTAGGGGTTAATAGGATTATTTTGTTGTGGAGATGTGGGGGGGCGGAGGTGTTTATTTAGTGGCAGTGTTGTGGGAGGCCGGAGGTTTAGGGGTTAATAAATTTATTATAGTGTTGGCAATGTTGGGGAGCGGCATATTAGGTGTTAATTGCTTTATTATAGTGTCGGCGATGTGGGTGTGTGGCAGATTAGGAGTTAATACGTTTAATAAAGTGTTTGCGATGCAGGAGGGCGACAGTTTAGGGGTTAATAGGTAGTTTATGGGTGTTAGTGTACTTTGTAACATTTTAGTTATGAGATTTGTGAAACATTTTTGTTACACAAAATCCATAACTACTGCTCTCAGATGGCGGTATAGATTGTGTCGGTATAGGCTGTAATGCAAGCATTTTAGTCTCACTTTAATTACAACCTGTAATACCGGCGCTATGAAAATCCTGCACTCAAACTTAATATTTTTTAGTGCGGATTGGACGTTGCGTTACAGGCTAAAATACTTGCGGTATAGCAATACTTACATGACTCGTAATAGTGCGTTACTTCCGTTACTCTGAAATTGCCATTTTTTTCAGCGTTAAAAGCCGTAACGCAAAACTCTTAATCTACCTGATAGAAAATAATGCACTTTTACATATATATATATAGTATTGTTCATGTAAACTACATGCCTATAACTCTCTAGGAATACATTTTTTGCAGGTGCACAAACACACACACACATATATATACATATATATATATATATATATATATATATATATATATATATATAATCAAAGTCCATAGGGCACTGCACACACTTTCAAAAAGTTAAACTGACCGGGGTGCATTCAAAGATAAAAATATACACTACAAATAGGAGCGCACTCGCCGGGTCTTAATTAAATATGTTTAATCAAAGTGACGTTTCGGGGTTGTTAGCCCCTTCCTCAGACCATTACATGACATAAAATACAATACAAACTTTTATACATTACCCTCCACCATCACCACGTATTACCGGAAGTGCCTCCGGCGTCCTGCAGGACTCAGTGCGCAGGTCCGCCGGTTGCCCCTGCAACCCAAGTCAACAACTGAAAAGCGGAACAAAAATCATTAAGCAATGCATTCACAGAAACAATAGCTGTCATAAATATTATGGGCATTATCTACACTCTATGCTTAGCTGTTGTACTATTTTATTATACCTCCTATTTGAGTCTTCAGTGTAGTGCGAGCGTATAGTATATATACCTGGTTGTCAAGCCAACCACTGTATTAGTACTACGTGTTTGGAGACTCAAATAAATGTTGCGGATATCAAAATTGCTCAAATAATAAAGATGGCACAAATTACAGTATAAATAATTATTACATACCTATAAACTACTCCCTATATTTAGATATTCCCTTAAACTATAGAATATCTATTCCTAAATGTGGGACTAAATTGGGGCTAAGAATATAGAGCAACATCAGATAGTTTAAAAACAATGTAGCATTCCCTAGCTCTACAGACATCATTTTATCTAGCTAACATTATAAAAAACAGTGCCAATCCAATTGTGTATTTAACCCCTTGGGGGATAAAGTCCCCAAGTTGTAAATCCACCTGGATTCTTTTTGCAATAGAAGATTGGCTCTATCACCACCCCTACTGAGTTTGGGCATGTGATCAATGATCATGTACCTTAGATCACTATCCGTATGGCCACACATCGCAAAATGCCTTGCAACTGGCTGCTCTGATTCTTTTTCACGAATTGACAACCCCGAAACGTCACTTTGATTAAACATATTTAATTAAGACCCGGAGAGTGCGCTCCTATTTGTAGTGTATATGCTTATCTTTGAATGCACCACGGGCAGTTTAACTTTTTGAAAGTGTGTGCAGTGCCCTATGGACTTTGATTATTGATACTTTTTGGCACTATAGCACCCCAATAATTGATCTTTTTATCTGACTCAGGACCATCATTTTTACACTTACACCGGGTGTGCACTGAGGATTGTTATTTTGTGTATAAGTTATACTAAAGATGGAACAAGCAATGCAAGCTAATATGGAGGATATAGAAGAAGATATCCCTGGGGCTACTGTATTTAACTATACACAGGATGATGCAGATCGTATCAGGTTTGCAGCATTGCCAGTGAGGGACTTGAAAGTTTCACCTGAACACCTATATACCAAATGGCTCAAATTAAAAAAGAAATGCACTGATCTTTCCCTTCATGGAAGCTTTCTTTCAGAATATCATCGTAAGATGTATATACCCAGAGGATTCAGGGTAAAAAATGTACCTACAATAGGGAGAAATAATACTGCTTTTTGTGCCAAATGGTGCAGCATACTTAATAAGTGCTCGTTGGATTTGATCCTCTTAGTGATAGAGGAAGTCAGGGCACTTATGAAGATAGCTGAAACAGAGGTAGCCAAGTTTGAGGAGATCCACAAGGCAGACCTGGAATCTGACAAGGATAATGACTGGCTAAACAAACTAGAAAACCAACTACAACAATACCAACATGAGCTGACTACCTTTAAGAACAAGAAATGGGATATAGTCACAATGGACTACAAAGAGAGGAGGGTATACCGCTGGCTACTGAGTCCAGAAGAAAGAAGGGGCATGACAGATATGCATACCAGGCGACCAAGATACCATAAACCCAGGAATCTGACAACAGTGGATTCATCTGGCAATAGCTCAGAGCCTGACGGGGCTACTGCACCTAATATTGATGCAATTAACAACAGTCAAGGTGTTACCACACGTTCAAAAAACATGAGGGGCGCAGGCCACATATCAGGAGGGGGGGGACTAAGAGGAAGACCCCCCAGACAACGACGGTTCTAAACGAGGACATTGTCTTAAACCTGAGCTCACATGTGCTCACACCCACGGAGTCTCATGTGTTAAACAAAGGCTTGTCATTTATCCCCACTGAATTGAATGACCCTTTTACAACATATCTGGATTACAGAAATTTGAACGTACTTTGAGACTACGAGAACATTTTGGTATTAATAATTCGGAAATACCTAGATTCCGGGCTAAAGGTAAATATGATCCCCATAGCTCCAACCCGAGTATAAAAACCTACAGCCGCTTACTAGCAGACCAAGTAAGCAAAGGATGCATGGCTGCCAAAGATCTTTGCAGGAACAATTTGACGAAGACAGAGAAAAAGCTCTGCAGAATCTAAAGTCAAATCATTCCATTATTTTTCGTGAAGCAGACAAGGGTGGGGCGGTAGTACTCCTGGATTATGCATACTATCAACAAGAGATTATGTCCCAGTTGCAAGACAACAACACCTATAGACAACTTCCTGGGGACCCAATTGGGACATTTAAGAGACAAGTGGACGAGTCTTTACACAATGCCCTAAAGGGCGGGTTGATTGATGAAAAATTGCTGACCTATCTAACAGTACAGTTCCTGAGGACGCCAGTGTTCTATACACTGCCGAAAGTGCACAAACATGCCACTCGACCACCAGGGAGACCGATAGTGTCAGCAATAGGATCTTTACTCCAACCAATTGCAGTGTATCTAGACTCTATCCTGCAACCCATTGTTCATAACATGCCATCATTCCTACTAGACTCTATTTCCTTGATTAAAGAACTAAAGGCAATCAAAGGTTTCAAGGGAACCGAATATCTAGTTACTCTTGATGTGGTGAGCCTCTATACGGTGATACCACACCACCAAGGTATAGAGGCTGTACGGAATCATCTATGCAGATATCCTTATGTAGGTCCAAACATGGATTGGCTACTAGAACTGTTGGAATTCTGCCTTAAGATGAACTATTTTCGTTTTTAGAATAGATATTTTCTTCAATTACTTGGCACGGCGATGGGGTCGAGTGTGGCCCCATCGTACGCCAACATATACATGGCGGAATTTGAACAATATCATACAGAATTATTCAAGGATACTAGGATACGATTCTTTCGTCGCTATATTGACGATTTGTTCTTGGTTAGGGATGACTCAGAAAGTGAATTATCCAATTGGTTCTAGCAACTGAACCAGGTTTTACCAAATCTACAGTTTAAAATGGATCACAACAAAACCACAGTGGATTTCTTAGATTTACGAATCTCCATTCAGGGGGATGTATTGGGAACCACTCTTTTTCGAAAAATTACGGACAGAAACTCACTGTTACAAGCTACAAGTTGTCACCCAGCTGGCTTAAAGTGAGCGCTATCAATATCACAATTCAAACGAGTAGTTTGCAATAATAGTGACCCTGAGAAAGCCAAAGAACAACTACTGTATATGAAAGAAAGATTCCTACAAAGAGGCTATCGACAAGCCCATATTGAACAACACCTTTCAAAATTCTGGAATATGAAACAGGAGGAGGCCCTATGCACAAGAGAACCCTCAGGGACGGAAAATCGTCTGACATATCTGACTACATACACCGCCGATAAGAATGAAGTGCCAGGAATTGTAAGAGATCAATGGAATATAGTGACAAGTGATCCAACTCTACCATTTACTACAATGGGACCTCCCAGAGTGACCTATAGACGAGGAAGATCATTAAGGGACACTCTAGTCAAAGTGGATCCCGTTGACAGTTACAAGAAGACAACTTGGCTTCAATCTCCAAAAGTGGGTTGCTACAGATGTCTCGGCAGTGGATTAAGCAACACCAAGACATTCTTACACCCCCATACCAACAGAAAGTATACGATTAGATACAGAGTAACGTGCACGACAGAATTTATTGTTTATCTCTTGAATTGTCCATGTGGTCTTTTCTATGTGGGCAAGACGGTTGACACCCTCCGTATACGCATGGCCAACCATCGCGCTGCTATTAGGCTGGCAATTCGTGAAAAAGAATCAGAGCAGCCAGTTGCAAGGCATTTTGCAATGTGTGGCCATACGGTTAGTGATCTAAGGTACGTGATCATTGATCACGTGCCCAAACTCAGTAGGGGTGGTGATAGAGCCAATCTTCTATTGCAAAAAGAATCCAGGTGGATTTACAACTGTTTTTTATAATGTTAGCTAGATAAAATGATGTCTGTAGAGCTAGGGAATGCTACATTGTTTTTAAACTATCTGATGTTGCTCTATATTCTTAGCCCCAATTTAGTCCCACATTTAGGAATATATATTCTATAGTTTAAGGGAATATCTAAATATAGGGAGTAGTTTATAGGTATGTAATAATTATTTATACTGTAATTTGTGCCATCTTTATTATTTGAGCAATTTTGATATCCGCAACATTCTATTTGAGTCTCCAAGCACGTAGTACTAATACAGTGGTTGGCTTGACAACCAGGTATATATACTATACACTCGCACTACACTGAAGACTCAAATAGGAGGTATAATAAAATAGTACAACAGCTAAGCATAGAGTGTAGATAATGCCCATAATATTTATACAGCTATTGTTTCTGTGAATGCATTGCTTAATGATTTTTGTTCCGCTTTTCAGTTGTTGACTTGGGTTGCTGGGGCAACCGGCGGACCTGCGCACTGAGTCCTGCAGGACGCTGGAGGCACTTCCGGTAATACGTGGTGATGGTGGAGGGTAATGTATAAAAGTTTGTATTGTATTTTATGTCATGTAATGGTCTGAGGACGGGGCTAACAACCCCGAAACGTCACTTTGATTAAACATATTTAATTAAGACCCGGCGAGTGCGCTCCTATTTGTAGTGTATATATATATATATATATATATATATATATATATATAAATATACAGTATATATATATATATATATATATATATATATATATATATACACACAGTATATAGTATATTCAGTATATATATATATATATATGTAATAAAAAGTACATTATCATGTAAGTGAAGATCATTGGAATGTGAAATATGTACCATAAATATACAGTAAAACATAAATACATAAATACATATGCTCACACATATAGACAAATATATACATACAAATTCATATTTAGACGTGTATGTATGTATCTTTGTGTTATAGCCCATTGTTTTCCTTTTTTTAACGCCTGAGACCTCATATCTTTGAGCCCTTAAATCTTTTTAATGCAATGTTGTAATAATGTTTATCAGACAGTGTTATTATGAGAATAACTGTACTGTTAAATGTATTTTTGATGTATTTTGCGCAACTTTTTTGTCTCTGAAGTGATGCTAACCTGACGCATGTTAAATTAGATTTAATGTATCAAGCTCTGTATTGCCAGAAACAGCAGTTATGAAGCAGCGGTCACAAAGACCGCTGTTCCATAACCTGTCCGCCTGCTCTGAGCAGGCGGACAGACATCCCCGGAAATCAACTGATCTAGTATGATCGGGTTGATTGACAACCTCCTGCTGGCGGCCGATTGGCCGCGAGTCAGCAGGGGGCGGCGTTGCACCAGCAGCTCTTGTGAGCTGCTGGTGCAATGCTGAATACGGCGAGTATATTGCTCGCCGTATTCAGCGAAGTCTGGCGGAGCTGATCCGCACTGTCGGATCAGGTCCGCCAGACTTTGATAACTAGAGGCCAATGTGTTTACTTTCAACTTGTAATACAGGCTCTACTCCTGACATGTGCAAGGAGCCACAAAATACTATTATCTCTTCAATGTAACAATTCACAACCCACTCCTAATCTATACACAAAAAGTGCTGCCCTACATTAAAACCAAACATGCAATCACTGACTAACTTTTTGCACCTCATTATATGCCAGGAGCGCTAAGGAGACAATAAAGCAAATTAGATAATAAAAGTAAATTAGGACGAGGGGGCGTGGCTAGGAAGTGACCATGATCGGTCGCAGTTTATGAAGTTCCCTAAGCACTTTTAACGATCTACTAATTCCTTGTGAGAATATATCTCATCCCACCTCAAATTTACAATGTTCAACTACTTTGCATCTTGCTGATATACCTTATTTGAGCTCTTGAGACATTAACAAGTCTATTGTGAATCTAGACCGTGGACTTCACGCTAGACCCACCCGGTCACCCGGATTGAGCAGCTTTTGTTCTGCTGTTACTATCTCTCAATTATCAAATATAGATCTATATCATAGTTGTGCTTCATCAGCTAGAAAGTAAGATGCACGAGGGATATGAAAATCTTAAGATGACATTGAGAGCACCGTATCTAGAGGAAGCCCATTGTGAACCGACTGTAATGGAGGAGATAGACCTACATTAACACTGCAATCCCTCACAGTCGAATCTCAGAGCCTGCTTCACTGGGACATTTCCCGCTTACTACACTGGAGCTATGTGCGTAAAAGAGAAGTACCTAACCTTGATACCTACCCCAGCTGAGGAGGATGCGGCCAATCCTTTAGAGGAAGACAGAAGAGTCACATAAAAGTTAGAGGTGATTACACCTACAATCAATACCCAAAGAGTGCTCAAAGAGATAGGAGAAGAGCGAGTATAGAACATTGGACTCTTTCCATTGGGATCCCAGTTGTAATGAAGCCCCAAATAGATACTTCACTTCACAGATACCTCTAGTCTACCAGAGATTGTTACACAAATATAGTCCTACATCCCGCCCCCCCCCTCCCATTGTAGTCCTTGACAAATTTCTATCTAGGAAGAAGATAGTAGGAGGAAGAGGCTTAGGTGTTATTTATTTTATCCCTTTTCAAATAAATATAGTCCTCAAACACTGTTGAACGCCAGACAGGTCTTGAACTCTTACTTACCCGGACTAGTTAGATCCTCATGGAGATTAGGAATAGGTTAAAATTCTTAGATACGTTGAGATATGTCTGCACAGACTTTACCGCAGATAAATTTCCTTCCTTGAGGACTTCAACATATGACATTGTTGATTTATAGTTAAATGCTCTGTTGTGTTCTGGGCTTAGTTTATTTGCTCCTTTAGATATAGCTATGTATTCCTTAAGATATAGCTAAGTATTCCCTCTAAAGTGAGAGTTAGTCAGCAATATAAACTAATCTTTGTGTACTACAAAATTGCACTTGAATTTGGATTAAGCATCCTAGTATACTGTATGCATTGCAGATATAGGAGCAGGTTGTTTGATTACTATAAAAGTTAAATGGAATGTAAATTATTTAACAAAAGTTTACCATGGCTGATATGTCACTTACAAGAGCTACTTTCCTTACTCCTCCTTAAAACTGGTGATACTAACTTAAAAACGATCAGACCCAATACATAATATATGCATATTTTGATTTTGTCACTTAGCATCTTATAAATCCATAGAGTCACATAATTAAATAACGTTCATTCACCAACTACTAGCTAAGATTTCAGATTTAAAAATGTGTGCATATTCAAGGTTGCTAATTCAATAATAGGCCTAGATTTAGAGTTTGGCGTTAGCCGTCAAAACCAGCGTTAGAGGCTCCTAACGCTGGTTTTGGGCTACAGCTGGTATTTAGAGTCGTGTAGGTAAGGGTCTAACGCTCACTTTCCAGCCGCGACTTTTTCATATCGCAGATCCCCTTACGTCAATTGCGTATCCTATCTTTTCAATGGGATCTTTCTAACGCCAGTATTTAAAGTCGTGGCTGAAGTGAGCGTTAGAAATCTAACGACAAAACTCCAGCCGCAGAAAAAAGTCAGTAGTTAAGAGCTTTCTGGGCTAACGCCGGTTTATAAAGCTCTTAACTACTGTACTCTAAAGTACACTAACACCCATAAACTACCTATGTACCCCTAAACCGAGCCCCCCCCACATCGCCGCCACTCTATTAAAAAATTTTAACCCCTAATCTGCAGACCGTCGCCACTTACATTATCCCTATGTACCCCTAATCTGCTGCCCCTAACACTGGCGACCCCTATATTATATTTATTAACCCCTAATCTGCCGCCCCCAACGTCGCCTCCACCTACCTACAATTATTAACCCCCTAATCTGCCGACCGGACCTCACCGCCACTATAATTAATGGGGCTACCAAAATGGTACATGGTCTAAAAAATAAAACTTACCAGGATAGGCTCAATGACCTAAATATGTATAGCTTAGAGGAGAGAAGGGAAAGAGGTGATATGATAGCAACTTTCAAGTACATTAAAGGGTTTAGTAAAACTGAGGCTGTGGGTATTTTACATAAAATGGAAA